>NC_137910.1:23305205-23662705 GCF_963457725.1 Sprattus sprattus | reverse complement strand
TTCTCTGTTCCTCTTTCAAAATAAATGCGCTGTCAATATCTGTGAGATATGCCTGCTCACGTACTTATTAGCAGCAAGGCTAGCTAACTACTATGTGTTTCAATGGATTTGTATTGACCTGATAGCGTTAGAAATAACCTATCAATAATGGTCTAGAGCGCTTCAGTTAAGACCTGCAATCCTCGGCAACATTCGTGTTGCACATACACAACTAACCGTGTCAATGTAGACATAAGTCGTGTAGATAGCTTAAATCACATAAAATATGTCCCACTAAGCTCCCGAGATGCCGCCATCTTGGTTCGATTTATAATCTATCTATCTAATCAACTCAAGCGTTGGTTGGTCATCTGTCCATCATCGTATAAAGCCCGCGCTGACAATTTGATTGGTACGACAGAATCCTACCTTCTGATACTCTCTCCCCAATATGCACAAAGCCAGACCAAATCTCCCAGACCAAAAAGGTTGTGGGCGGAGTTCGGGCTGGCATCCAGGCTAGCATACTTCATGGAGCAAATAAAAAAAAAGGCAATGAGTGATTTGCGTAGAAAAATATACAGTGTAAAATATATGCAGTGCCCCCCTCATCTCTTCCCAGTCATTGGGAGTCAACAGGTGAGTAAGATAAATCTGCCGTGTCTGGAGGGATGAGAGTCACTGGAGGGTTGACTACTCTGGAATGCTCTCTGTTCTTTTCTTCTTCTTTTTTTTTCTCCCCTAACTGTCATCCCTGCTTTTCATAGTGTATATAATGTCTCAGTCAGAAATGTTTGCCTGAAAGGACATATGCCAACTGTTCGCACAGAGAATTACAACAACAGCAGCTGGCACGGGAAGTCAATGCTGGTGCTCACAGAGAGGAATGCAATGATTGTAAACTGAGGGAAGATGATAAGATAATTGTATACGTCTGCTGGGAATCAGACATTTCCAGATATTTACATTTTGTTTTATTATTTTTTTGTCTTAGACAAAATCTGCAATTACAATAGACTTCTGCTGTCAATTGATTGTCTGAATCAAAAGCCTTATAAATCTGGGGCCGTATTCACAAAGAATCTTAGGGCTAAAAGTAGCTCATAAGTGGCGAATTTAGGAGAAACTCCTAAAAATAATGGGCGTGTCAGTCTTAAATTTAGGACTCCTATTTTTTTTTACTAAGAGCAATTCACAAAATATTTTATCCCTAAAAGTAGCACCTAAGTCTAGGACAGCTTAAAACTCCTCATGAGGACTCCTAAGTCACTAAGACCTATTCACAAAAAGTCTTAAAATGGCTGAAGCCAGACGTAACGTGTTGGAGACAATGAACGACTCTGAATTGTTGAGAAGATATCGTTTAAACCGTGAAGGCATCAACATTTTACTAGAATTAGTGCGGGATGCAATCACGTCTCCAACTATCCGAAACAACCCAATCAGTCCGGAAGTTAAATGTTTGATAACATTAAGATTTTTGGCTACGGGGAAAATGCAACTTTGCAACGCAGACGACTTCAGAATATCGCAATCACCGCACTCTGTAGACCACACATTGTACAACAGTTTATCCGGTTCCCTTTGGACAATCGGCTACTTCAAAGGATCAAGGTCAATTTCATGGCGTTTGCAGGAATGCCCGGTGTAGTGGGTGCCATCGATGGAACACACATTAAAATAATTGCTCCATCCAGAGATGAGGACGTCTTTGTAAACCGCAAAAAGGTACATTCAATTAATACACAGATAGTGTTTGATCCAAATTTCACAATCATGGATATTGTTGCGAAGTGGCCTGGATCTACTCACGATTCGCGCAGTTTAATGGAGAGCGCGGTCTGCGCCAGCTTTTTGAGCGGCACCATGTACCTGCTGGATGCCACTTGGGTGACGTGACAGTGGCCATCCATGCAAGACATGGCTTTTGACACCCTTCCTCAATCCACAACCGGGAGCACAGTTGAACTACAACATGCAAGTATACGCATGAGGCCTATTTTGGTGACACAATACCTGTAGCCGCGACGGCTCTTTTAAAGTCCACTCCGCAATCTCCATCCTACATTGTGACTGGAGCGCATACCACCGCTTCTCGCAGTCATCGACAGAGCGACACACGGCAGGGAATGAAGCATTTATGTTAACACATATGTCCTCCCATGCCTCACGCATAGTTTGCAGGGTGCTTTAATTATTACTTCTTTGATTCCATGCAATTTCCGTGTTTTTTTCGGCAATTTCTCTTTCTCTTAACGTGCAAAGCGTCATTCTCGTTGGATGCACAAACTTGTCATCATGCGTGTGCATTCTGCTAAGTGCACTGTCCATAACTATTTAATATGACTTAATTTGAAGCCTAGGTTATTCTCTTATTTTCTGTTTATTTAGTGGGATCGTTAGGGGGATGTTAGGACTGAGTTTTTAATGAGAGAGCCTGTCAACAACCAATCACCCCTTCTAAACTCGTGCATGAGAAGCGACGTCATCCATAGCAACGGAGTTTTTATCTTAAGCTTAGGAGTTGGTATTATCCTTAGTATGAGTAGGTCTCAGAGCCGTTGTGAATCACTTTTAAGAAATTACTCCTACGTAAAAGGTTTTAGCGCGAGTTAGGAGCACTCCTAGTGGTAAGATAAAAGGCTTTGTGAATACGGCCCCTGGTTCTTTCGTCTGGTAATGGTAAAATCCATGTTTTAGGTGCTGAACAGAAAAAAAAGTATTTGCTGCAAGAAAGGCAGCATGTTAGAGGAAATTATTTGTAGAAGTCCTGGCTTGGGAATTTCAGAGGTGGCCATCTTTAAATTCTTCATGCAGGGGATACTTCCTACCACATTGAAGACTGATTTTTAATATTTACCCTTTAGCATAATATAAAATATCAAATATATTTTCCAAATCTTTTTTTTATTTCAGCTCTCTGGTTATCTTTACATGAACTACATTAGATTGTTTCTTCTAGCATGTCAGTAAAGTCTCATCTGACATGGTTATTTCTATATTCCCACTAAGCACTGGCATTGATGCCTTTCCTTTTGGATCCATCAGAGAGTAGCTACTGTAGCATCCTCCGCTGGGCTCCTCTCTAATTCACATTATTAGTCACCCTGCATTTATTTCTCCACTTCATATTCACAGAACTACTTATCACCAAGGGGTTATTCATATCAGTCATTGTTCACGAATCAAGAAGTGGAGGATTTGCACTTGCGGAGATAGCACTTTATCTCTGTACACTACTTTTATCTTGAGCATGGGGGTTACAAAGAGGCCTGAGGGAGGGAGACAATGCAGTCTGTTTTAACTCATCTCTGAGCTTTGACACCAGCGAATCTGGCACAGCGGGGGGAGAGGAATATTTTATCTGACGTTGTCATTTGCTCTGTGAGCCACAGGGAAGCACAAGCCACCCTGTCATACCTGGTGTGGTCGGTGCCAAGGTCAGACTCCGGTGTGTGTATGTGTGTGTCCCTGTGTGTGTGTGTGTGTGTGTGTGTGTGTGTGCATGTGTATATATCTTTGTGTGTGTGTGTGTGTGTGTGTGTGTGTGTGTGTGTGTGTGTGTGTGTGAGTGTGTGTGTGTGTGTGTGTGTTCGTGTGTGTGTGTGTGTGTGTGTGTGTGTGTGTGTGTGTATGTATGTGTGTCTGTGTACCTGTGTGTTGACCATGTCACTCGGCCCTGCATCTCTCAAGCTCACCAGTGCAGGTTAATAGCCTGTAGTGGCACAAAGCTGCTGGAGTAGCAGGGTCTGTGTAACACCCCGTTTTAGCCCCAGGGCACCTCTCTTAATTCTGAATTATTTTTTCCCGAAATATTTCCTGAGTCCTGAACCAAAAAATAAATTTGTGCAGATACGAGTATACTTATTCTACATTTGTTGTATTGATAGTACATGTTTTTAGACTTATATGATGACTTTAAGTAGAAGAGTAGTATAGAAGAAAGTCTGCTTTAATGATGGTCTGCATTTTGACCTATAGCTGTGGACATGGCTTTTCAGTAACTCACACAACACAGTGTGAAACAAAGCTTTAACCCTCTCCCTTCTCTTATTACCATTAGGTCACTGCACAATGCCATTGATCAAGCTGTCGGTTGATGCCAGTCTCCATCTTGAATAGCCCTTCTTCCCCAATCCATCCATCCTGCAAATGACCAAAGATAAGCCATGCGGACATAGATAATCATGAGCCCGAATAAAGCACCTGAGTGGACAAGCATGAAAAGGCTAAACCTCCACCTCATTGCCTTCTTGCTCGGCTATTTCATGGATGACGGCCTCTGTGGCCAGGCAATCTGCAACAGAACGGCCCCTCGTGAGTGGCGCACGCAGCCCCAGAGCACCACTGTGAAATGGACACTCATGGAGAACACCTGCACCGGCTTGACCCACTGCCACGGCGAGCAAATTGAAGGGGATGAGGGGGCGCAGTTGCGGCTGCCCAACGCCTCGTCGCCCGGCCTCTCACAGCTCTGCCCGTTGGAGCTGCAGCTGGGAGACATGCTGTACATGGTTGCAGATGCTACGCTGGAGGAGTATGGCCTCAACCTGGTGAACGGGTCAAAGGACGAGTTTGACAACTGCTCCATTGGGCAGCCTCATCCGGCACAGTACCTGTTTTTTGGCGACATGAACGGAACTGTGCCGGTTGAGCCAAAATGGCTGACCTCGGGGGTGCACTACTTTGTAGCTTCACATGAAGGCAGCTCCCAGTTATGCAAACTCGGCCTGCGGCTCAAAGTGTCAGTGAAAGAGCAGAACTGCCAGCACTCCCCTCTTGTGCGCTTGTGCTCAGGAAATGGCATTTGCAGGACAAACATGCGGAGCCTCACATACACGTGTGAATGCTTAAAGCAATACTCGGGAAGATTTTGTGAGAAATATGACATATGCTCTGAAAACCCGTGCCTTAATGGTGGCACGTGTGTGAGAAATGGATCCAGCGACCCAAATGTTCACCGCTATGAATGCAAATGCTCACCGGGGTTCGCAGGTGAGTTCTGTTATACGACCATTCCCCCCTGGATTCTAGTCTTGATATAATTCACACGCTCTCCCCAACACTAAATGGTTTCATTTTTAGGTCATGTCACACGTTCAATTACCATAAATTGGAAAAGAAATTGAGCTCATTAAATTAAACTAGCATGACCAAACACACCCACCTTGCGAGAACCACCCTATTTCTTTACAGATACTTATTTATTATTTATCTATCATAATTACTGGTTCTCATTTAGCTTAGTCCTGGATACCCCCAGGGGCTATTTATTTGAACAACACTGTCCAGGATATGGCTTTTTTTCTCGCCTTTAATCACCATAATTATTCTGGAATGGTTTTCTGTGCCACCTGAAAGGATTCCTAATTGCTTTATATTTTTTTATGTTGTTTTTTTTCCCTCTCTCTCTCCTCACCTGATTTATTTATTTAATTTGTACCTTCCAATGTCAATAACAACTTAAAACCATTGTATTATACCATTTAAACACTGTTAAACTCTCACTCTGAAAATCATGATGTATAGACCTGACATATGGACTGAGTATTATTTATTGACTTTGCATGTAAATGTATGCAGCGTTAGTATGCTACGCCATCCACAGCTGCAGTGCAGCAGTTGTCTCCAGTGGTTTACATTGCAAATTTGATTTTAGTCATGCACTCTTTATTTTCTGCTTACAATGCGCCTTACCTGAATCCCTGTCCTCATAGTCTTTGACAGGGAAAACTTGCTTTTGCCACTTGAATGGCAGTGCAAATCTGCAATGAATTTGTAATGTATGAAAACACAAACTACTGTTTTCAGTAGTTTGTGAAGTTCATGCCCCCCCCCCAAAAAAAAAAATAGTAACATGATATCAATCCCAAAGCTGCGATGAATAATAATAGATTTTACCCAAAAGTATGAGTCCTTCTTTGTCATCAGCTGTCATTCATTTTTATTTCATTGTCCTAATTATTGTTGACAAGTTTTTTGTTTTGTTGACTCTAGGGATTAACTGCTCTGAAATCATTGGAAAAGAAAATTGCAACAAACAATGCCTAAACGGACTGTGTGTACAAGGGACACCAGCTTCCTTGAAGTGTGTCTGTCATCCAGGGTACTCAGGTTGGTTGAAACTTCATGGCATATTGAGCAAGAAAAATGTCTTTATTCCCTGATAGTTATTAGATTAGATTAGACTCAACTTTGTTGTCATTGTGAAGAGTATGGGTACAAAGCTAATGAGATTTAACCAGAAGTGCAAAGATAGAGTTGTCTGGGAATTCCCCGCCCCTTCACTGCATTTCATTTGCTCAGTTGGTCTGGCGAACTACTCAACAGCGGTCCACTTCAGTCACGTAATTGGACACGCCTTTAAACAATCAGACCAAGGATACTATACAACGATACAACGATCGGTAATAAAGCAAACACATATTTTTTCTGTATGAATTGTTCCAGGGCAAGTTTCTGTTCTGTTTTTAAAGAAAACTTGCCTTATCGAAGTTTTGCGGTGCTTCGGCGGCCAATGTTTAAAAACTCTCCGTGCCGTAGCTTTTGTTACGTTGCCGTGGTTAGTTTAAATCCGCCAATGGCGTGCCAGGTAGCCAATAGCCAGTTTGTGATTGGCTCCAAGGATCCTTACGATGCTGAAATGAACTTCTATAGCAAGTTTGCCAGACCCACTTCTGAGGCAAAATCAAATTGGCCGGAAGAAGAGGGGCGGGACTTCCCAGACAAAAGATGTGTTATTTACAGAATAATAAGTGCAGGAAAGTAAGTCCTACAGAATAAGTGATATGATATCTTACAATATTGTTTTAAATATGTATATACAGAGGAGACAGTGGACGGAGTTAGAAAATAAATAAATGTATAGTATGAAAAGCATATACATTTGGCTAAGTATGCAGAGTATAAACATCATATGTACAGTTGGTAACATTGGTAACAGTAACATTATTTGAACAGGTGTAGGTTCAGACTGCAAAATATGAATAGTGCAAATGACATGGTCATTAATGCACTGTAAACTGTGCAGTGATAAATGCAATTATGCTATTAGAATGGTATTAGCAACAGCAATGAAAGTAGTGTGTGATATGACCAGTGCAATGTAGGCTTGGTAATGTTCTTTTAATGCTTGCATGGCCTGAGCTTTGCCTTTGGGTGTATTATAATCACTTAGGCATGTTTTTGTGTTAAGATGAATGAAAACAATGCAATGCTTGACTCCAAAGATCAGGCCTAAACTCTGCCTGAGGTAAACTGTGTTTTTCTGTGCCGTGTTGTGTTGTGTTGTGCAGTGCGGTGTGGTGTGGTGTGGTGTGGTGTGGTGTGGTGTGGTGTGGTGTGGTGTGGTGTGGTGTGGTGTTTTCCCACAATAGAAACAGTGCTGAAGGCACAGCCGGGTAAGTCAGTGTACCTAAATCTGCACTGAAGTGAGGAAGTGCTGTGGCCTGGGCAGTGCCCATTGTGTGGTGATGCGCAATTTTAGTTTGCATTTGACCTCCGCCTGCCTTCCACCATAGGTCTCGTGTTTGATTGCAGTGCCACGCAGGGAGCGAAAATGATGAACAAACTGCTTTCAAGCTGCTTATTCTGGCATTTTGAATATTTGTAATTTGTATTCTTATTACTTTCTGTGTGCGAATAGTGCAAAACAGTGTAATATACAAAAAGAATATTTAGAGTTTCTATTTTTTTCACTTTTTCCCATATTTTTGATGGCCCCATTGCTTTAGTGTATTCCTCTGAATATTGCCAGGGACCATTTTGCATTATTATGGTTTGTTGTTTACCATAACAAATGTCCATATTGCCCTGGTTGAACAGATGACTTTCATTGGATCTCATTTTCAGGTCTAATTCTCCAGTTTGTATTGCTAACATTAGGCTTGACCAGTCACTCACCTTGTGTCCGAGCTAATGCTTGCTTACAGTTTAGGGGGATGATGTCCATTTATTTAGATCTGTTCAGATGGTTTGTTCAGAGCCCAGTCCATATTTTCACGGCTGTTAGCCTGTCATCTGCCTCTCAGATCATGGACGTGACCCAGATGGACCCGATGGCAGCTCTCTAGTGCTTGGAGCCCAATCAAGAGTGGCCTTGTTCTGCTGCAGCCTGTACGCTCACTACGCTAGTTACTCTTTTTTTTTTGTGGAGCACCTCTATGGGCGAACTGTACGCACAAAGCCAAGGCGTGGCGTCCTACTCTCCTTTCCTGTGGGTGCCGGCCGTGCTCTGACTTTGCCATAGCCGTCATGCCATTAATCACTCGGACGTTAGCGGCTGTCCTGGTGCAGGCTGACCGCACAGGCCGGAGCCCGATGGTTCATAATAATGAGGAGCACCCAGGGGGATGTTTCAATTTAGATTTTTTCCTTTGATTCCGTCTCCCCCCCTCTCTGCGCAGTTGCTCAGGAGAATTGGGGTGGGGGAATTTATGGCAAGGTATTACAGACTTAATAGGGCACAACCCTTGAGGGATTTGCTTTTAATTCACTTACCCTAGTGGTTTTTCTTGGTAAATATTAAAAACACGTCTGAGTGGTGGCTGTGTTTTCATTGTGTGTGTGTGTGTGTGTGTGTGTGTGTGTGTGTGTGTTTGTGTGTGTGTGTGTATGTGTGAGTGTGTGTGTACTTGTTTGTACGCTTGGCTGGGGAATGCTCCTCTGAGGGTATTTGTAGTTGGGGGGTGCATATCTTTGATTTGGTGTCGCATGATTGTGCTGCTTAACAGTTGCGTGTAAAAAGCATGACTTCTGGGTCAAGGGAAGTCAGCTGAAAGTGTTTAATCTGTGTGTGGCTTTCTTGGAGAAATGGCTGAGCTTAATCTGGGAAATTTGCCACCAAACTTCATCAGCCTTGCATGTCATGTAGAGGCACAGTTGGTTTACTGAGCTCTGGGTTGAATATTTGAACAGCACATTTTTATATAATAATGTAATCAGGGTCTGTGAATCCAAGGCACAGACTCAACAAAAATAGCAAGTACATAGCCAGACAGATGGATGCTACTTTTATACATATAAAAGACATTGCCTGCAAGTCAAAGATATACATGTGTGTGTATATATACCAGCAGATGCTGCCAGTGATGCATCCAAAACTATGGGGGGAGTGCCTGGAACAAGGGAACTTGAATCATCAGGGGATTAGCATAGCGGAATATGCTAAGAAATAAGTCACAGAGAAAGATAAATGAGTTAGCACCTGCTGAAGAACACAAAAATGAAACACCCCTCTCGGGAATAAAATCAAATTGCATTCACCTTGAACCTGCGGCGCTGCTCATGCCGGCTAAATTTAACCCACAAGGGGCAAGTGTCAGACTGCTGCTGGATGGCAGATGCCTTACAGTGTCTGCTTACAAGGATGTCCTTCCTCACGCCTTGATGCCTTTGCTCTCTTGGTCGCCTGGTCCTCAGTAAAGTCCATTGGGGGAGGAGGAGGAGGAGGAGGAGGAGGAGGAGGAGGAGAGAGCAGTGCTGTCCATTGTGTTTGTGCTGCAGTGAACGCTGAGTTGAGCTCGATATGCTGAAGCTGTTTTAGGGAGGGCTTGCTCTGGGGTTAAGTAGATCACGCTCACTGTAGCCAGCCATACTGACTGGTCATGTGTAAGTAATGAACAGTATGCATCTCAGCTTCAGCACATGTCTCTGAATAATTGAGCAAATGCGTAGAAATGACATGGCAAAAAATTATTAATGGCCTGTGATGTTCCAGCTCGGATTTCTACAGTGCTTTCTACTCTTAGGACAATGTAGTTTCTACTGAAGATCCAAATTACTTCTTAAAGCTCACTTGAATAATTGATTAAAAACACTGTCATGTTGGCGCTGATAGCTCCCTTGGTAGTTGGGGGAGGGGATCAGCATGCGTGGTCCACAGAAAAGGGCAGATGATGAAGTTAGGCAGAATAAGGGAAAGCCAAACGCTTTAATTGTTTTCCAGACAAGCTGTAAACTTGCCCCTGAAGGGTTTCATTCGTTAAATCTCGCTGTTACTGAATGCATGTTTGATGTGGAGGTCCCTGGATGGCTGTGGAATAGACAAATGTTATTTTAATGATGGAATACTAATCTTAGCAATTTGCTTTCAAATCATATCAGTATGATATGAAGCATATTTTTCAAAGGAATTCCTACTGTAGATGGTTTAAAAGAATTTAAAGAATAGCCACTCTTTATTCAGTTTTTTATCTCCATAAAAATTGGGCTGATATCCCCCCATTATAAAGGACACGCTTCGTGCGGTGTTTGAAAATTCTAAGATTGCTGTTAATTATGTCATTGTGATTGTGTGTGAACTGTGACAGAGTGAGGTTCTTAGAGCGCTGGAATTTCTGCTGCTAAAACAGTGTACAACTCTATTATATGAGTTCATTGTGTTGACCTAGTTGTGTATGTAGATGTGGTTCTAGAATCTCAGGAAAGGGAATGTTGTCACTCACGTGTCTAGCTCATCTGTTCATGCATAATTGCACATTTGCTCATTTCAAAGACACTTTGCAATTCCTTTTGAGTCGAAAGGAAGCAGCAACCAAATCAGTTGATCTCTAAGTGTTTTTTTTTCTTCCCTTGTCAATATCACACTTTCATCTTTCCATACACCGAAGTTCCTGTTTTTCCCTCTCTCAATGCACAATGCCCATGTCACTGCCGTAAGTTGCTGTGAGACACACAGCATTGTGCTTTGAACATAACACCATTCGCCTATTTTGTATCCAACAAGCACACTACCATGACAGAACCCTTTGTACTAAATCAGAATTTCCCCTAGCTATAAGGGGTATGAATGCTGTCTGGTTAAGTCAATCATTTATCTCTCTTGAATTTTCACATTCCTCATGTTTTGTAAAGATGAGTAACTGTCAGGGTGTCAGTCAGTTTCACTGCAGATGCTCTGACAATGCTATCCGGGCCTCTCGTAGCCTTTCTACATAAATGCTGTTATTCTCTCCATTTCAGGTTCTCTTTGTGACGTGAGGAGAACTCCATGTTTGCCCAACCCATGCAAAAATGGTGGGAAGTGCACAGAGACTGCTGAAGGATATACCTGCTCCTGCCCAGAAGCGTTTGTGGGTCCCCACTGTGACACAGACTTGAACAGCACTTGCGTCTCATACGGATGTCAAGCCGAGCTGCCGTGCTCTGATGAGGAACAAGTGAGTGCTGTCACCCTCACCCCCACCTCCCTCCACCACTCACAATCCCATGCCTTGGAGAAAACGATTAATAGAAAAATGTCACATGCAAATTGATGCGCTATCTCTGAGACAGATCAAGTGGTGTCATTTTGAAGGTTACCATTCTGTTTTGATAGGGAGACGGAGGTGGCATTTGTTTTAATTGATAGGCCCTGGTTGAGGCCAGCACATATTTAAGCACTATATCAAAAATGTTATTACAGAAAGCTCTCGGGCATTAGATGTCTGTCCCAATTTTCCGTTTCAGCCGTGCCCGATAAATTGTTGCTCTGGAATGGGCTTTTGTAATCAGGATCCTCAGAAGAGTGGTCGTTCTTTTCCTGCCGTGAATGGGGCTAGGAATGGGAATATAGAAAAATACAATAATGAATAAAAAAAAAAATGGTGACCTTTGTTCTCTTTAATGACAGGATTAGCAACATGGGCTTAGCCATAACAGGGTTTCTCATGAGGTATGATAGCTGCCTGAGAGAGCGAGGGCAGTTGGACTGGACTGGTGTTGGGGAGGCACACACTAATTGATCAGCTTGACATTGATTTGGTCTGTCTGAGATTCTCCCTGAAAGATTTTGGCGCTATGAAACCAAACCAAAAACACACATACAGACATTCCCTCCAACCCAAAAAAGTGCACCAACTTTAATGTCATTGTGGATTTTCATCCTGCTAGCTCTCCTGGATTGCACTTTCATTATTTTCCTGATTCCTGGGGAGCCTGAATCAGAAATATTATTGTTGTCAAGATCAGTTAGTAAACATGCACGATGTGTAAAGCCTACTAATGACCTGTCTCTCTCTATTTAAGGATTTAGTCTGCGTGTTAGCTTGCTGTCTCTTCCTTTATTCCACAAGTTTGTATCCCACCAAACTTCTGTCTCCATTTCCTCTCAAATGCACCGAGGCTGTCAGCATTTTTTTTTTGAACCTCAAAACCTGGCAGCCTGTGATTAAACATTAGTCAGTGATGAAGCGCATTTTACCCTGAACTCTCTTTCTCACTACCTCTCTCCCTGACTGCCCAGTATGGTAGTGTATTCCTCTCCCTCCCCTCTTACCTTCCCATCAAACCGACTCATATTAACGTTTTTTCTCCTCCTCTCTATCCTCTTCTCCTCCTTGTCCAGCCATCCGCGTGTGTGTGCGAGGATGGAGGCCCCGCAGGCGCAGGCAGACAATGCAGGAGGGTGCGACAGCCGTGCGCCTCCTCTCCCTGTCTCAACAACGGCAGCTGTGTATCCCTTGGTGACGATTACACCTGCAGGTAACGTAGATGGGGGGCCTTGCCAGAGTTGATTGCTGAAAGCCGAAGCCAACTTTGCAGAGCGGGGCCCTGGCGGGGTTTGCTTTTGCTCCGGCAATCAATTACCCACATACCCCCTCAGGCTGGATGCATTTTATCATTTTTACGTAAAGAAAAAAAACAAAAAACGTCTCTTTGAATGATGCAAAACTTGTGACTGCAGCTTTTCTTCCGAGGCATTTTTTTATCACGTGATTAAATAGAGCTAGAAATGGAAAAAAAATGGAAATGAATGAAACACATTTCCTTCAGAGTTCTTCTCAAAAATATTTCTTTTTTTTGCCATTTGGATATTTGTCTTTGGCCTCTTACGTTATTACTATATGAGACTGAACTCCATCTGCATATCTATATCCACTCAAGTGACAGCTTTTCAACTTGTTACTGCAGATAATAATACCAGAAGGTGCTTTATTACTCCTTACTGAGAAAAGCTTATTTTTAGAGACCCTGCTTTTCCTCTGAGTTATTGCTTCACTTATCTCTTGCTGGATATCTCGCTAGGCTTGAATGGTAGACCACCTAAATCAATACATTTAAATGGGTTTCTTTAAACAAATGACAGTTAAGACCAAAGGTTGCTGAGGAAAAAAAAAGTTGAATTAAAAGTGAACGCCAAGCAAGATAAAGTGGCGACCGGTAGGATGTGATAGAGAGTGGCCTTAGACAAAAGGGCTCTGTGTTGTTGGCATTATCAGTGAAGCATGCTCCTCAGCCAGAGTGTATGTGAGCGCAGCAGATAAAGGCAATTGCCACTGGTCATACGGGACCAATGTTAATAATGCGGGGATCATGTGTAGGTCTGACCCAATAACATCACTTAAACTGTCCCAGTGCCCAAAGGAAATATGTTCTTTGCTGAGAGTGAAAGAGACATTCTTCTTTTTGCCCTCTGTGTCCCTGTCCCTGCCACCCCCCACCGACACAGCGCCCCCCCCCCACCCACACCCTCATATAAGCAAATGTTCGAAAAAGGTTGATGTGTACTACATTACAATTGACCCTTTTACCAGGAGTAAAAGGGTATGTATTTTTCACCTTGTACTCTGGACCCAACAATACAGATGCTATTTAAAATGATCCAAGTTTGAAATTTGGTGGTTTCATGGTCTTTGCTACAGGCAGTTCTCCAAGAATGTTGTTTTTGGTGTAGCATCAGCAGGGTCTTTCTAGAACATCTTGTATGCTTCCCTTCCCTTCTTGTCCTTGTTAAATACCTTCAAAATAAATGAGAGGAGATTTTCCACAAAAAAACGGATGGAGGGCCATGTCTTTTATACATACCTACCAAATCACACAGTACACTTCAGCTTGCTGAATGTCTTCATTTCACCATGGCCATCCATATTTTAGAAACAATCACAGCTGGAGGACCCCATTAGTGTATGTGTGTGTGTGTGTGTGTGGGGGGGGGGGGGGGGGGGGGGGGCGGTCACAGGCATTGAGCCCCACATGCCCATCACAGCCCTTTATCAGGGCACTGGATGAGAGGTGGACTGAAAGCAATGCTGGTGTTTCTCTCCACAGATGCCTCAGAGGGTTTACCGGGAAGAACTGTGAGGAAATAATTGACTACTGCAGGCTGCTCAGTATTAACTGTCTGAATGAAGGATTGTGCCTCAACCTAATTGGCGGGTATAATGTAAGTAACCTAATACAGAGAAAACTAATGAAATACTTGTAAACAAAAAAGTCTGATAACGCACAGTATGAGACACTGCATGAGCCTAGGTTTAATGAGAAAATTGTACCCTGGTTTTGAGGAGTAAAATAGTCAATTTGTGACTGATGTTATTACGGCCTCTAGAAGAGGTTTCAGAAAACGTATGGCATAATTTAATTTCCGTTCAACCCCCCCTGGTTGACAAGCATCAATTACATTTACTCAAAAAAAAAGTTTGAACAATGCTGTATGTTGTTCTTGATCAGATAGTTAAGAGCATACAGTTGACACCTGTTTGAACATATAAGGGATCATTCTGTAAAAGTGAAATTGTGAAGCCATGCAAATACTGTTGAGGCAGTTGATTAAAATGAACAGTTATTTCTCAACATCAATATGTAGTATTATTTATGGTACAGATTTAGTTAACTATTTATTATATGTATCCTGATATGTGATTTTGAGATTTTTAAAAGTAATTTGGAGTGATTTGCTTGTGATGTTGCCTCCAATGTGGACACAAGACCATCAGCACAATGAAACCATGAATATCCCTACCAACCCCCCCAGGTTTGCCATCCAGCCTAACAATGCCAATTTCCATTGCTGTTAGGATGATAGAAATGTGATTAAGAGTACAGATCCAAATGCAGATACTGCATTTCCTAATGTGGGCAGCCATTTTGTAAAACAAAACGTATTGAGCAAATAATGTCCATGTCAGGAGGTGAAAAATGTGCTGTGCCTCTGACAGTCGATACCTGTGTGTTCATTTATAACAATGTTGATGGTATCTATTCTGCTCTGTTATATATAAATGATTTATGTCTTTGTGTCCAGGTCCCAGTGATGACCTTCTATTTCAATATTGTCTTAGTGTCACCTTGGTTGTCATGTGTTCTTTTGCGAATCGTCTGTGTAGTCAAAGCGACCCATAGCGGACAGCAACATCAACAGCCCGATGAGGAAGTGCTGTACGGATCATTATTGGGGTCACCTCCACTGGTCTCTGGAAATATCACCCTTAATGTCATGATTAGGTCTTTTCTGTCATTTCCTGTCAAATTGCCTATATGGCACACCTTTGCGGTGTTGATAACAGGAAGTCTGTTTTTCCTGTCGCTGTCACAACATAATCATCAATCCTGAATTAACTGGCCTACGCCTCATACATCACTTGGTGAACTTCCTCGTAAGAATTCCCATCCCGGGGGGTTTGCCCTGGGATGCTGAATCTCAAATGTGGGAAGGCCTCGGCACTCCCTGTTGTCCCATTTCTTATTTTTCGTTTTCATCCTTCTGTTCTGTTAGTGTCTCTGCGCGCCCGGGTGGACAGGAGAGGTTTGCCAGCATGTGGAGAATGCCTGCCTGATTTATCCAGAGGGCTGCAAGAACGGAGCCACATGCATAAGTATAAGCCAGCCTACGGCCCCCCCACGCTACACCTGCAAATGTGCTCCCGGCTACGCAGGTGAGAAGCCACTTCGGTCCTCCATATTGAGCAGGAAGTTGCGCGAGTGTAATAAATTGCCCATCTGTCAAAAGTGTTGTTATTCTTCTTAAAGTTGATTACGAGATTATAAGATTCAGTGGCACTCGCGAGACACAGCACACAACCTGTCAGTCAAGTGCTTATGAATATTTATGCGGGAGTGGGCACATCATCATAATCTTGGGACTGCGTAGAGGCAGTTCATTAAGAAAATTACTTTATATTTGTTAACTTTGTGAAATAAAGCCCTTTGGGTGTCTTTGTAGACTGAAAGTTCTCCCCCCAATTTGCTATTTAGATATCTTTCCATGCAGCTGTTTTTCATTCAAATCTAAACATCTATCAAAGGAATCCCATAAACACTGTCTGCATATCTTATATTTAAGCCATGACTTGCTATGATGCCCACTGTGTCATACACTGATCAGTTAAACCTGCCGGTAGAGGTCAGCATGGTTGATGCCCGGCATGGTGCTCATTATGAAGAATTCCACGTTTTCCATTGAATCTACACTTGCTACACAATCAGCGCGTGGTACTGTGATTCTCATAAAAGATTAGGGAGTGAGGTTTATATGGCATGGGTCTAACCCACATGCCGGCGACTTCTGTAGAGGACCTAAGTTAAGGGACATCAGACGACAGGGACTCATCGATGTAAGTGGGTGTTAAGACTGTTAAGAGCTTTGTATACAAGTAGAAGGACTTTAAAATCAATTCTTAAAGATAGAGGGAGCCAGGCCAGTATAGGAGGAGCAATGTGCGCTCTTTTCCTTGTTTATATTAAAAGTCAAGCAGCATAGATCTGAATTAGCTGTAGACCTGTAAACAGAGTATGTCAGTGCCCGAGTCTACTTTAGATAAAAGCTTAAATGAGGTTCCTCCTCTTTCGCTTCGGCATCCTGTTGAGTTAAAAACGGGTGAACTTTGGCAATATTTCTTAGGTGGAAGAAAGCTGTTTTGGTCACCTGGCTTATGGGGGATTTAAAACTTAAATCAGAGTCTAAACTACACCCAAACATATTACTTCCACTTTACTCTGATGACCCAGATTTCCCAGCATCTCTTTTGGCTTCAGGGCCAACTAAGAGTATTTCTGTCTTAAAAATATTGCTCATCCATTCATTAATTGTGGACAGACAGGCAGTCAGGGAGCACAAGACATAGCACTAGTCTGTGTGGTTCTCACTGCACAGCACTGACCTTCAGGTCCTTGTTGTGCAGAGATGTTTTAATTGCCTCTGTTTAATTAAGGCCGCATAATATCTGTTTACGGAGAACACACATAGGATCGGATGTTTCTAGGGTTTTTGTACCTAATTGCAGGTGTAGGCATTCTTCATTTTGCTTCCCAAAACATGTTCTAAGTGTATGAGATGTAACAAAATGCAGTATGCAGTTTAAGCACTGTATACATATTAAATGACAGTGTACCTCTTTACCTCATACAAGCAAATTTACAAAATGACATGGCGCTGAATGTGTGAGTGATTAGATGTTCCTCATTTGTCATTTGTTGAGAATTTATTATGTGTCACAGGGTGACAGCAGTTACAGACTCATAACAACCAAAATACAGTATGAGTGGGCGAGGTGGAAAGGGATTGGGTGACAGTTTTAAAAGTGACAAAAGTGTCTGCTCTTGATAAGTCATGAAGAGCTAAGCGGTGATAGGGTCTCTTTTCTGAATAGGAGTCTATGGGAGCTGGTTGCAAAGTTACCTCGTTAATTGTTGTTCCTTTCAGTCTGATTGTTGGGTAGTAAGTAAGGGCTCTAACTCAACTGCAAATAAAAGTGGTTATTTTATAGGAAAAGTAAGTTGATACCTCACGAGACAGACTTCCATCTCAGAGTTACTTTAAAATGGATAATGACAGATGTTGTTGCAGGGTTTGCTGATGTACAGAAAACAAAGGTACAGTGATGCCATCAGAGTGCTCTTATTTGAGGATAATGACACCCATTTAAATTCCTTTAAACCAACCAACGTGGGCCTGGAGGTTATGGCAGATGTTAAACAAAACAAAAAAAATCTAAATAGAAGACAGAAAAACATCAGAATTAAGGATGCAGTAAAGGACACATTAGGGATTTCAAGTTGAACATGAGAAATTCCCATAGTCTTGTGTAAGTAAGTATCGTCAAACAACAAAAGCAGCAGAGTCAGAAAGGTCAAGAGTATTTCCTACTTGTTACACATGAGTGTCCCACATTTAGAGTCCAGTTGAAACATGCCAGCCTGATGCACGTTTTGTACACTTAGTCCCAATGCACTGGATAATGAAGTACATTGTGCTTTTTTTTGCACTTTTCTGGTTGAGAAGATGCACAACAAAGCATTCCATGCATATTGTGACTTATACTGATGGTAGTTTGCTCACCACAAATTTACATTTGATGCAATTTTTCTCCTGTTTGCCATCTGCTGAGGCCAGAGCCTCTGTTCTATCCAAATTACTATTGCAGCCCCAAGGCAAGCCCTTCCCGTCACTCCCCTCTGCACATTGCCTTTCTAAGTGGATTATCCTGCGATTTGCCTCATAATGTCTCAAAAGTGAAGGGCTTGTGGAGGTTAGGCAGCATTTCATCAGTAAATCTTGAGAGCATGAACAACACGAGGCATTCTGCTAGAGTGCTGATTGTTTGAGTCAGACATATAATATGTTCGTTTGGGAAAACTGACCAGAATAAGATGAGAACTAAAAAACTGTTTGGGTAATTTTTACACTAGATGTTATTGAAGTAATTACAAGAGATGAAAACACACTGTTTCAAGCCACTGTCTGACTGCTGTGATCACTTACAATAATTAATGACTATGTTGATACACACAACACAGCATTAATAGCAGAACAACAAAACTGTTTATTATGATACGCTACTGTTTTCTCTGCTGCTTTGCGTCAACTGTCTGTCTTCTTGATTTACCTGGCCATGTAAGTTCAGTTTCATTAGAGCTTTATTTAAATGAATATTTGATCAAGCCCATTTTCAGGGCAGTGACTGCAACCTTACCAGATGGCTTGATTTGAGTTATAACTTTGTTATTGGTACACTGTGTTAATTATTTTAAATAAGTGGGTATGCTCAGTCAAAAACAGAAAGCTTGAAAATTGCTTGATCAATAAATCTCCTTTAATGATATTCCCTGAATAAAGGTAGCCTATTTGAATGATTTTTGATTGAGCTGTGGTCGCAACGACATCATCGGAGGCAGTCGGTGGCTCTCCTGTGTGCTCTGTCGCGGAGGTCAGTTGGGGAAACTCTAATATAAATGATGAATATTGCTAAACAAATTGCTAATCATTTTCAGAATCAGCTTTTTTTATTGGCCAAGTTAGTTTGCACAAACAAGGAATTTGTCTTTGTGCAGTGGCTCTCAATGTGCTTACACATATTACACAAGATATACGTCCCAACACAAAACAATACAACAGTGCAAAACAATACAACAGTGCAAAACAATACAATGCAACAGTGCAATGGTCAACAGTCCAAGACGTCTAAAAAAGTATACAAGGAGTATATATACAAAAGTGCAAAGTGGAGAGTCCAGGAAGAGCAGGAATAAATAAATGCTATGCGGTATGTGTATGACTGTAATACAGTAAGGGTGAAATAAATAAATATGGTTGCAGGGGTAATTGTACATTGGTTATTTTTCACAGTGCCACAGAGGGTTAGCTGTTCAGAAGAGAGACAGCAAGAGGGAAGAAACTGTTGTTTCTGGAGGTTTTGGCGAACAGAGATCTGTAGCGCCTACCAGAGGGGAGGAGTTGGAGCATGTTGTGTCCACTTATTATATCAATACGACTTACTTAATACGTAAAAAAAAAACGAGATATTATCTTGAAAAAATGAGAGAATATCTTGAAACAATATTTTGCTATTTTTATATATTAACTTAAAATTATGACTTAGTATCTTGAAATAACGAGACAGTATCTTGAAATTATGTTTCTCATTATTAAGACATTATCTTGACATAACGACTTTAAAACTGAAATAATAAGATACATATCATAATACTGATGTACATGTGGTTCAGGGCTTCATATTCATCCACCATACATACTTGCAGATAATCAGATAAGCTATTTTTATAGCTTATAAAAATTGGACTGTTCTTAAAGGTATTGCGCCACTTAAATGATGAACAAAAATTCTCACTTTAGAACGGATTGCTTAGGCATTTTTTTTGGCAGAAAACGGCCCTCTTTTGATACTTTTGTAACTGATTTGGCATGAAAATGAGAAAACCCAAGAATGAATAAAACATGAGGAAATGTTTTATTTCTTGCTTCTGCATCTTCTTTGAGATAGAAAAAGGTGCACATGCTGGAGTATTTGGACCCATCTGCAGTGAATGATGTAATTCCTCATTGTGAGCTTCCCCCAATGTTAGACCCGAATTTCAAACAAGTGAATGAGTCATGCAGAGAAAGTGAGCAATGCTAATTATTTTTCTGCAACTTTCAGATTGATTTGGTATTTTAGACCAAATGGAGGCCTCAGTCACACTCTTTGTAATTGTGGGTGGAAATACAAGGGGGCGATTCTGGATGAGAACTTCAGCTCCCTCATTTAGATGGAGATTCTCAGCTATCAATCACCAGCTGAATAACATAAATTAGTTTAGGCCTAACCTATTTATGCTCCATTAGCATCAAATTCTAGCCGAAGATTTACAAGGAGTGAAACCTGTGCAGGCCTGTAACTGCTGACAGTAATTTGGCAAATTTGAATTCACATTTTTCATCTTAAAATGTGAAATTATCACCAAGTAGGAAGGAAGGCCTTTTTTTCAGAAATCTGGCAATTAGCATTTAAAGTATTAAGCGAATGTCACTAAACAGTAGCGTGTTCTGTGACAAACTAACCAATGGCCCTTTAATTTCTAATGATACATTGTTGTAGTGCAATCATAGGAAGTTGTAAGTTGTATATTTCCCACAAATGCTGGTGAATTTATTAACATAATTACTGATGAATTACAAATGATTGTATAGGCATTTTACGTCTTTTGGGAGAGACCATCTTTAGTGTAATGATAAATTAAAATCTAAACGATTTACGCACTGTTTACCCAAACAGTTT
The DNA here is from genome assembly GCF_963457725.1 of Sprattus sprattus. Lineage (NCBI taxonomy): Eukaryota > Metazoa > Chordata > Actinopteri > Clupeiformes > Clupeidae > Sprattus > Sprattus sprattus. The sequence continues at coordinate 23,641,973 of NC_137910.1, read as the reverse complement.
TCTTTAATTTTTCCATCGGCACATTGGCATAGACTTATGAGTCCCATATTTACAATGCAAGTGCATAGATTTATTTGAGGCAAGTGGGCCTGAATGCAGTCTAGCTTTGGCAGTTAAGCCTACTCTACTTACTTTCCTTATTCAAGGCCACTCCATCTCTGAGTTTTTGACAGAAGCAGGAATGTCCTTAAGGTCAGAGAGAAATGTCAAGAACACGATTGCAATCAGCCAACGGAGTATGATGACATGCTTTTAAAAAAGCAATATGTGTCTACGAAGGCAGGTGAAATCTCAGGAAGGGCAGATCCTTCTCAGATAAGGGCCTCTTTTTAATCTGCACCTTCCCCTTGCCCACACCGCTTCTTATCTGAACCCTTCCTTGAGATGCACAGCTGATGAAATCCAAAAGCAGGCAGCACTCTTTTTTTTTCTATCGCCATGAAAACAAGGAATCGATATGAAAATATCATCGACAAATTACACAGATGGCTTCTGAGTTATTCCCTCAGATGAGTTGAATGCTATGTATTGTACAAGGTGCGCTTTCATATTTGATCATTTAAAGCTTTTGCTCAACAATGACTTGATGGGCCCGAGTGCAAACCTTGCCAATGGCATACCATCGTAACGTCAGGTGAAAATAAAGATATTGCAATTTAGCGAGATGCAGGAAATGTACTTATAATGTACAATACACAATAAGTTGCTACAATATGTTGTCATGAAAACACCAATGAACACAGTATTTCATCGATCAAACTGATTTTGGAGAAACAGTGTATAATGAGCAGAAAGACAACACATAGGAAAACATTAATACAACTTCTTCAGGGGGTTATCAAACATTATTGTGAATTACGAACATTTACATGGATTTATGGGAAGAGCCGCTCGACAGCGCCTAGTCTGCTGCAACCAATTACAAAACAAACTTCCTCCAAAAATATCACGTAGGCCTATGCGCAAAGTAACTTATTCTTTTAACGACATTAAAGCTAAAAAATACATTTCAAGTAGCATTAGGCGTATTATAAAACGTAACATGCATGATGCTTAGAATGGCATTTTACGGTAAGAAACAATAGCAGAGTCGTGCACACCTTGCCAAATGCTGATGTAGCAGAGTGGTTATCAACAATCTGAGCTTTTGCTACCTGTTGCACTCATGACTGCTGAGAGATCGCTGCTTGAAAAGCAGGACGTGAACTATAGGAGTTGACAGTATATCAGACAGTATACCAGACAGTAAATGTTATGTGATTAGCCTACCCTGGTGGACCTCATTGCCGTTGGGCTGGGGGTCAGAGACATAGCGTTCTTCTGAACACTCTTCCCCACAAATCCAAATGAAGATAATTTGGGCAGTTTTGCCACCCTTTCATCCTGCTCTTTGCGTTCTTGCCGCTTCCTGCAGCCACTTTTGTGTGTGAAGGGCATGGGGTAGCCTACTTATCGCTTACTCAACACGCAATGCAACATAACATAGGATGGGAAACAATCGCATGTGTGGGTGGGCTATAAAATCTTTGACAACAAAATTACCCAGACATCCTTCCTATATTTCGATGGCAATATTACTTAATAAAAACGAGACTCGTTTCATTCAGCAAAAGGCAAATGAGGCTAAATTAATTATTTGCTGTTGTCAAGACTGACTATTGTTAAAATGGTTATTGGGCAAGTGATAGCTCATCATTATGAATAACTTTCACCGTAATTGAGAAATGTTTGCGAATTGATCGGACTGGATCATACACAATTTCTGATGCGTTGAGCATTGCGGGGGGCCAGGTCAGTTCTTCGATGTTAAAACCAATGTCTCGTTTCTGCGTTGAGATTGAGGATGGGCCCCCTTTCGCCACGGCCCCTAGTGCAGCTGCACTCCCTGCACTCCCTATAGTTACGCCACTGCTTTTGCTATAGTACTTTTTTGAGCTATAGAGCTGTTAGCACGAGCCATCTTTTTATGTTTTGACTGCATATGTTGTTCCACTTTACTAATGTTTTGCTTGATATAATGCTTTGGATCCCTTAACTCACTTTGTGTTTTTAGTTTTTTCCAAATGGGCTTGGTCCTGCAGAAACAGGGCTTTAGTGCTCACTTAAAGATTATGCCATATGAAGGAGGCCTGATCAATACTCCAGTTGGATAGAGGTTGCTGGGGGTAATTCATGCTGGGCCTTTGTAACTAGCAGTGTACATAAAATGTACATTGGACAAATTCCACAAACTCTTTGCCTTCTTTTGGTATACTGTTCTCAAATAATTTCACTATTTGAATGTACACATTGCAATGAACTCCCATCAATTGTTATTATATGGATAGGCAAGTCAGCTGAAAATGCATAGAGGGCTAGATAAGATGATAGAGTGGGTAGATAGAAAGATATAATGACCCAGATGATGAGTGGATAAAAGCCTGGATATAGATAGATACTGTTCCTAGTAGACACAGAGATAGCAGTCTGCCACTTTCTTCCAGATCTAGTTTTCTATTCACATGTCCAATTACTTCTCTTTGACTTTTCCTCCATCCTTGTATCCCCCCATCCCCCTTGCCACACCCCTACACATGGGCTGAGAACTCATCTCTCCTCACCCTGCCTGACGTTGCCTGACCTCCTAATTCTGACTTTGCTTCCTGACCTTTTCATGTTCATTTCCCCCCATCTTCCTCCTCATTCATCATCCTTTCCCCTAAGCTAAGTCAGTCACACCTTGCAACTATCAACAGAGGCAGCTGCCAAATTAGAGAGCTAGCCTGTGAAGTGCTTTACTCCTGTGGCCTTGCCGCCTTTCAGGACGTTTTTTTTTTTAACCACTCAAGGATATATGTTTTGATTTGTAAGAATATATATTTTTATATCGGGCGTATTTAAGTGCTATTTTCTGTGTGCCCTCTTTGTAAGAAGACTTCTCTCGGCGAGCAGGTCAGGCTATTGACAGAACTCCCTGGTAATTTGTTCCAGTGAAAGTCTTTGCAGATTGCTGTCTGTCCATTTTTTACTCTGATGAATGTTTCCACTTTCCGGCAGCAAAGCACAACATTTCTGTGGGGTGTGCTCGTAGTGGTAGCGGTGTGTGTATGTGTGTGTGTGTGTGTGTGTGTGTGTGTGTGTGTGTGTGTGTGTGTGTGTTTGTGTGTGTTTGTATGTCAGTGTGTGTTTAAATAGCAACCTGCTGGAACTGTGAGGATTCTATTAATCATGTTGCTGAGCTAAGTAGTCTCAGAGTGCCTCCGTTTGGGGTAGGCTTGAAGACAGAAAAAAATCAATGTTTTCTTAGAAGGGCAGAACTGATACCATGAGAAGTAATTCAAAGATCCGTTCCCATTAGATTCTAACGTTTTTAAATACACCTTCCACTGAAATGTACATTTCTACACTTCAGCACATCTCAAGTCAAACATCATTATGTAATTGTATGTTGCTCAGGACTATGATGTTTGTACTTAGAATAGCAGACAGCTCTAGATATGTTGAATGAAACTGGTTATACAGGAACATTTTTATGAGGTAATTTTGAGACATTATAAATAGTTCTGTCAATGTAGTTTAAAAGAAGTATTTTATGAAAACCTAGAAGGGAGTGCTTTTCAAACAGTAACCGCTCGTTTCCTGTATGGTTTGCAGGACGCCACTGTGAGGCCGAAGTAGACGAGTGTGATTCCAACCCTTGCCGGCACAACGGAACATGCACCGACTTGGTGGGATCTTACCGGTGCACTTGTCCCCCAGGTACCTTCCTCCGCTCTCCAAAATCCTTCCGTGTGCAATTGATTTGGCCCCTACAGCATACAGCCTCAGCACCCAGCCCAGCACATAACCCCCTCTCCACTGACTGACAGCCGAACAGATCACTCATCCTCTCTGCCAGAGCTCATTAGTGCGGCAGGATTGTGTCAATATTGTGTTATGAAATACTCTCCCATCAGACGCCATTGTAATAATATGATGCGCCTGTAATTGTTGATTCTTCTCGACCAGCTGAGGCAGCATTTGCATTCACTGATGCAACCTGAAAGTCCCACCCAGGAGATTGGCGTGTTCTGGCAGGTTTGCAAATGCAGTTTTCTCTGCCAGCTGCTCCCATCCGTCCAATGAGTGCATGGCACGCAATCCAAGTCCCCCCCCCCCCCCCCCCCCCCCCATCACACACACACAAACACACACTCTACCTTCTCCTAAGCCATTCAGGAGCTCACATGAGTGTGAAAGGACAGAATCTCTGATGGCTTCTTATTGCACAATGAAACAAGTATTGTGAAATGTGTCCGTCTTTCATCGTGACACACATACACACATGTGGGATTAGAAATGCATCATGAAGAAAAAGAAAATAAATTGATGTAATTTCTCCCAAAGGCCTGTGTAGGTTTAAAGAAAGAGCCTCTTTGGGGGTCCTCTTGTAAAACGATCACCTGCTGTGGAAAATAATTTTCAGTAGTGTATAGTAAAAGTACTTCAGGTTTTTGGGAGCATACATGGGCATTTGTAGATGCATGGTGGGCTGTCAGCAACAGGGCTGCAGTAAATCCACTTATCCACAGTGTAAACTTCTCAGGTGCTCATTTTTTTTCACTATGATTCCTCCGACGTCTCGGTTTATCTCTGTGGCCGATGCTCATTTCCCATATTCCCCCCTGCAGGATTCTTTGGAGCGAGTTGCGAGATGGATGTAGATGCCTGTGCTCTTCCAAATACCACATGTCCCCCGAAGACTGTGTGTTTGGATTTACCTGACGGGTTCAGGTACACGTGTCGCACGCCGTGTCCCCAACACATAAAGGTGCGTCAGCAGTTTTTTCCCCCTCCTTTGGCCAGAAACGCACAAAGGGTGGGTGGGTGGGGGAATCGCACAGTAATTACAGCCAAGTATGGAATGAACATGTTGATGTATTAATCTGGCTTTCTTTGTAATTGCCCCTCTAAATGGTTTGAAATGTAACCATTAATCAGTATGTGGTGGTTTTGTATGCAAATGAGGCCCATTAACAGATTGTCCCGAGTAGTGCAGCCATCATCCCTCCCCCCAACCCCACCCCACCCCCCGTTCTCAAAACATCTGGTTTAAAAAGATTGCATTCCCTCTGTAAACGATGGCACGGTCCCGTCTCCTGTCTGTGTTTACCTTGCGTTGATGAATGTTGCGTTGAAGGGGCTTCAAGGCCCGCATACCTCAAACAGTGAGACAGCAGGGGAAAGACATTTTTCTGCCACTTTTTTGTGAGGCGTGGGGTTTAGGGGTGGGGGGGGGGGGACTGTACCATGTTGTGTGTAAAAGACTTGATGAAATATAATTGTTATTTATCGCTCTCCCAATGTGAAACATAACATCCCTGCAACAGTCTTTTTTAACACTGAGCCCCATTTTCAAATCCAGTCGAGTTGTTCTCATCATTTTCATGCTATGGCAATTAGACACATTTTGCTGTGTGCAGAATACTTATTGTGCTTTATAGCACTGTCTGTCTATAATTATATTGTGAAATGCTTTTCCAACAGCCCTGTGCCAACGGAGGCCGCTGTATTCTGAACAATGCCACCAGCTACAGTTGTGTCTGTCCTCCCGGGTGGGCAGGCCACAACTGCCTCGTCAACATCAACGACTGCAATCAACACTGGTGCCAGAATGAAGCCACATGTGTCGACAAGGTCAATGGCTACAGGTAGACCTTAAGTTCATTGAACTCTTGATGACCTTAAATGATATGTAGAGTCCCACTAGACCTGAAGAGAGTTAATTGGGTGAGGTAATTGGGTTGGACGAGGTAAAATCCTTATTGAAATGAATTACGTTTGTTGAGCAGTTCAGAGCTTTAAACCGGGTTGTTCATTCGGTGGTGCTGGTGTTTACTGTTGTATCTGTAGTGGTGTATCTGTAGTGGTGCAAGTGACTGTAAACATTTTAAACATTAAGGTGACTCAAAGTCAGAAACATCAAAGCCACAATAAAGGAAATATATTTGAAACAGCTCTAGCTGTAGGTCACTGTAGGTCACGCTAGAAGGTTCTGTTTGGGTAGCTGGTGAAATGGTTAGGTACAATCCTTCCCTCATAAGACATGTGTTGTTGTGGTGCAAAGTTAGGTTGTACATGAAGGTAAACCACTGGACAAAACAGCGTGATGTTTTAGTGTATGGAAATTGTGCCTGAATAAATCACATTTTCATGCCATAAGTAACACTCCCTTATGAGAATGCCCTATAACAGCAACTCTGTCCATCATTCCTTCCAAGCAAGTCGTGTAAATACTGCTCTAGAAGGCCTACATTTATTTAGGTTGCATTGTCAAGCTAGTCAAACTATACCATCATGAAACTAAAGGTTCTGACTAAGTGAGGAGGAAAGTATAACGTAGAAAGGTTAGTCTAAAGGCGATGTTCTTTTATCAAAACATCCTGTGTTCCTTACTTCACCAGCTGTCTTTGTCCTGCCGGTTACAATGGCACCTACTGTGAAGTCGATATTGACTATTGTCTTGGGAATCGGTGTTCGGACCACGGCACCTGTCTGGACCAAGAGCAGAACTACACCTGTCGATGCTCACCGGGGTACGAGGGCAGATTCTGTGAGATGAGGGTGAACCAGTGTCGAAGTTCCCCCTGCTCCAACGGAGCCACCTGTATTGAAACTGCACATGGTTACCAGTGCCTGTGCGCTCCGGGTTATGAAGGTAGGTTGGTTTTTCCAGTTCATGCTACTTAGTGTCACGATCGTGGTGCCTCTAGCTATAGCTAGTCTCGGGTTGGTGTCGCGCTGTGGTTCTCAAGCCGCTTTTGGAAGAGTTCTTATTCAAGTAGCCATCCGTGTTTTTGCTTTCAGTTTTTCCGCCTTTAGAACGAGAGCTATCTTTTGTAGCTTCCTAAGTTTATAGTCTTTAGCCTTTTCCTCCATCTCCTGTGTTTTTGTATTTTGCCCTGTTTTGGACATTTTGTGTGTTGGAGCTATCACTGCTGTGAAATAAAGAAACCAAAGAACATCATCCTGCCATTGGGTCCTCTCTCTAACCCACTGGGTTAAGCGCTGGCTCCCCACACCCAGCATTTCGGGTTCAATCCCCGAGGAAACCCTGACACTTAGTGTATCTCTGTTATCTATCCATTTCGGTTCATAGTCAATGGTTAGGATGGTTGTCACTTTTGAAAAACCTTTTTGGATTGATTTATTCAAGAAGTAAATAACCATTTTAAAATAAGTAAATAGTCAACTGTCTCTTTTTTGACAAGCTAAAAAACTATACCAGAGGCACATATACTCTGTCTCTTTCTACCCTTTCAGTGTGCGACTGTTTTTATGTAGTCAGTGAGAACACGGTCCCAGCAGAAAGCAGTATCAATGCTGATGGGAAGGTGTTCACAATGATTGTCAGTGTTTTCAAGAGTGAACTTGTGACTTAGTGAATTATAGACTGCTGTAGAATGTAAGGGGGACATTAGGCATGTGTCTATCACACGTCCTTTGATGTGCGGTAGCCACTTTGGGCAGATGTGCAAGCACAGATGGATTACTCAGACAACTGTGGCGGTAGCAACAGCTGTGTCATCAAGAGTGCTATTGTCTTCCGACTCTTTCAAGTGCCTTTAATTATACTTTGAAACATGCTGTCTTTGTCATGACATTTATATACTGTAGTTCATCTTGTCTAGACCTTCACTCAAAAACAGTTTGAGGCCAAACCAGAAGACCACTCAAATGTTTAACTATATGTAATGCAAATGTTAATGTGCATCCTGATTTTTAATGCATTTTATATATTTGTTACAGGAAGTACCTGCTCAGAAAATGTGAATGACTGCTGGTCTAGGCCCTGCTTGAATGGAGGCTCTTGCAAGGATCTCACCAATGGCTATACTTGTTTTTGTCCTGCTGGTAAGTAAAACAATGTTTAACATGACGTCAGATTACATAGAATGCATTTTCTTAGAACTTGAAAGGAGTCAATGTGCTAGCATGCGAGCAGTGAGTGGATGCCCTAGCGCTAGTCTTGCTGTGAGGGAGGGGATCTCCTCCAATGCCTAGGGCACATCATACATCCATCCCATCCGAATGCAGATGTGTATATCACTTCATCTAAACATGCTCCGCAGTAAACATGCTCCGCAGAGACTCTCAATAACATCCTAATGATATCATGGCCAAACAACACTCTCCCTGCTCCCTTGTCACTGATTCAGATGCCATGCTGAGAAAATACAGACCACCGCCTCGGTAGTAAAACTTCCATTATTGCGATGATTTCGATGGCAGACTTGGGGACTGAGGTGTGCGTAATCTTTTTAGCGGCCCCCTCCGCAATTCAATCAGATAAGTGATGTGTGATGTTTACCTCCGAGAGAGAACAAATGTTACACAAAAGAGGTTACAGGGGATGCTAACCCAATTTTCACAATCATACTTCAACATTTCTTATAACGACATCGGCTTCGGAAAGAGCCAAGATAAGTTGTATTTTGTGGATTTCCTGGCAAGGGCAAAACTTATTTAAACGTCAGTGGGTAATCAGGATGACATACTGTGGCCTATCAGTGGTCGTATGAGCCTGTCCAAATGAATTCCGTCTTTTTGCTAATGAAAATTACCAAGAGGAAAGCCAAGTGCCAGTTTGTCATTTGGATGGACGCTTTGTGACAGTGTGGTAAGAGGTTGGGCCTGATCAAATAGGATTCAAGTAAGCAGTTAGCTGTCAAGGAACATATTTTTCTGTGCAATTGGAATAAGAAACCTTTAATATGTATTAACCTCTGATGGGATAGATGTAGTATGGAGCCATTTTAAAGACCTAGGTCCTTTGTCATAACATTTTATACCTTCCCTAAGGATTCTTATGCATTCACCCTAAAGCCTTTGGCGCCCATTCATTTGAATCCTACACCATGAAGCTGACATAATTATGTTATGAACCCCTGCAATATGTTTACGGAAGAGTGCAACAATTGGAGTACTAAAATAGATGCAGCACACTGAGTGGAAAATACTGCAAAGACATGCAGGGGTATCGCTTCACTCCCTAGCTTGGCCTTGTTAGGCCTCTTAAGTACAGCAGCTTGCCATTCTCACTCAAAATGTTGCTTTTATAAATGAAAAAGCCCAACATGTTGTAGCGTGCATTCATCATGTGAAGAAAAATCATCTGATGACAGTGCAGGTCATTGATCCTGGCACTTGCAGAGGGAGTCGTAATTTAAACGATCAGCTTATGCAGCACGTACGGAACAGCCTTGAGTGAAGGCACGAGGATCCTGGTGCCGAATCTCAGTGCTGTTCTGATTGCTGGTACTCCATGGTCACTCAAGGAGAGGTTCATGACAACGCTGAGTAGATCACCATCCGATATGATGGATGAATGTGTCAGATCTATCAATTACACTATGTCATCTGCTTCTGCCGAGTTCTTGTTTGCCGCCTGGCCGTGACGTCTGCTTGTCAGTCTCCGAGCAAGTGCCTACGGTTTAGGGATGCACGGTCACGGGCACCTAGCCTTTAGACCCCCACGATTCAAGGAAACAAAATCCATGGCTGCTGAAGAGCGTACTCCACCCATCAGTCTGTCGCTCATTCATTTGATGTGGAATTTGTTTTTCATGCCAATGGCCCTCCTGTGTAATCCTGTCTGTTCCTCCTGAAGGCAGTTAAAGACAGGCCAAGTTCTGTGAAGTGCACCTAAGGTTGTTTTTTTGTGTGGTTGTTGTCGTGGTTATTTGAAAAGATGCAGGTCTCTTGTGTGTTTTCCCAGAGAAAATCAGCAATGTGTAGGTGCTCGTCTGCCTCCCTCCTCCTCAGTGCACCTCAATAGCACTAGGCTAACCCCGCATGCACAGTCGCTGGTATGTAGCATGTCAATTAATTTGAGTCATCCTCAGTGATTGCCTTTGTCTCACTGTGTTTTAATTATCTTCTCTCAAGTGTTTTCCCCTTAGGCTCAGAGCACTGATAAATATAAATACTTGTTGAACGAGCACTGCATTGTGAGTGTGTGTATGTGTGTGTGTGTGTGTGTGTGGGTGAACATGCTCTCTAATTCTCTTTCTCTCTTCTGTCTCTCTCTTTCTCTTTTTCTCTTCTCTCTCTCTCTCTCTTTCTCTCTCTCACTGTAAGTGTGTGTGTGTGTGTGTGTGTGTGTGTGTGTCTGTGTGTGTGTGTGTGTGTGTGTGTGTGTGTGTGTGTGTGTACAGAATCATACATCTAATATTTTTAATGAGTTTCTGCATAGTTTTCGTCATGCTAGGATATCTGCCAGGATATGTTCAGTCCTTCCTGCACTTTCAAAACCAAGGCTCTCAGATACAGTCATCGGCAGCTGAAAAGGGTGTAGCACAGGTATTGCCATGGGACCAATGGGCACCTTAACAGAGATGCAGGACTACAAAATGCTGCTTCTTCTAGAAGATGTGAACTGTGATTCAGTGAATGATTATAACATGTCAGTAGTCATTTGTAATCTTAGTCTTTTGTGTGACACTTTGAAGTGATTTTCAGTATTTAATAGGGCTGTCAATAGATTAAAAAAAATTAACTAATTAATCTCACATTTTGAAATTCATTAATCTAGATTAATCGCGATTAAATTATTATTATTATTTTTTTTAAACTAGTAATCACTCCAGACAGCATGTATTTTAGACAATGTTGAAAAAACTTTTGTGACAACGCGATTGCTATCGGCAAAGCATCATGGGAAGTTTAAAAGAAAATGTCATCAGGAGAGAGATAAACTTTCGTATAGTAAGGCAGAAATAAAAAGCATAGTCAAACACAAGCTAAAGGAAAACTGGCAAAAGATGTGGGATAGGGCAAGTATGGGGAGAGTGTATTACAGCATTCAAAGGTTTGTAGGCAGTGCCAGAAGTACCTATAGGTCAACAAAGGAGGAGGATATAATATCCAGAATAAGGTTTGGGCACACAGGTTTAAATAGTACGTTGGTTTTAATTAAAAAACATGAGAATGGGTATTGTAGTGAGTGTGTACCTCAGACAGTAGAATCTATAGAGCATGTCATTGAATCATGTACTAAATATAGCCAGGAAAGGCAGCAACTTACTCAGCAACTCCAGGAAGAGGAAGTACCTTTAAGAACTAGTGACATATTGAAGAGAAGTTCTAATGAATTTTGTTTTAAGTTTTTATTTTCATTTTTTGAAAGAACTGGTTTAAGTAAGAGGTTGTGAGATAGGAATATCCAGGCTCACACTCCATTTCAGAAGGTGGCGGTCATGCACCAAACGTTGTTTGCCAATCCGCCAATAAAAAAGAGGAAGAAGAAGAAGAAGAGGGATAAACGAAGAGATCTACTGTAAAGATATTTCTGCTACGATGTCGATGCAGATTCTAATGAGGCTGTTCTCCACAACAACATGGATTAGACTTCGATGGTTGGACTATGATGGTAGTTTTATAACAATCGTTGCCGCAAGAAAGAAAAAGATTCTCTCGTTTGTTGTGCCTCCTCCGTTGTAGCATACAACGTGAAGGCTTGGCAGATGCCGGTCGTGTGTAATGTGTAGGCTATTTCATTCCGTTTTTGCAATGTGAATAATCTGATTTCATGCTGATTTCAACGTACGTAAATATGTGATTAGTTTTGAACAGTTGTGACATTGACTGCTTCAGACTCTGGTTCGGACAAAACATTAATGGCCGGTTGTTCTTTGTTGTGACTTCTGTAAAACACCAACGACACCTAAATTAATTAGCTGTTCGGCTCTGGCTTCTGAGTTTTCCAACCTCCCCCCTCCAGAGAATGCTAGAAACACGGTCATGCCCCACACAGGTAGCTAGTTAGCCCAGCTAACATGTTAGCATAAATGCTAGCGAGACCTAGCATGTCAGGGTTGAAAATAGATAGCAAACCTCTTCCATAAAAGATTTGAAACAGGGAAAGAAGAGGTGACAGGGAGAAGAGTAACGTTAGAGCGGGAGAAGGAGGGGGGCACGAACTCAGACCACCCAGGGAACTGTGTGCGTGTGTCAAAATAAAACTCCTCTTTGACGTGTAAATTAATTCCGCACACCGGAAGTAAACAAAGTTGCGTTAACGGCATTAAAATATCTTAACGCGTTAATCGCGGTCACATTAATCACATAGATTAACGCGTTAACGCTGACAGCCCTAGTATTTAACAATACTTTTCTTTGGGGCTTCATTTTGGCACCTTTGTTCTATTATCCATATTTATGGTTCCCTATCGCAGTTGTGACTGCGATGTGACGAATGGGAAATGACGCGTTCATTGACTAATCGAAGCACTTTCTATTCACGCCGGAAGGCCGATTTGCGACAAATCACTGCCCTGAACCCGCCCCCTCAGGTCCCCATATATTGGGGGTGATTACGTCGCCCATTCTCTTTGACTTCTTCGCCTTTGAGGCTACGGACCGTCAGAACCAAACTTCTACACGCTTTGCTTATTCTTTTGTCTTTGTGTGCTAAATTTACTCTTTCGAGTTGGTGAGTTGAGGATTTATTCCCTTACTAGCTCTTACTAGCTCTCAACGATGACCAAGGTCTACCCAGACTGTGGCCATCCCCGAGAGAAGGGTGACCGACATCGATTTTGGGTGACGCGCTGCGGGCTACGAAGCCTGCAGCGCTCTCCCGGAACCTGGGTCACCAGCTACACGAGGTAGCGGTGAGGGCGGCGAGCCGGCTTGGTCTCCCCCTCCCCCCTCTGCCCAGCATGCGTTCTGCATTGTTGGACGGAGAGTACTATGGTGATCCACCCCAGCCAGCTTCCTCGAATATTCCCTTCTTTGAGGAGGTTCACGAGGAGTTGGAAACCTCATGGGCTGCGCTGTACTCAGGGCGCGCTCCGGTTCCGGGGTTTGCAGAGTACCTCCGACTGGACCGTGCGAAAGATAGGGGCTTGTAGAACCTGATAATGTAATAATTTCCTGATAACGTAATAACCCTGATAATGTAATAAAAAATCCCTCATAAGTCCCTAAAAGATGCAAGGCTAATAATAATAAATAAGTAATAAAACCTGATAATGTAATAATATCCCAATAATGTAATAAAGTGCATTTCCCAATAATGTAACAATCGCCATACCAATAATGTAATAAAATGTTACATTAATTGGAAGTTATTACATTATCAGGTTAGCCTCAATTTTGCAGAACCTGATAATGTAATAAATTCCTGATATTGTAAAAACTTTGGTCAGTGCTGAAATGTTGGGACACCAGTTATTCAGACCAAGTAGTGATGCTGTGTAGACAACCACCCACTATTGTTTTGCTCATATTTTGATCCCAATGGTATAGGCCTTTAGCCTCGCAAGCCAAACCTGTACAGCAAGAAGTACAAGGGTCTGGCACAACACGATTTTCAGTGTGGGCGGGATTAACGGTTGTCTGTTAAGTTGCCTCTGCACGCAATGCCACGCAATAGGAATGGCGCTACAACCTAACGGGCCTGCCGGCATGCGTGGTAAAACCACTACAGATGATCCAGAACGCGGCGGCGCGCCTGGTGTTCAACCAACCACATGTCACCCCGCTACTCACTGAGCTCCACTGGCTGCCGGTAGCTGCTCGCATCAAATTCAAGTCACTTATGCTGGCCTACAAAGTGCTTACTGGGTCTGCTCCCACCTACCTAAATGCTCTTGTAAGGGCAAATGTTACACCCAGGACGCTGCGCTCATCCAGTGAGCGTCGTCTGGCACTGCCCCCGGTGCAAGCAAGGCAATCCAGACTATTCTCAGTTGTAGTTCCACGTTGGTGGAACGACCTGCCTAGCACTACCAGAGCAGGAGCGTCCCTCTCTACCTTTAAGAAGCTCTTGAAGACCCAACTCTTCAAAGAGCACCTCCCTTCCTAACTGGCAACTTGGCTTAACCTGCACTTAAGCAGTAACAGGCCAGCACTTCTTTTTTTATTCTTTCTATGTCGTTTTATAAGCAGTATTTATTGTTACACCAGGTTTTTTAATGCTCTTAGCTTGATTGTTCTCTCCCTTGTACGTCGCTTTGGACAAAAGCGTCTGCTAAATGACTGCGCAGTCTCGCCCTGGGTGCTGAGAACGATATCAAGGGGTTACACTCTACAGTTCGCCAGGCCTCCGCCCAGGTTCACGGGTGTAATTCAATCAAGGGTGCCGCGAGCTCGCGCACATTTCCTTCAACAGGAGATAGATGCGTTACTCGTGAAAAGGGCTATAAGCGTAGTGACGCCAGAGAACACAAACTCAGGCCATTACAGCAAGTATTTCCTCGTCCCCAAGAAGGACGGGAATTATCGCCCTATATTAGATCTACGTATACTAAACAAATCACTCATGCCGCTGAAGTTCAAAATGTTGACTCCACGCCAGCTGATTCAGTTCATAAAGCCGAGCGATTGGCTGATCACAATAGATCTCAAGGATCCGTACTTCCATATACCGATTCATCCCAGACACCGCAAGTATCTGAGATTTGCATTCGGCGGAATTGCTTACCAATTCCGCGCACTTCCCTTCGGTCTCTCCCTAGCTCCGAGAGTATTCACAAAGTGCGTAGAAGCTACCATTGCCCCATTGAGAAGAATAGGCATTTGCTTATTCAATTACCTGGACGATTGGCTGCTGGCTTCTCGCTCAGAAGCAGAGGCGGTGCAGGAGTGCCATCTTGTGGTGGCACACCTGTACCGCCTCGGATTCGTACTGAACAAGGCAAAAAGCTTGCTGCGTCCTCAGCAGGCGGTGCATTTTCTGAGCATGACAGTAAACTCCGTCTCAATGACGTTGTGTCTGTCACCAGCACGAATAGATGCCATCAGAGAATGCGTGCAGCTGTTCAGACTAGGGCAAAGGGTCTCATCCCTTCGCTGTCAAAAGCTGTTGGGGTTGATGGCAGCCGCAGCAGTGGCGCGCCCCCTCGGGAGGCTTCCTGCGCGTCCATTTCAGGCGTGGTATCTGTCGTTAAAGCTCAGCTCCACCAGAGACAAGTTTCGCTGGATCACGGTGGATCGCAGATGCTGGCAGGCCCTGGCCGTATTGCGATCCCCGCGTTTCCTCTCGGCAGCGGCTCCACTGGGTTCAGTGACGCGCCGCGTTATCGTCACCACAGACGCCTCCACTTCAGGCTGGGGTGCGATATTCGAAGGATATTCTGTGAACGGGCTTTGGTCATCAACGCAAGCCGCGTCACATATAAATGTGTTGGAACTGCGAACGATTTTTCTAGCGATTCGGCATTTCATACACGTACTAAGCAGGCGTTATTTTCTCGTCAGGACGGACAACATGTCCGCCATGGCCTACATAAATCGCCAAGGGGGGGGTACGCTCCCCTGTGCTTTATCATTGGGCAAACCGACTGCTCCTGTGGGCAGCGAAGCGCATTCGCTCTCTCAGAGCAGTGCATATACCAGGTCATCTCAATTACGGACCTGCTGTCAAGGGGCAACCCTCAAGCAGCAGACTGGTGCCTTCACCGTCAGGTGATCAACCAGATTTGGCTTCGGTTTTACAGGGCACAGGTAGACCTGTTCGCGAACAGGGAAAACGCCTGCTGCCCTCTGTGGTTTTCGCTGGGAGGCGACAACCCTCCGTTAGGCGTAGACGCGCTGAGCCAGCAATGGCCCAACATGCGTCTTTACGCATTCTTTCCGATTCCTCTATTACATCAGGTAATCTGCAGAGTGGAGGAGGAGGGTTTGGAGCTGATATTAGTAGCGCCCCATTGGCCCAGTCAGCCATGGTTAGCGGATCTAATCAGATTGTCAGTGCAACCTCCGTGGGAGCTCCCTCTGCGCAGGGATCTCCTCTCACAGGCTCAAGGGACGGTATGGCACCCCAGGCCAGAGCTGTGGCAGCTCAGGGCCTGGCTCCTGAGAGGAACAGGCTCTTAGCGTCCTAACGCAGCATATACACCCAAAGTAGTGACAACTCCGTTCCGTAACCAGGTCATTGAGTTGGCCGTATTCTCGCCCCCTCCTTTCGCATCAGCGGAGGAGGAGCGCTTGCAAAAGCTCTGTCCAGTGCGCACTCTACGCACTTATGTAGAGCGCACTGGTTCATTCAGGCAATCGAATCAGTTATTCGTATGCTTTGGTGCAAGCGCCAAAGGCAAACCTCTGGCAAAGTCGAGCCTCTCCCGGTGGCTGATGGAGGCTATCACTTTGTCCTATACAAGTTTGTCATTGGAACCCCCGGAGAAGCTTTGTGCGCATTCTACTCGTGGGGTTTCGTCATCCTGGGCCCTGTTTAAGGGCGTTTCAGTGGATGACATTTGAAAAGCTGCAAGCTGGAGCTCTCGCCACACCTTTATTAATTACTACATGTTGGATGTGGCGGAGCCTGGTTTCCTGCAGAGTGTGTTGCAGGCGAGTGATCTGTGATCATATGCAACCTGCGAATGTGTTTATCAACTGCGTGACCATCTCCCTTTATGAATTAAAGGCGGATGGCGCAGATGGGTGTAAGTATTCATAAGCATGGGATCGGTGATCCCGTTTCACTTATATTGAATTCATTCCCCTTATAAGGCACACTGCCACCGCCACATGAACCTCTATGAGGGCAAGGCGAATAGGTTGTGTGTATATGTACTGTATGTTGACCGACACTGTTGCACGCGGGATTGGAATCGGTCTCATTCGTCACATCGCAGTCACAACTGCGATAGGGAACATCTCGGTTACGTATGTAACCTCGGTTCCGTAAGCAAGGGACCAGATGTGAAAACGTCTGCGTGCACAGTGCGTGGTTTTCCTTCTGATAGGCTCAAAGGCTCAGAGTCTTCAGAGAATGGGCGACGTAATCACCCCCAATATATGGGGACCTGAGGGGGCGAGCTCAGGGCAGTGATTTGTTGCAATTCGGCCTTCAGGCGTGAATAGAAAGTGCTTTGATTGGTCAATGAACGCATCATTTCCCATTCGTCACATCTGGTCCCTTGCTTAGGGAACCGAGGTTACATACGTAACCGAGATGTTTTATGCATCTGCTAAGGTTTACTCATCCATCCTCTTTTTACAATTTTTTTTATTACTTACTAATTTCCTTTATTTATTTGTATTAGTTGTAGCCTTCGCTGATTAACCTCTATTTTTTCTTGTTTTTATTTTGTTATTTGGTCTTATATTCCTCTACCTTTATGTCCTATATGTTTCGTATGTTTTTAACTCTTTTAGTTAAAAAAAAATTGTATTGTATTTAAATCTCTCATTCTTGTATTCCTGTTTATGTTTTATTGTCAACTAATTCACCTTGGCTGGAAAACACCTTGGTACAACTCCAGTTCTTTAAATAAATGTGATTTGACTTGACTTTATAGATTGCAGCATAGTGTTCCAGCCACAGTTGTCACTATAGCTGGTGACTGTGTGTGCCTGTTATTATCTGAAGCATACATGTCCTGCTCGGGGACCGAGGGGACCCGGGAATGATTTCTTACCTGGCCATTGGTGTTTCATCTTGCCCAAGGCCTTAATGAAGTTGGATTTGGCGGGCAACAATAGACAAGCCCAACAGAATGCCTGGAATAGTAACCCTGTTAATGAATTCATACCACTGTACCATCTCAATGGGTTTTGTGTGCATTTCTGTGGCACACCCTGAATGTAGTTTATGAGGTCTCCTCTGCTCCCAGCAGGCCATTGTGATATTAACACAGAAATGTAATATATGACCGCACTACCCCTGCAGGAGCGATGTGTATGCCTAAATTAATTTTGTTGGATGCTTTCGTTGATAGTGCTTCATTCTCCTCCGGTGTGGTTCTTTGGGCTGAGAGAAAATAACTCAGTGATAGCTACGTGTTGGGAAGGGTCCCATTTGGAAATGCCTGCTCTCTAAGTGTGACATTCCTTCATGCAACATTAACCTGAGAGTGAATTGCACGCACAATTGGCTATTAAATACCGCTTACATACTTTGTTGGAGGCAGTAGATGTCCATTAACGATTCAGGGCAACATACAAGGTGGTTTTAGAGGGGGTTGGTGGTGCCAGCAGGGATGGGGGGAAGGGGGGCTAATGCAGATGCATTACTGATGGGTGTTTTTTGTCTTTATTTGGCAAATTCTTTGTCAGTCTTTATATCCTCTTCCTAAGTGCTGACTTGCGTGACATAATCTGTCAGTCAGGCAGCTACTTCAGTTAAGGCAGTAAATAACAGCAGTGTGTGTGTGTGTGTAATGTTTGTTGCTTGCTTGTGTATGTGTTTGGGCGGGGGGATTTGGGGTTCTTTCTCTCTTCAAATTTACTGTACCACAGTATGTCGAGGACTCAATCATGGCTTAACACAGGTCTGTGTAACATTTATTAGGGTTGTAATTTCTTCAATTATTAAACACCATAGATCGCAAGGGCTTATTTACAACGGGTATTGATCCCATATTAGATACTGTGGGGTGGCCGTGTTTTATTTATAACAAAGGTTATCGACGCGGTCATCTATCAGTGACATGTAGGACTGCTGCATCTGCTCCGCCAGACAAATGTGATATAGATCACCCGGGCAAGATGGGTCTTTTTAGTCAGTGATTCACTCCATTAGCATACTGGGCAGCAGGTAGACTGCCAGAGAAAGAATCAGTGCCTTCATAAATCTGTGGCAGAAAAGGGTGTCTTTACCTAATAAAACATGGCATTTCCAAATGTGGCTTTTACGGTCTGTCCTGCGAATCTCAGGTTTATGGGATTTGCTAACAAGGTTTTGGGGGAAAATTTGTCGAAGTGGAGGGAGGGAAAAATGTTTTGTCATATAAAATATTTTCTTTATGGTTTTAAATGGTTCGAAATGCTGGACAGATGCATTTCTGTGTCTATGCATCTCGCTGTCAGTTAAAACCGTGTCTGTTGTTTGTTGCAGGGTTCCAGGGTAAAGACTGTGCGGTGGACATCGACCTCTGCCGTCTAGGTTTGTGCCAGGAGCATACATTGAAATGTATCGAGACTGAGGATGGAAACAATGTCACTTGCATCTGTGAAAAAGGTGAGTTTTGCAACTTTAGGGGCGACGTTAATGCCAGATGTTCTTTTTCAGCAGCCATATTTGCCAAAAATCATTGTATTCTTAAAGGAATTAGTGGTCTCTTCACAGGTGTCAACAGGTCTTAATTGATTTTGGACCCCAGTGAAAAAGTACAAATGGAATATAAGGCCAAATACTGAATAGCATAGTCTTAATGCTATCTATGAGCAACTATTAAGGCACGTTAACATCATTGCTCATGAGGATAGAGCCATTTTAAACACTGATGTTTACTAAGCAGTAGGTTTAATATATGATTTCAGTTGTTTTTAAACCCCGGATCAGAAGATCACTCAGTCATATCAATAATGCAAAGAGCATCTTTCTAAATGAAAACATCATCTACAGATGAGTGATTGTTTCATGGTGCCGCCCGTAGCCTTATCAATAACAAGCACTTCATTAGTCTATGTGCACTTATTCTCGACATGCGTCACAATGAAGGATCGTTAGCAATCCCCTATGCAAATGAAACCAGTCCTTAGTGTGGTGCTTAGCTCATTCCCCCAAGGACGAGTCCCAGGCTATAGTCTGTCTTTTGTGGGTGTTGCTGATGTGTAGGGCTGGATTATCCACAAATAATGAATCTCTATGAAGCTATGTCTCTCATGTGTACCTTTTTGTCGCATGTTCAGCCAAGCCATACCCTCCGACTGACCTCTTTCACCTAAACGATTTGGGACTGCACATAGCCATTCCCTCACTATAATTACCCTTGCTTACCAGCTCCTTCAGACCACAAAAAAGTGTCACAGTCAGAATGTGAATTGGTGAGTGCTTTAAGCTGTAATGATGTAAGACCAGGCGGAACTGACAGAGGACTCCTCTGTGAGATGCAGTTGGCTGCAGATTTATACAAGGGGGTAATGAGGTTTAGAGCCTCTGTAAAATCACTCAGGAGTGCCCAATGAGGGGGGCTATCCACATCCATCGTTAGGTAAATTCACGCCTATGACTTCATCACTGCGGCACTGTTTTGTATGTATTGCTGTAACTGTGGCCGTTGTCATTACTGTATTGCTACCTTAGTACCTTGAGCTGTGTCTTATAGATTGATCAATGACATAGGCCCGTCATCTGTCAGTTTGTGCACATCTGTAACATCTGGCATCTGTATGTCTCTGTGATGGACCGAGCCTCGGTTTATCCTCAAATTGTGGGTTTGGCCCAAAAAGCTTGGAGCCAAACTGAGGGTTCAAAAATATACGTGTTAATAACCTTTTCAAAATTTCAGGAAACCTGCTCAGCCTCTAATCAGCAGTCTCAAGGAATATAACCTGCTATACCTCTAAATATGCAGAGGACAACATTCATCCGTCAAAAGCTTCATAAAAATACCTGCTTAGCCTCTAAAATAAGGTCTACATAAATGCTCATACAAGACAAAAATGTCCCCTAGATAGAACAATGAACATACATATATAGGAGGTGGCCAGCACCATTTCTAAAATGGGGTAAACACAAAAATCAAACAATACACAAATGACAAGACAGACCCTGAGACATAAACATAGTATTCCTCTGTATGCTAATTTAAATAAATAACTATGTAATCAAAAATCTAATTTTAAAGGTATGTAAAAAAACACCTTATTGAGGTGGTTTGGCCCGGCCAGACCATTTCCCTTCTGCCATTCTAGGCAATTAGCAGTGTAATTATTTAAGATCCAAATAAATGCTCGAGCTGTCCGGCGGGTTCTTCTTGCGTCGGACTGACCAGCTAGCAGAGGCCACGAACACTCCAACGAGTAGGTAATCCATTTGTCTATTTCCAGTGACACACAGTTGGTGCGCCAACCTTGTCCACTTAAATAAATGGTTTTGAACTTTTTTTTGTAGTTCATCTAAAGAGTAGTGTGTTTGTTTGTGTGTGCATGTGTGCAAAACCATGTGTGTTTGGGTGTGCTAGTGGTCGCTAATACGGGGCAGGTGTGGGCCCTTCATGTGCGGTTGCCCCATGACCGTCATTCTCCACATCTGTAAGTGTGTCAGTGCAGTTAGTATTTTAGCATCCACCCTCACCAGGGGCTTAATGTACAATGCTTTTCGCACCATTCATGCTGAAACGTAGTGTACACACTAAGCTGGAAAACTGCGTACATGTGTATGAAACTGTGCACACACAAGATTACACTCCCCCCCCTCCACCTTCAATTACATTCATGGAATGTACACCTAGGCCATCCTCTGATTGAGACAAAATGGCAAAAGCAAGCAGCAAATCAACAAAAAAGGAAATTTTAGCCAAGGCGATGTAGGAGTGTTCTTATCCAATGCTAAGGCAAGAAAACTAATCTCTCATCTGGCATTGATAACAAAAGAACACGGTTGGAGTGGCAGAGTGTGACAATGGCTATAAATGAGGTGGGGTCAGAGAGCCACACGATGTAATGCTCAGTCAGTCTGCACGTTGGCAAGATTGTTTACCAGCTCTTTAACCAGGGAACCACAGTGTTTTGATGGGCAGTTGAACACTATATCAGAATAACTACACACATAAATTAAAACATTTGGACATTCAATGAATTGTGTCCAAACAAGCCACCCATCATGATGAATTAATCATCAGTTGATCCAGGCCACCTTGCCACCATATAAGTCAGTCACATTTCTGTATCGCAGAACATTTGCACATTGATAGACTGAGAATAACTTCTGTTATCAAAGTAAAATTCTACCTTAAATGATGTATTTATGTGTGCAGTCAGTTGCTCCGCTTACATTGAGGAAACGGCTCTTACTGAAACTTACGCTTTAAAGTTAGCCTGGTCAACCACATCATATCGGAACTTCATACACCTGACTGACATATGGATGATCCCATTCCATTCTGACTGCTCTGACTCTTCCCCCTGAAAACATTTACAAATGAGCTTACGCCAGACATGAAGTTAGCGTGGAGGAATGCACATTCTTACATTCATTTCACTCATGATACATCCGACCGTGACCGTGAGATGACACGTTTGTGCACGAGGCCCCTGCTTACTATGCAACCAGGTGCTTAGAGAGGCTGGGAGGGGCTGTATTGTGATCATTATGGGTATATTGACCTTGTATTGACGCATCACCTAGATGAATAGTCAAGTTTATTCAGGATCAAGTCAAGACTCTATGTGTGTGTGTTTACTTACTCTTTCCTTTGTCTCTTTCGTCATTAATGGGTGTTTTGTTGACCATAGGCACCATAGGTATCTGTGGCAGATATTCAGTAGCTACGCAGTCAGCATGTCGTGTGAATTACCTACAGCTCTGAATTCAACAGCCATTTGCCCTGAACTAGCCAATGGTCCCCTGCAGCTTGTTTCAGTGGCTCTGTCGATTCTCAGCTCACGCTCTTGTGTCCCATTTTGGGGCAAACATGCAGATGCCCTTGCCCACAGTGACTACGATTTATAGTCAAAGAGGGGAATTGGAGCACATCATCTGGATCCCTGTCCTTTGCTGATGGTCATGATACTGAAAACTGGTTGTGATGATTATCGCAATGATGTTATTGGTGGTGATTGTGATGATGATGATGATGATGATGACGATGGCGACGAAGATGACGTTTATGATGATGGCTATGATAATGATGATGGTGTTTCTCTTGGAAATGATGAGTATGGCAAGCTGCCTGGGAACCGTTAATCTTGTAACTCTAAAAGTTGTAACATATTCAGGGCCGTGTTTGAGGAGCAAAGCGAAATAATTAGCCTGATTATATCTGAGAGCAGTTTGAAATTCACAATGAAGAGATGAAACATATGCTCTGAATAATTCCTCATCATATATGCAGGGCCCATGGGCATATATGTTTTTCTAATATATCTCCATAGCCCCATTTTTGTAAGAACTGGCTGTGATAATTCAATTTAAGCGTAAATACAAATGACCATGTTTTATGTCATATCAAGGCCACATGCAGAATACATTGATCTTGGGCCAACCTGGCATCTCCGAGGGCTTTATATTCCCATAAGTGTCAGTTAGACCAGGTTAGCATAACTAGACATGAATATGCTCCAATAGGCGTAATGTTACCTAAGGATATGTGTCTGTAATTTAGACAACCCACGGGCCCTAGGAATTAGTGAAGAGTACGCTGATGCATTTTTTTTTGGGGGGGGGGTGAAAGGAAATCAAAATGACCAACACAATTGGCTAGGTCGATATTAATTATAAATTAGCTTCTCTTTAATGGTTTTACTGTAATACCACTAGTTGCAGATTACAGAGTAGAGCATGGTGTTTAATGGATTTGTGCCGTGATGTGAATGCGCATTTGTGTGTACTGTATGTGTGTGTGTGTTGTATATCTGTGTTTTGTTTGTATGCATCAGGGGATGCTGGTGTTAATCAGTGGTAGAGCTTGCAAGCGTACATCACCTGCTGAACCTATACCTATTTGTGTATGCATGTGAGCGTGCTTGTCTGTGTGTGGTCCTCTACTTGCTTTGTTGTGATTTGTGCACACTCGTGCATGTGCGTGTGCGTGTGGGTGTGCGTGTGCCTGTGCTTGTGCGTGTGCGTGTGCGTGTGCGTGTGCGTGTGCGTGTGCGTGTGTGTGTGTGTGTGTGTGTGTGTGTGCCTTGTGACTGGCGAAAACAGAAATGATATTTGGCTTTGATCTGGGCCATCGCTGGATTTGTCACTGGCCTGTTTAATGTAATAAATCAGAGAGGCAATGACTGACTCTTATTAAACATGATTAAATGATCCACTGGGTTGTGGCTGTGTGTGCCCAGCAAGCTCTCTGAATCAATAACAGCCTTGTAAAGCTGCTTTTGAATGGGGAAACAAAGTCATACAAATCCTAATTGGCTGTGGGATTAAACTAACCAAAGGGACTTCAGTAATGATCCTTTTTCTCCCGTGCAGGCTTTGGCGGCCCGTTCTGCGAGGTAAATCAAAACGATTGTGAATCGATGCCGTGCCAAAACGGTGCCGTGTGTGTGGACGGTGTCGACACGTATCGGTGTTTCTGCCCTGAGGGTAAGTCAGCAACCAGTCATTTCCGCAACCTTCACTGCCAAACTCTCCCCACACACCTTAAACCTCGACCGTTCGGTCGTGCATGGACATATCAGACTTCGGCTTTGCCGTATAAACCTCGCTATCGCTCGGTAGATACATAGCAACCTGAGTCTGATATTTCCCTGCATGACCTCACTCTCGGTTAGTAAGTAGTTAGTATCTTATACCTAGTTGTAATTGTTACTTTTATTTGGACTTAAATTAGTATGATAGCATTTCTGGGTGAATATATTTATGAAGGGTTGCCCTGAGTGAGGAGTGAGGTGTGACAAGTGGTCTCACTACCTTTCCCCGGGTCTAATCAAAGTGCCTTGTCTCCAAAGCCTATTGAAAGAGGGTTACACCCCTCAGTGCATTTAACTGCAAATCTTTGACTGGCTAATCAGATATGGCTTAGGTGAAGCTCGGTGAGTGAGGGTGGAACTCAGTCTCACAATAGTGGCCGCCATTGTTTCAAGATTGAAACCTTTTTCATTGACTGATCAAATCCAAGGCTGGCTCTCATAATAAATGGTATAAAATGAAATACTATTAGCAACATCCTGAGTGCAAACATGGGTTGGTTAGCGCTATGCTCTCTCAACCCAAACAATAGCTTTAGTTCATGCGTTACAGACTTTGCTTGTTGCTGATTGTTTTGCTCATTGCCCATCAATGAAATGTGGGCCCCTAGGCTACCAGCCCTCATTTAAATTGCTTTTCAGCTGTATTGCAAAGCTGGACATGCATGTTACCTTAAAAGCATTTTGGCAAACAGAAAACTGCCATTTTGCTTGAGCTGGTCAAACAGGTCTCAGCAGCGGGTCCAATACACACGGCATTCCTAATAATATTTGTCTTTCTTGTCGGTATTGAATGATATTTTGAATATTTTGGAACCTCAGGACAGATGAGGTGATAATGATAATAAAATGTGTTAAAATGCAGATGTTAAAATGCCATAATAAAGAGCGAAGAGTATATGGTCACATTTATTTAGAAATGGATAGATGAAGCAGTCAGATTTGTCTGGTATTTTTAGACTGCTCTAACCCTAAAAGGGAGAGTATTGATTGACCACAGTGTCTCCTAACATAGGAGCCCTCCGAGGTTTTCAGTACGTATTTACAAACAACTATCTCATTCTGGTCCCGTAAAACCTTCCTCATCGTTAAATGACTAATTCATATAGTAAATTACTTGGAGCCATTTATGTCATTAAGTTGGGTGGAGAAATAAATCCCTGCAATTTTGCCAATAATTTCTTGGCTCAGTCGATGTCCTACCTGCGAGACGTACCTCTGATTAAACCTTGATTGCGGACGGGGGTTGTTATGCATTATTAATGAACTTGGAATAATTGTCAAATTTTATGACATGGGGAGAGGTGGAAATTGGTTCCATGGTCAGTTTGAGGAATGATGAGAACTCGCCCTGCACTGATGGCGCTGATAGCATGGCATTAGTCATGGGCTTCCTGCAGTCTCGGCCTGTGACAGTGCTAATGATAGTCATTTTGTAGCGTGACCATGCAGTGGAATACGTTTATGGGAGCATAAAATGTCAGAAATTTGAGTGTGGCAGTCTCCTTCACTTCGTGGCATTAACCTTTTTTTATCTTGTAAAGTCAGAGTCGGCTAATACAGGGAGTCAGGGCTGGCGTTGGCCACGCTGGTGCCTGTCATTATGCAATAACCGTGGCATTTAGTAAACAAGTTTGTGTTGTGATGTTTTTTTTCCCCAACTCCTCAAAAGGTGCATTTGCAGAGGTAGGCAGAAGTAGCGTTCTAATAGACACTTATCTGCTGGTTTTGAGTTATCTGCCTAATTTTAATGGAAAACTGCCTTGTTTGATGTTTTTTCTTCCTAATCTTAGTGCATTAATCGTGTTTATTGCAGGTTTTGAGGGTGACTCCTGTGAAATGACCAATAATGAATGCGACTATGGATTTTGCACAAACAATTCCACCTGCATCGACTTGCCTGGAGATTATACCTGCGTTTGTCCAGAAGGATTTACAGGTACGCTTAAGCAGAGGTTTTTTCATGCTGTTCCTTTCTGACTACCACATATCATTTCAACTAAATCCCTGTTTTTAAGTGCAAATTATCACTTAATATGCATTGCTCTGTGAAATGCCTTGCTCACAGGCTTTGAAATTGTCCCCTCAAGCTAATATTTCTTTTAAGGTAAATGTTTCAAATGATTATGATCCTGAGATTTAGGACACAGCTGGGAATTAGACATTTTGCTGTGAATGTGAATTTGTGAAATGGAGAGCTTAATATACATCACAATGTATGCCAAATTGTGACCTCTATTAAGAAGTCCTTAAAAAACTTTGAGTGTTTTTGCACAATAATTAAAAAAAAGTCCTCTAATTCCACAATATTGCCAAGATTCACTGAATGTGTTGAACTCTAGTAACCGCTATACTGTACCAGCCAAATGCATTCAAGGTTCGGCAACTTTTGTTGGCACAAATGCTGCGTTGAACTCCCCCCTGCATTCGTGCCGTGCCCTTGTATGGTGTGCGCAGCAGTGCCATATGGACGGGTGATTGAGATGGGATCACTTTTTTCCTGTCATTTGCTTTGCCTTTGCCACCACCCCACCCTCAGCCCCCTACTCTCCACCGAGCAGCTCTGTTGTGTTTGTGTAGTCCTAATGCATAAAACACATCAGTGGCTGGGAGGCTGGCGCGGAGAGCCAGGCAGCTGGTGTGACAGATGACACGCAGGCAAGCGAGGGAGGTCTCAGGCCCCTCGCCATGGGAGTGCTCATAACCACTTCCCCCCGTCATCATCGTCTTGTGGCATCATCACCCCAGCCATGGGAACGAGGGGGTGGTGTGGGGTGGGTGGTGATGGTACAGGGTGGGGAGGGGGTTGGGGGTGCAGGCTGTTCCAGAGCAATGGAGCTTTACGCCCCATGCTATGGCACACTTTTGTGCATAGGCTGTGTGACTTTCTCTAGCTGAAAGGACGTGTAAGAAAGACTGTAAAACAGAATCGTGTTTGCTGGTGTTAATTAGCTCGGATGCTTTTTGATGGCAAGGAGCTGTACATTCTTGCTGAAAACAGCTAAATGTATCCCTCTTTGGTTGAAGGACAGTTGCCCTGCCTGTGACACTCAAGTGTACTCACCAACCGAGTGCAGTTTCTGCTGCTGCTGTTCATGACGCCAGCACCAACTTAACAACTGCTTACGTATACAGTATGCAGAAGTCCACTACATTTTATGCTCCTCATCCCCTTGAATTACTCCCGAGTGTGTCGTTTCTTCCAGTCCTTTTCCTCAGTCCACACAGGCGTGCATTCTGTTTAGTTTCTGTCGGAGTAGTTGGGCATTTTGTGTGTGTGGGGAAAAACACATTTCATTAGTGTCTTTTAAGAGACCACCACAAGAACATACGTTTTTTGTTTTAGTTTTTAGGTAATGTAGTCCTACCCTTATTCTAGGCTACATGAAAATCTATGTAGCCTAAGCACATGACTCATATTTTAGCACATTTTTTAACCTCCTGCTTAAAATTGAACTGATGAGACTGTTTTTGCTTCCTCATCTTGAATGCAACCCACTGCCATAACATCAGCAGTTTGACTAAACTTGACAAAGAAAAAAATATTCTTCCGATTTTGAGTATAATGTTTAGAGATGCTCCGATCAGGTTTTTTGGTGCCGATCACCGATCACCGATCACTGAAATCAGTATCTGCCGATCCGATAAAACCGATCACCGATCACGGTGTCGATTGAAGCAATCTATTTATTGTGTAGCATCATTTATTAAATTAATTATTCTTAACAACATTGGTATTGTATTTTAAGTATTTAAATAACAAGAGGAGAGAGTATCATGAATTGACAACCATCAACTTTATTGCAGGGAACGTGCAACATTCCAGTGTAGAAGATCTCACTTACTATAAAATGTGAAAATAATAATAAATATTATTAATAATAAAAATATAAATCTTTAAATGAATATCACAACAATAGAAGCACATATGCAACACGCCACTGTCTAGACGCTCTTGGAACTTAAAAGTAGCTTTCCCGGGAATAGAGTAGTAGAGTATTCAAACCTTACTTCTGATTAAGCAGCATCACTGGCAGATTTGCCTTGATAAATATAAGCATCTCAGCATTTTTAGGAGTCAACCTGCCATTAAAAAATCCGAACCGAGCCCGACGTAATCAATTTCTCAACTGTTCACACTCATAGTACTAATGCCACATTGACGTTCGTTTTTTTAAGAATATCCTGGCTTTATTAAACTGGGGTATCAACAGTTAAATGCTCTCTCTCACAAACAAGCGCTGTTAAACGCACAAGCGTACACAATAAGGCCAATAAGCATATTTAAATTAAATGATTCACATTGCGAGAACGTTAAGTAAAATGGTGCGGCTCCTTTAAAAGGAGGGACAACGGTGACGCATAATTTGGATGTAGCGACAAACATTAATGTGCTGTAACAAGTATTAACCAGTATGTGAGTTTTATTAAAGCATAGCGTGTGTAGCTATTTCATCCCGTTTGTTAACCTTTTCTGCTGTCTGTTTACTAACCAGCAGCAGACGTAAAGGAAAGGGACTTAACCCCGAAGTTAAAAACATGTAATCTACTTCGGCCGTGGAGCATTGTACTCCCCTGCAATCTCCAACTACGTTCAGAGACAGGCAGCAGGAAATGTTAACAAACGGAATGAAATAGCTACACATTACACACGGTATGCTTTTAATAAAACTCACGTTTTATGCTACATCAACGGAGGCACAACAGACAAGTCTTACCATTGAAGATCTTTTAGCACGCCGACATATCCAACAGCCTAATAAGAATCTGCATCGTCTACTTAGCAGAAATATCTCCATACAGTAGATTTCCCTTCGTTTAGTATCATTTTAAACTCTCCAGATGACAGTTTCTCTTTAACTTTCTCCGTGATGCCATTTAATCTGCCTCCACGGGGAACTGCTTTGGAGCAGGCGTTGCAAATTGCAAACGTATTATCTTTCTCCGACACCTTGTAAAATTGCGAGACCGGCGAAGCCATTTTGTCTCGACTTTCGATTTTGACTTTGACCTACCCGCCACCAACTGTAGCTGCCAAATGTGAGGACCCTGCCTGATGTGAGTCCGCCAATAGGATGTCTAGAGTCCGCCGCTGCCTGATGTGAGGCCGCATGCGCAAACACAAACGGTTTACGGCAGAAGGCTCAGGAGCAAACTATCCAAGACGTGCATTCTCATACATGGTTTAATATCAACGTATCTGGCTTCTCTTAACGCATAATGTAGGTTTATTTAACGTAGTGTTTTATAATTTTGTCAACGGTTTACAGCATATGGCTCAGTGTCAACATATGGGGCTATGTTGTATTACTGTTACTAGTTGGCTAATGAATGCACTGCTTAACTAATAATTCAATAAACATGAAGCTTAACATCATAAACCTTGGTGGATTTCAAACGTAAACAAATGCGCTTGTCATTCGACTTCATGCTGTAGCCTACACCACCGGCATTACCTGGCTCGTTGTACTACAATAGTGTCGCAAAGTTTGCGCATGCGGCCTCACATCAGGCAGGTCCTCACATTTGGCAGCGACACCGACAACGGGGGCCAATGAAATTTCATAACATGGAGACACAGCCAATCACAAGCTTCTTTTTTTTTTAAATAATCATTTTCTACCAGTAGCGGCCTGAAATGCCTGTCTCTAACGTTTTATTGAAACGTCTCTGATAGTAGTTCTCGCAGATTTTAAGTAATCTGATCGGATCGGTTTGATCGTCCGTTTTGAGAACTCCGATCGATAACGATAAGGGGGATATCTGCCGATTACGATCGGCGCCGATCAGATCGGAGCATCCCTAATAATGTTATAGTGATAAAATAGACATCTGACAGCCTGGCCCAGGGCTATTTGAAAACGTATGTTGATACAATATAAAACGAAAACGTTCGTGTTCAACCAGGCTGTATCTAAAGCCTACAACAAAATTGATGGCAGGGAAGAGTGGTTGCGCGGCTTTTAAACCAACGTTCCCGGAGCCACCCAGACAGAGATAGCATACCTCATACGGTTTGTGATTAATGTAAGTCCGCACTCCTCAGCTTTCAAGTGGTTTCATTTAATGTCAAGTTGCCAACTACCTCTAGTAACCCAGACTAGTGAAACTGTAATATCATAGTACTGTAGCTAGTATCACTGCTAATGTTAAAAAGTTAACAAAGTTAGTTAGCAAGTCTACAGATGTGACTGACATCTGACCAACAGATAGCTGCTGCTTAACACACACATTGTTGCAAATTGTAGATCATAGGTTAAATGATATGATTATTGTAGATCATGGGTTAAATATGCAGATCATGAGTTAAATAATATATGACATAGATGATAAACAATGACACTAACCTATCCCAATGCTATCCTATCTTGTTGTACTCGTATTGTCAGAGCTAGCTGGCTGAATGAATGAGTGAACGCGATCTCTTTCTAAATAAAAAAAAAGAAGCCAATGGCAAAGATTCTACCGCGCTGCATATTCCACCAATCAAAATACTAAAAAGATGGTCATTCTAGATCTTTGAGCTCCGAGCAAGAGCTTGCTGCCCTGGCTGCTGGCTGGCTTGCTTGAGCCTGTGGCGTGTAGGCTACGCAACTAAACGTTTTGGTCATTGTTTTCTTTTTTAATTTTTAATTTCTATCCCGGGTCTATCTGTGAAAACCGGGGACATTTCCGGGGATAGCTCCGGCCGGGGACAGGCCACCAAAAACGGGGACTGTCCCCAGAAACCGGGGACGTCTGGTCACCTTAATTTAAATGCATATGTGGTGAGAGTGTCAACTCTAAAGCTATACATTGACATTGCAGAGCACTGTTGATTGCTATTTCACTCATACTGTATAGATGAGTGTATTAGTGAATGAGTGAAATAGCAAACAACCCCTATACAACCCTTGCTCTGCTACCTACTGATCTTTCTTTTCCAGAGCAGATATACCTCAGGAAATGTCTCATAATTGTTGGAACATTACAATGCATCCAGGTTTAGTTTAAGTTAGTCCAATCTAAACCCCTCCCTCATTGCACTCTTGAGATAAACTAAATCTGGCAATAAAATGGCACTAACAAAATCGTTGAATTGTCTGATCTGACATGAAGCCTTGTTATTGAGTAAACTGAAGGACTGTATATTTTCTTGTAGGTTGCTTGGTTGTATGGCTAATTGCGAACTATTATGCTTAACGCTTCTGATAGCAATGTAGAACCCACTACAAACACAATAACGTACTGAAACATACTTACTTGTATCATGCACACAATGCCTCACATACGTATTTGAACAAAGATGATTCGCAAACTAGGCACTCAGTATATTTAAAACTTAACTATTGCTGCCACTAGGGAGCTGCACGCGTTGCTAGGCAACGCCATTATTAACGGAGTCTTTTGCGTTTCATCCCTGACTTACCAAGCCAAGGTAAAGTCCTCAAAATGTTTTATCATAACGGTGTTACTCGTGTGTTATCAGCAAACTTTCTAGAACCAACAGAGGGGAGGCAAGCACTGCCTCTGCCTCAAGCCAACGGCTGAAAATAGAAGATTCTACAGCTAAGCTAGCCTACGTTATATGACAATGTCCAACATCGCCCATTCTGTTAAGCAATTAAATGCTAAGTTTAGTTATGGTTAACACTACAACGCAAACGTTTGCTGATAACACACGAGTAACACCGTTATGATAAAACATTTTGAGGAGTTTACCTTGGTAAGTTAATTTAATCTTAATCTTGTAATTTAATACCATGTTGTGTGCTCAAGTGCTTATTCATAGTAGATGTACCTCCTCCCTTTGACGAAATACATGTTTTACAGACGTTACAAGTGACCATGTTTGCATTTGTTCAGTGAAATAAAGCCACACTTTAGATCGCTTCGGTCTAGTTGCCATTTCTGCTGCGGTCTGATTTTTTAAAGGAAGAGTTTGCGCATGCGCAAACGGCACAGAGGTCCGTTTACAGACCCGGTTTTGAATTTGGCTAACGATTCCAAAGATTCGGCTCATTAGGAACCGGTTCTAAACAAGAACCGGGTTTCGGTTCCCATCCCTAGTCATGTCACACTTATTGGCACTGGGCCTCTTTCAGCATGAACACCAATGGCGATGACACTTCCCCCTCGAACTAGGCCTGCCGTAACAGCAGCGCTATTTGATTTCCAGGTAAAAACTGCACCGTGGTGATCTCCAAGTGTGCGGAGAGGGTGTGTCAAACCAACTCCACCTGCAGCTCCACCCAAGGTGACTCTCACTGCACATGTCCACAGGGTTGCAACTTGGTTTTCTCATCTTATTATTCAATTCTGAGTTGTGAAATTGTTTTACACGACAGCCTGCAAGCTGACCTTCATTAATCTAATGCATTTGTTTATCACACACGCGGTTACCCAAGGTTGACGAAACATTACCACTGAAATATTTCTTGAGATGTTTTGATGTTGAATTGTAGATGCCAGCAGCGATAATCCCATTTTCTCCTAGTAAGCAACATTTTTTTTTTTTTTTTTTACTAATCCATGAGGCTTCCCTGCTGTGTGAGAACGTGTTGCTAGTTTCTTTTTTTCATGCCTGCTCAAAATATGTATTAAGGCCATAATTTGTTAGTATTGATATTGATTTACCAGAGTGCCTTTGTTACAACAAAATATATTCGCAAATATATTCATTCCAAATCAGTGAAAAAATGTGAATGTAATAACTTGGCCCAGCACCCCCTGGATAGCTGCTTTGAAATAGGAAGTTTACTCAATCCATCATTTATTAGTAGGAGTTTTGGCCTGTGCTTTTTTATGAGAATGAGATAAATAATTACACATGGTGAAGAGTGCATAGGTTTCAATCTGCCCCAGTTTGTGTGGGAGAACAGCGGTGTGGTGGGAAGGAGTTTTGCCGCTATCCACTGTTGTGCCGCACGGCGCAACACAGCGCACTTCAATCATCTCTTTGATCCCGGCTCATTCAGGCTTGGGAGGCGAGGGCTGCTCAGAGCTGGCTGGAGAGTGTGTGTCGAATCCTTGCGAACCCGCGGGGACCCGCGCCTGTGTGGAGCAGGTGAGCGGCTTTAAGTGCGTGTGCCGCCATGGTTACGCAGGGAGGCTCTGCGAAACACCCATAAGCCACTGCGTCCACGGGCTGTGTCAATACGGATCAAAGTGTGTGGATCTCCGTGGAGGCTTCACATGCGAATGTCTCCCTGGTAAGCCCCTTGTGCATATGATGTGGGGGACAGGAACCGTCTGCAGCTCAGTTAAACACATAATATTGTTTTGTGAATGGAATGGACGTCTGAACAGATGCTAATGCCTGAAGGTTTTGATTCTCTCCAAACCCAACAGAACAGTCAAAGTTGACCTCACACTTAGTTAAAGGCCCACATACATTTTCCAGTTTCCAGTTATGTTTCTCCGCACTAAATCATTTCATAACATTATTAAAGGCTGGAACACTGAGAGAGCCTATATGTAATCTCTGCAAGTGTATCATACATTTTCTAGTCTACATGTACTGTATGGGGAAAAACTAACTTCAGAAACAACTGTCCACTGGCATGTCTTTTATGTGTGCGTTATAAGTTATAAGGATTTGTTTTCCTCTTGATTCCTTCTCTCAGGGTTGACTGGGAGATTCTGCGAAGTAAACATTGATGATTGTGCACACAATCCATGCGGCGTTCTCAGCTTCTGCAAAGATGCTCTCGATGGCTATGATTGTTTTTGTGCGCCTGGATTTATTGGTAAGTGAGCAAAAGAAAAAAAAAGAAAGACAAGAATCAACTCTCCCACCCTCTTCAGCCCCCACACCTTTGCTTTCCTCTGCCCTTTGCTGTAATTGCAATGGTATGACACCTCTCTTTACCTTTTCTCGTGCCAAAGATTACGGCCTGTCCTAGGCCACACTGTTGTACAACATTTATTTACTTTCTGCTTATCAAACAAATTTCCATTATGCTCACCCACGCTCCGCTCCCAACCTTGTCCTCTGACACCACTCTGACCACCTCATTTGCCCCTTTATCCTCTTTCCCACATCATTAAGCAAGGCTTATTCACTGTGAAAGGGGCTGCTGTCAGCATCTCACAACTACCACTGACTCTTTGTGAAGCGCACCTCTTTCTCTTGTTTTTGAGGCAATAACTGTGAGATTGAAGTGAACGAGTGTCTGAGCCAGCCGTGCCTGAATGGAGGCTCCTGCTCTGACGAGCTCAACGGCTTCAGCTGCCAGTGTCCATACGGAGTCGCAGGTACACAACCAGCTAGTGTTTTTGTAGGCCAATCGATACTAAGCACAAGTCACAAAGGTAGGTGTTGTTGCTTAAATGAGAAACCCAGGAGATATCCGTGCAAAGCCCTGTTCAATGTGTGGTACATTTCAGAAAGGTCACTTGATATGAAATGAAAATATGGTATCAGTCCACTATGAATCCAGTATCAAGGATGCATTTTTTGCTATTTTGTGTGTATATGTGGCTGTACAAAGTATTTAGTCATGGTAGAGAAATGAAAGGGGTACTGTATACACCTTTGAAGGACAGCAGCACACAAACACAATAAAGAATTCTTTAGAGAAGATATTGGCAATTCAACACGTTTTGCTCTTTTGTCCAGGTGACCTCTGTGAAGTTAGTGTGGATGAGTGTCAGTCATCACCATGCCACCACAACGGCACCTGTATTGACCTGGCGTTCGGCTATAAGTGCATCTGCCTTCCTGGTTTCACAGGTAAGGAGCCGGTGACTGCACACACAAACGGTATGCTGAGTTGTATT
The DNA here is from genome assembly GCF_963457725.1 of Sprattus sprattus. Taxonomy (NCBI): domain Eukaryota; kingdom Metazoa; phylum Chordata; class Actinopteri; order Clupeiformes; family Clupeidae; genus Sprattus; species Sprattus sprattus. Next base: position 23,607,164 of record NC_137910.1, on the reverse strand, counting down.
CTTATCCTTTACTGACTGGATTACTATGCTGTGCACACCGCTAAAGTAGAACGATGCTATCAGTCAAGTGAAGGGAAGATAAGAGTCTCTACTGCTATAAGCTTAGATGAGAGTTGTTCTTGCACTGGTGTTCCTTTGGATTCCGCCCCTTCGGTCCGATGTGCTGTGCATGCACAAATTTAATTGGCAGAGGGGGATGCCCGTCTCTTTGGAAGTTTCCTAATTGGATGATGTAGTCAGACCAAGCTGAACATTTTAATTGCCGATTACAGAGTCAATTAGAATCCTAGAGACACTTATGGTATTTCAGTGTCCACTTTGAGATTGTAAAAAAATCTTTATATGAAAATTACTTCCAGCAACAATTTCCAGCAGTTCCCAACAGCTTCTTACAACCTGGCAAAATCATTCCTGCTGCATTCACTGGCATAACACCATGTTATGACCATTAGAGCTATTATTTATAATCTGCTCAAAGGGTCATTCAACACAAACTACACTAATAGTGGCTCTCTGCTAATTATTTATTTGCTCTGGGATTTCTGTGTTTGTTTCCATAGGCCCAGAATGTGAGCTGGACATTGATGAGTGTGCCTCGTCCCCTTGCAAGAATGGAGCCACTTGCATTGACCAGCCTGGTAATTACTCCTGCCAGTGTGTGGCTCCATTTAAAGGTAATGAACAGTGAGGGAGTGGAAGCGAAAAGCAAAGTTAATTAACTTCAGAAAGCATTCCTCTCACCTGTCTGAACCCATTCCGCCAGCCGCACCACACCAGGACATCTTCATTTTACGCACAAGTGCCAGAAAACAATGTGGTGTGTCCCCAGTGTCCCTGTGACGGAGGAAAAAAGGGATCCAATTCTATGGTTCTAGAACTCCAGCATGATCAAAGAGGAAGGGGTAAAACAGAACTTAGGAGCTCAAGGGCATGTTTCGGGGAACAAGGATGCACTTTAAACAAATAATTGCTCATGAAATGGGGGGGATTTAAATCAGGTGCATTGTAAAACAGCACTCATACTGATTGCCATCATTATGGGGATTGATGGGAAAGAAACATTTTACCGGCTCACTCATGATCAGAGACATGGCTGTATAATTGCGCCCAGGGCTACTGTGCCCTGGCCCGTATCTTGAATATGTTAGCCACAAAACCCTCCACTTCAGATATAAAACAACTTCAGTGGTAGTCAGGGGAACATTTTATATGGAATAACAGGTTGAATTAGATAGGACTTATTTTGTTTTTGTTTGCATTATTATGCAAAGATGGCAGGTTTCTAGCTCAACAGGAGAGAGGGATTTGGCAGTAATCAGGAAGCAATCTACAATGTCTTTGTCTGGAGTGCTTGTTGCTTTAATGAATCAATGATAAGCTCTTATGACAGTGGAACTCTATATACGTATATGTTTGACTGTACAGCGATGAGCTTGTGTGTCACAATTTTTTTTTTAATAACTTTTTTTAATATCAAAGCTTAAACATCCATTGATGGAAGTAAGATTCACCTTGGGCTACTCAACTCTATCAAAACATTAATTTGTCTGTTAAGTCAGGTTTTGGAAAAACAACAAAATGTGTATTCAACCAGCTTGTCAGCAGCAGTACACATAACACTAGTATCGGCAGCAGTAACAACATTATACATCACCAGTATCAGGATTGCAGGACAAAAGGTACATTAACATCATGTAGGTGTTACAGTTTAGATTATTGGATCCTGCAAGACTTTTAATTTGAAGCTATTTTGATATAGTAGCACTATGACAAAATAGAACTAGGAAATTAGCATTTGTGTGAGGCCAACTGTATTGCTATCAGTCCTTAAAGTATACTTAACACTTACCTTGTAAGCTTCCACTTGACCACTAACTAGGGATGCAAATGATTAATCGACTTTAGATTAATTGTCGATCAAGAGGTTGCTCGATCAAAATGTATTAATCACGATTAATCGCTAGAGGGCGCTAGCGCGAGAGACCGGTTGAAAACAAATGTTCTCTGTGTAATGCGGTATTGAAATACAATAGTTCCACTAGCTCACTCAGTTATCATTTGAACACCGTGCATGCTGCTGTCCTGCATGGCACCACCAGTTCACCTGGTCAACCTAAAATCACAGCTACACTGTATTATACCTTCTCTCGCTTACTGCCGCGAGTTAAGGCTTATAGTCTTAAAACTCAGGTTAGCTATTAGCTCGTTAGCGGGCTAGCTCACTGAGAATTCATAGAGTTAGCTACCTAGCTCGTTAGCGGGCTAGCTCACCTTGCTATGAATGTGAATATCTCTGTCTACTCCCGCGCTAACGTGTGCCCGCGAGTTTGGCTCATGAGAGTTAGTAAGTAAGTAAGTAAGAGTTGAGTTGGCTATTTAGCTAGATAGCGGACTAGCTCACTCAGGCTTAATGATAAGATACCTAGCTCGTTAGCGGGCTAGCTTACCTTTGCCTGATGGCTTGTCATTAAGAATGTAACTACTCTATCCCTCACTACCGTGAGCGTGAGTTAAACTTCAGAGAGTTGTGTTGGCTATTTAGCTTGTAATAGCCTAGATGCAGTTTCTTCATAATCTATAGGCTCAATAATATTCTGTTTGGCTCTATTTAATTTCTTCTATTCTTTTTTTTTTTATGTCTGTTTCAAATGCAAGAACTGAGCCAGTCCATAATTTATTTCTTTTTTTTAAATTAAAGAATGGATTTTGTTATACCATAACAAACTTTTCTGCTTTCTTTTCCTAATGCATAATTACTTGAGGAATGTATAATAGAATAGAATAGAATTATCATAATGTAATGTAATATAATAATAACTCAACTATTTAGCTGATATTTTTAAAGGCCCTATTGAAGCACTGAAACTCAGGTGAAAAACGCCGCTTATCAATTAATCGAAAGTCGATCGATAAGATTATCAACTAATGATTAATGAATTAATCGATAATTTGCATCCCTACCACTAACTGAACTGGGCCTCGTTTCCCGAACGCGCACTTAGCCTAAAAAGCACTTGAAATCGCTCGTAAGAGGATTCCTACGTTGCAGACGGGTTTCCCAACGCCACACTTAGCTTAAGTGTATCTTTCATTGAGAGGAATTCTACGTGTGGTCAGGACCAGTAGTAACTTCACACTTAGCGATTTAATCCACCAGGGGCGTCGTTCGACCGTCGTTCGGAAGAAACGGGAATTAAAAAAAAAAAACATGGCTACTTGAAGCGAGGAATATTTTACATGAATAAAGCTATCTACACAACTTTTTATATGTTTATAATGACTCGGTTTGATCGGAAATGTGCTACGCGACCAATGCAGAGTATTTAGGTCTTGACTGAAGCTTTCAAACAGTAGTTTGATGGCACATTTAGCGCTTATGCCACCACTCCATTGGCTTATATGGTAGCTTCTAGCTAGATGGTTGTATATATTGTAGAAGAAATCCAAACGATGTTTCTGTGTATAGCACATCATGAGAATGTCATTGTTTCACCTGCCTATTCCCATCAAAATAGAAATAAAGAATATTGAGTATTTGAAAATAAAGATTAGGCTATACAAAACTAGTGCAGTGCCCGTAGGAATTATGCATTCTGTAGTGTTAGCAGACGTAGGGCTGTTGGGTAGTGTAATGGCAAGACATATTTGCACTCCACATAGGTACAGGTTACACTGAAGTATTATTGTGATGCATGTTTCCTTTTCATTAAGAAATGTGTTAATGGTAGCCTTTTTGGGGAGTTACCAACAAATAAAGTTTGAGATTATGTAGTGGATGCAGTTGAATATACTGTAGATGTCAACGTTGCTGTCTAAACTATAAACTAAATGTCATAAAGAAAGACATTATTTAAAATGAAGTTATGGTTGAAATAGGATCACTTCTTTATTGTAAGGGTAAGTGTAGGGTAAGAATGGTCATGCAGTTGGACTCAAATGTAGGTTAATTTTATTGAATGTATGTAGCCTACTGTACTGTATGACTTCGATGATGCTAGCTTTGACAGCCCACTCTCAGACAGATCGTAATAAATGTCCTTACAATGGGAACACAGTTTAAATAGGCTACTCTGCTGGAGATGGCGTTACTATCCCCGCCCCGAATTCAGTGCACATTGCACGTTCGATGCACGCATAGGCTAGCTAATTTCACAGCAATTAACGTAAACAGGTTAACCTGACGTAAACAGCTCCTAAGAGCTACTTAAGAACTCGTGCACGTTGCGCTCGTGCACCTGACTTTAAGTTGATGGTTGGGAAACGCACTTACATAGAAAGTGTTACTTAGTGTACGATGTCGCGAAAATCCACGTAGGCCGTTAAGATACGTCGTTATCGGGAAACGAGGCCCTGAGCTGGTCAAAGAGTAATGTATTACTTTGTCACCACATGGGCAGAAAAACGAACCATGCCAGCCCAGCAGCTGGTGAAATAGAGTGGTGTACCACTCACAGCATTTGGTTATATAACCATTCATACAGCCTTCTTGAAACTGACCAAAATTGCCATCCATGTGTGGATACTTTCACAACTATTGTGCTGAAAATGAAAGCGCTAGGGAGAGAAACTTAAATGTGTTTTAGTTTTAGTGTTGCAAGTGGTACCCAACTTGTAACGATGAAGGTTTTATGGTGGAATGTGAACCGAAAACTGAAATGACAGTGTTGAATGAGAGTATATAACAAATCAGAGCAGCTCTCAGACTACAAGCAATATCAAAAAGTCTGCGTATGTCATTACTCAAACCGACAGGCCATCAATATAACATCAATCGATGGGCACAGCATCAATATTTTTCTGTTGTTTTTTACACCGAATTTATGTGATTTTTATTGGACATAGTACTCACAGTCAGTTAGACTGACCTATGATTTAAGTACTCTTTTCTTTCTTTGCCCATTTACTGAATTAAAAAGTTATCTCTCAGTCAGCGATTGACAGAACAAGACTGGATGACAGGGACCACTGTTATGTGCCACCTCTCAGGAGATCTTACGCACTGCTAGGGGTTGACTCTTTTCTGAGGTGGAGTTACCATGTGGCATTTTTTTATTTTATTTAAAATGTTTTGGCATTAAGACATAGACATCAAATAAACTACAGATGGAAATTTTGTGATAGTCGCTTTTACAAGGCTATGTGAGTCGGCCACTGCTGAGCGACAGTAAACCTGCCAACCTTAAAAGTATTTTTAGTAGCCCTTTTTAGCACCAAATCTGAGGCATCTAGACGCTTGGATAGAGACCAACGAGCCTGCAAGCCTTGAACTTAACCCTCTCCTGGGCTGCAAGCATATGCAAGGTCTGTGAATATTCATCCAAATATGAAAAGATACAGGTATGTGATGATACAGACGCTGTCTTCAGTGGCTCATGTGCCTGCTCAAATGTGTGTCTTTGTGTATTGGCAGCCTGAACATAGTTCTTTTTTAATGTCATGTTTTTCTCATTTTATTTTGCAGAAATTATCAGAGGTAGGAAACCTGATGGTTTTCTTGGCTTTAAAACGTTTTAGTCAGTGAACGCATTCTGCCGCCACTGCATTTGCATGTAAAGTTGTTGTTTGAGCGTCACTTTTTCTCTGCCTGTGAAAGTTCGCACTCCATGCCTTTGGCTAAAGCCTAGAGAGGTGACTTTCCCACGTGCCTCGTTGCGTTTCAGTGGGTTTCCAGGCTCCCCTTTTCAATGACAGCTGGAGGAGGAAAGCTTTCTTTAGGTTAATGTGCTTTGCAGATGTTCGCCTCTCTGCAGCTTTTGAAGGCATCTGTTCAAACGATGTCTGGAAACAGTCCTAGCCCCACCATCCCCATACAGCTATGAGACATGCCTGCACATCCCCTGTTTGAAAAAGAAAATTACACACTGATATTTAGAAGGGTAAACTCGCAGAATGAAAGGATATGTAATATTTCCATATAGCACATTTCATGTTCAGGGACTTTCATGTTGTATGTTTTTTTTTCTTTTTTTCTTCTAAATAATTCCAGTGTAAATGGAGTAAGTGGTAATGGGGTTGCACACACACACTGGAAATACATGGCTAACATCACTTATGTAGTCATGTTTGCAAGCACAAGGCTAGTGCAAGTATGCCAGTTCCAAAGGAAATACAGCACTGAACCCTTTCAAAGGGAGCTTTCGATTAAAAATAAATAAATAAGAGAAAGCATGGCCATGACCAGAGAGCAGGCACGGTTACCTTTTGTGCCACTGTAGCTTGGCGGTATACATTCATCTCAAGAGAGGGATTTGGTCAGATCCAATACAATTTCTTCCAGTGTGACTCTCAATAGCCGTCTGCTCGCTTCAGTGGCACTCCATAGTGCTGTTGTTGCCCAGGTCAGGGGCTTGATAATTGGTTGATCAATGGAGACTAGTGCTCTGGTGTTCACCTTAAAAAAAACACATAGAGGCAGATAGATCTGAGGCTGGATTGCGAGACCCTCATTTTCACTCTTTTTGTTTCTACGCTACTTTGCATGTTTTTATGCATGTGTGTTATGTTCTGCATGTTGTTATTGTAACGCATGGCTTGCCTTTGTCCTTATCTGATACTCCCAGCTTCTGTGCATCAGCAGGGTGTCGTTCTAAATATAGCGCCAATAAACCAACAGCCTAATTACATGTTGACTAGCTGAGTGTATGTCTCTCTGATGTCTCTTCCCATCTGTGTCGTCAGGACTGAACTGTGAGTTCTTGCCCTGCGAGGCCAGCAACCCATGCGAGAACGGCGCCGAGTGCGTAACGGCGACCGACCAGGAGCGCTTCCCCCTGGGCTTCCGCTGCCTGTGCCAGAGGGGCTTCGCCGGGCCGCGCTGCGAGATCAACCTGGATGAGTGTAGCTCCAGCCCCTGTCTCCATGGCTTCTGCTACGATGGTGAGGGCTCTAGTTTCATTGCAAAACACAAACACACATCAGCACAAAGAGACCAAGGGATACTAAAAGGGCCAGCCAGACTGATCTGACACCGCTAGCCATGGATGCCACAGTCGGTGCAGCGTCAGATGGCTCTGGCTCCCTTTACGCTTCTGACAGCCCTGTGTTCCTCCAGGTCATGACAGCAGTGGCTAATAAGGATCTTCATGAGACTGGAATCATGATGTCTGAAGTGAGGAACCAGCGCATATAAGTAGGCAGCCGGAGTTGGTTATTCCAACCACGCTAGGGGATCAATTAAGCATCAATGTGCCACTGTAATGTAAATAATGGATGGTGAATGACAGTGATATTACCATCAAAGCCCAAGGCAGGATGTTGTTCCACTTCTCCTGGCAATCCAATAACTATTTTCCCCCTATATATTCCATCTCCAGCATAAATCATTAAGCAACTCATAGATCAAATAAATTATGTCGTTTAAAGATTACATGTAACCAAGTGGTAAATCATTTAGCTAAATCTTATCGGAGTGGTATGCTTTTCAAATACACAACAAAATAGACTAGACAAGCCTATGTTTTTTGTCGTTAATTTCGTGCTATCATATGGCTTCCCAAGGTGTTGCTCTAGTTTATTGTGCGGCCATAAATACTATATATGGGTGCCGTTTGAATCCAGGAAGATTACCTGTCACACATGCTAACAGCATCTGAGCAGTATAACAGTATTAGTGTTGGCAGCCCCTCAACTTTAACTGGTCCATATTCCTGCCATGAATAATTACTGGCTCCTTGCTGCTGGGATTCCCATCCTTTGTTTTCCCCTCTGCCCATACTTTAGAATTTCTAATGTGACAATAAATGAATTCAGAATTTATGCCTTCCATAAAGGAGATGTACACATATAACAGACCAAATACTTACACATGGAAATATGCAAACGTCGGAGCGTGCAGAATGTCATGGTATGGATTAAGCACCAGGGCTTATTACGCATAGAATACCGCCGAACGCAACACGAGACAACACAGCGGAGAGACTGGGAGCATAGCTGGCTATTGTATGCTTTTCCAGTCCTTTGGGCTACCTTAAAAGAGCAAACTGAAAGCATGCTTCCAAGCCTACATTAGTCTCAGATGCATTTTACCTCCACTATGTCCTTAAATTTTCTTGTGTATTAACGAACAATGCTGAGAATAGCGTGTCACGCTGATTTGCCCGCAAGCTTCCTATTCACATGTATATGAAAAACACAAATTCAGTATAATTGGAAAAAAAGTTTCATAGTCTAATGCAAATCTCGGACCCATTTAGCTTCCGTCTGCCTTCTTCTCCTCTTTCTCTCTCACTCTCACATCCCCTCCCCCGTCTCTCTCTCTCTCCCCCGTCTCTCTCCATCCCCTGTCTCTCTCCATCCCCCGTCTCTCTCTCTCTCCCCCGTCTCTCTCTCTCCCCTGTCTCTCTCTCTCTCCCCCGTCTCTCTCTCTCCCCTGTCTCTCTCCATCCCCCGTCTCTCTCTCTCTCCCCCGTCTCTCTCTCTCTCCCCCGTCTCTCTCTCTCCCCCGTCTCTCTCTCTCCCCTGTCTCTCTCCATCCCCCGTCTCTCTCTCTCTCCCCCGTCTCTCTCTCTCCCCTGTCTCTCTCTCTCCCCTGTCTCTCTCCATCCCCCGTCTCTCTCTCTCCCCCGTCTCTCTCTCTCCCCTGTCTCTCTCTCTCCCCTGTCTCTCTCTCTCTCCCCCGTCTCTCTCTCTCCCCTGTCTCTCTCTCTCCCCTGTCTCTCTCCATCCCCCGTCTCTCTCTCTCTCCCCTGTCTCTCTCTCTCCCCTGTCTCTCTCCATCCCCCGTCTCTCTCTCTCTCCCCCGTCTCTCTCTCTCTCCCCTGTCTCTCTGTCTCTTCCCTGTCTCTCTCTCTCCCCCGTCTCTCTCTCTCTCCCCTGTCTCTCTCTCTCTCTCCTGCCTCTCTGTCTCTTCCCTACTGTGTCCTGCCTCCCCCACCTGCAGGGCGCAGCCTCCCCCCTCCCCCACACCTCTTCCCCCCGTCCTCCTCCCCCAGGTCTGGCAGGGGCTTCCTGGGGATGGCGGCCCCTGCGCTGGGCAGCAGGCGCTGGGGGAGACGAGGGGAGCCCCCCCCCCCCCACCCACAGCACGCAGCCCAGAGAAGACTAATGCCTCTGCCACCCAGGACCCAGAGCATTTAATGAGAGTAATAGTGGCTACATGCGCACAGACAGAGTGACAGCATAGATTACGTGGTAAATCTTAAGGATAATGAAGAATCCTGGGACCCGCGCTCGGGCTGTAATAAATTCACTCCGCTGTAAGAACCGCAATTACCACTGTCACAGGGCTGACTGTGTACTGCTGTTGTGTCCAAAGGATGGGGGAGAGTGAAAGGAGGAGAAAAATGCATTTCTATCGAACATCATTAATGATTAAAGAGTGCTACAAGCAGATTATTAGCCCTGGGAAATTCGGATGTGGCGTACAGGTTGCCACATTTGTAGCATTTGAAATAAAGAATGAATGAATGAATGAATGAATGAATGAAAGAAAGATAGCTTGAAATAAAGAACTGGGATTTAGCGGTCTTTTTGTCCTTTTTGCTGGTGTGCGATGCATCCCTAAAGACCTGGCCATGAAATAGTGTTTGCCGGTGGTGAGAGGCAAAGCCAGATCAACAGATACAAGGTGGGGGAGCCAAAGAGGGTATATTTGACATTCCAGGGGTAAAAGATCAAGGTGGGGGAGCCAGAGTGGGTATAATAGACATTTGACGGGTAAAATAATTCTTTGTAATGGCCTCACAACGCTGCAGATTGATCTGTATTTGCACAAAGGTCTTCCATCCACTGTGTATCAGCCCAAGTGTAATTCTTCGCATTCGCCAGAATGCCCCGTGATTCCATCCAATTTGGCTATGCTTATTGCTCCCCTTGATTTGAATTGGTTAAGGATTATATGTCTTCTGGGCTTGCAATGGTTCTCTCCCTCCAGCAGCCCTCTCAGTCGCCTGATAAAATGGGATAAGAACGCTTTACATAAAGACATCAATAAAAGAGACAGGGGGATTAGGATTGGTTCTTTCTTGTAATTTCATACTGCATATCTTTTAATGTAGCTGTCTTGTGTATATAATAAATATAATAAAAAACAAATATTCACTGTTTTGTTTTCAGTTGTTGACGGCTTCTCCTGCCTCTGCAACCCTGGCTTCGCGGGCGTCAGGTGTGAACAGGACGTCGACGACTGCGACGGCAACACGTGTGCAAACAACTCAACGTGTGTGGACCTTCACATGGTAGGGCTCTGCGCCAGTATACATGAGAATGACTCACTGCATATGAATACTGTGGAGCGCGCAGCAGACAGCACATCAAAAGTTAGCACAGCCAGCCACTGACAACACATGAACAGAACTCAATTAATTATCCTCTATTGGCCAAGACTTGCTTTCTTTCTGTGCGTCAGCGAGGGACTGAGCCTCTGTTTTTTTCCCTTTATTAAATGTCTTTGTTTGAGCCACAGACATCTCCACCAAAACAATGCTGCCAAAACATTATGCCAAATATGATATATTTATTTTTCATTTGGTGATTCTGGGCCTACCCAAGACTGAGCCCCCCATTTTCTGTGCTGGTTTTTATATTCACAGCTCTTATATGTCTGCCCAATCTTTTCTCATATTTGGGGCTTTTTTAGCTATTTTTTATTTATTTTTGCTTTCTCCCCTCTTATGAGCACAGGGCACCCCCCTCTCTCTCTGTAAATGATAAACAAGATGTAAGGATTCATACGCAGGTTCTCAAGAACAGACCAGTGGGTGTGAGGAAAAGGTTCGTCTTTCATTTCCTCTGAATAATTCAAAAGCGCTGCTTCAGGTTTTCAGGGGCGTCGGGAAAGCATTACATTTTGTTTTGGCTATAAGTTGCCTTTCACTGGAGAGAAGTTGAGGCACCGTGTGAAAAATAGTACAAGGAGATAAGTACTTTTTTGTTTTGTGGGTTTGTGGACTTGACACATAGTGGCATCATTCTTGACTCAGTGTGGTCTGGTGCTGAACATTACCTTACTTCAATCCAACCTTGAAATGGTTTGCATTTGCACATGACGTTAGCATATGTGTTATTATGTTGCGGTGTTTCAGCGTTGAGGAGACTGACACATACAGTGTATAGGTGGTGCGGATCATCCACATGAACACGGGTTCACCATAAAACTGTAATGACCGGCGGTGTGGGGGCGGCCATGCCTTGATAAATGTTTAAACGCGCTCTGTGCTGTCAAACAGTGCTTGAACACTCGAGTAAGTTTGCTCCGCGGATGGTTGTACCCACGGCGTTGTGGAACCACAGAGTATAAAACGACTTGTCTGCCTTGTAAATGGGCAGCTTGATGGTGTACTAACACCCAATGACTCCTTTATGGAGATCTGCACCAAATGGCTTTATGGGCAAACACACATACACACACAAAGAGGCAGTGCTTAAGACAGTGTGTTATTACCATCAGTTTCATACAGTCGGGGAATTAGATTGACCTTTATGTCTCTGCATGACAAATCTGATTCTGACACATGGCAGCCCACACAATCCCACATGAAACCATGAAGAGACACCGAGAGATAGAGAAAGATAGACAGAGAGATAGAGAAAGAGAGACGGAGAGAGAGAGGTAGACAAAGAGAGAGAGGGGTAGAGGAAGAGAGAGAGAGGTAGAGAAAGAGAGAGAGGGGTAGAGGAAGAGAGAGAGAGAGGTAGAGAAAGAGAGAGTGAGAGAGAGAGAGAGAGAGAGACAGGGATACTAATGGTACCCTAGGTATTGCTCTACCTGTTTGATCGAGCCTCCATCCCTCGACTTAAACAGTCATCCCTCTGCTGTTTCCTTGCTATGAGGAAAATTTCCAGATATGCCAGTGTTAAGAGACTGTCCTCTGAGAATGGGTCTTTATAAGGATGATGTGTTTTATGAAATTGTTATTTAAGTACAGTATTCATTCATTTTGTAATGTAGGAGAAGGAGTATGAATGCATGGGATGTGTGCATGTGGATTGTATTGACTTCAGTACACTGTTCCCAGCGCGCAGTAATCGTTTTTTTGCTTTTTGCCACACATAACTAATTCTAAAAAATGTCTTCCATCACCATAAAGGCTTTTCATATAAATTAACGACAACAATAACAATAACCTATAAAATAATAATAGCAAAGTAATGAAATTGTATAGGTTTAAGTGCTGTGCCTGACCCTAACAATGGGAAAGATTGTGTTCATACACTGGCAATCACTTTTCTTTTAATTATATTTGATACGGACGAGCACGTGATGCACTCTCAGCCTAATTACATGTGTCAAAGCATTTCTTATTTCATGCTTCATTGTACCTCTTTGAGATGTTTCTACTGCACTAATAATGTTTATACATGGCAACATTGTTTTCATTTCCAATTAGGGGCTGGCTAGATAACTTGTGGTGGAAGGTGTCCAATATATTTCACCCTAACCCTGTCTGTAACATGGCACGCTCTGTGTACATGTCGTAACTCACTGAATAGGCTCATGGGGTGGGAGGTGGGGGTGGTGGGGGGGGTCTTGCACATGTTCTGTATGCTGTGAGTTGTGAAGGCAATCTGTATCTACGCACAATTAAAGACCAGGGACATTTGAAGGTGCCTAGGAACCATTTGCAGTCAGTAATATGTTATAGGAAAGTGATATGAGATGCCAACAGTCAACCAGGGGGTGATATATACTTATAGTTTAGGTATTTAGCAGACGCTTATGTCCAAGTGACTTACAAAACATTTGATAAAAAATATACAGTCCATATGGATAGCACTGTAATCACTGAGCAGGTTTATAGCATAGATAGCAGGTTTATCCGGTCTGTCTTACACTTAACGTGTCAGACTGTCACTGTTTATGTTAGAATGGTGTGACAAGTTGACGTGGCGGATTATTGCCGCATGAAGCAGCCAAAAATTTGCAACCACATAAAAACAACAGTTTGTCTTGAACACTTCTGCAATGCTCTCATCTCATCTCTGGTGATTCAGCTCCACCTAAAGTGTTTGGAGTTTTCTCCGGAGAAGGCCCACAGCCAGCACATATCTTGTTTTCGACTGTTATCCCAGTGTCTGTTACATGTAACCTATGCTTATCTGTTACTTATACACCTGTTACTTATGCTCAGAGTGGGCAACTGGGTAGAAGTTCAAATGGGCAATTCATTGTTAACATCATTCATTGACAAGAAATGGACTGTACTGTACTCAACTCACTAGGCAGGCCGCCATGTTTCAGCTGGGTCACAGAGGGGGGCGTGCAATGGGTGCTGCTTTGCTCCCGTTGCGTGGCTAAGCGTTGTACAAACTAAGTCCTGCACAGAGAGTATTTTGGTATCAGACTAACAAACAATATCATGGTTTAAATCCTGACAAATGTATGGGTTAATATTTGTATGTGTATGGATATTTGTATGTGTATGGAAGGCATAATATGGTCATTAGAGGGGTAATGGGTGCAGCTGGGCCAGTGAGAGCTCCGTGGCTCAGCCTGATGCATAGAATACAGGGGGAGGCGGGCACCCTATAGGTAATTGCAGGAAGGGGAGACCGTTGGGAAGGGGTTCCAACAACTGAGCAACAGCAAGCAACTTAAGACTGAGGGCAACCTTTGACAACTTTGATTGAGTTAATAATTGATTTGTGACTTTGTTATTGAAATGATATTATTGTTTTGTTTTTCCATTCCTGAGTTTATTCTTGAGTTTTGTGGGGGATTTCCCCCCCTTTTTTTCCTAATCCTGAGCTTGTCAATGAAAGTCGGTGAACCCTTACACGAATCCTGATTGGCATCCCGATTGGTGCTTGTTCCCTGTTTAGTTTTTTTCCCATCACCAAATGGCCATCCGACACACAGCTCCATTTAATTCAAAAATGTTCCAACAGAGCAGGAGTGTACCTGGGGATCCGTGTGGCCCCTGCAGATGATTTAGTAGTCGAAATGAGATTATGCTCTCCATAGCCAGGGGTGAACAATCGCTGTCTCCCGGAGGCATCTCATTTATCAGCCGATGTCTGCATTACTTCTCGCGCGTATGAATAAGGCCCGCAGTGTACAAATTACATCAGACAAAGTTTAACGGCTCCCCTCCAGTGTACGAAGCAGAGATTAGCATGCGCCCAGGCTCCGCTGCAGCAGCCAGGACCTTTTAGACGGCGCGTTCATGATGAAGATTCCTGAACACCCCTTGACCGCGAGACCCCAGCTTCAATTTGTATGCAAAGGGAAAGTTAAATTAAAACCTGCGCCATGGAAACTAATAGACAACAAACCATTCATCTCTTCCTCTGTGATTAATTATCATAATGAAGATTTTAATGACAAACTGGAGGACGCGTCCCGGCACAGTCTTTTTGCGGAAGAGCAGTGTGAGGGGAGAGCAACTCTGCGAGGTCACATTCCAAAGTTAAGAATGATGCATGATGCCAAGGCGCTCTCCATTTTTTCCCTATTCAATGCCTTCAAAAGGCCTTCTTGGAAGTGCCAATGCCTTGTCAATGTAAAAAAAAAAAAAACTGTAATTAAAGGTGATTAAGGGTTTAAAGAGAAATTACCAAGTTCATGTTTGGCTTTTGTATACTAACAGCCTCATAAGTGATACCACTGCTCAGGACAAAATACACTATAAACCATTCAAGGAAAAGAAGCAAAATCCTGTGAAGTTAAAAATGTTGGAAAGAAGTAGGTTGAGCCAGAAGGATCATGTTCTTTCCATATGGCAGCTCAGTGCACTGCCTCAGTTACTTATAGGATAGAGAATGCTCTCATTGTACAGCAAATTCTATTTTATTTTATATTGTGTTTACAAAATGACTTAAATTGTTCAAATGTATTTGGTGATTCACCCCATTTGGGCAGGATATTGCGTGTGAGGAATTTATTGATTTGTTATTTGCAACTTGAAGAGGATTGAGGAAGCCAAGAAAGATCCCACACATTTTTTTTTTGCTTATGGTATTTTAAAGTGAAACCCAAAAGATGCCATTGGTCAGTATGTTAACTGAACATGTTTGTGCAGGACTACCATGTTCACACCATGTAATAGGCACATGAAGATCTGCTTAACAACATGGTTAGAGATGCCAGTGCCTTAAAACTCGCATCTGAATGTTTTTGACACAAGGTGGGTGGTTGTGGAAGAGTGTCTGCATAATAATGCTGCATGACAACTGCATCTGGTGAATGTGATAAGAGGAAGGGAAAGATAAGAAGGTGTGCCAAGTTGTAGGAGGAGGTAACATAACATTCGTAGGGGGATGAATTTATTATTTTAAATCCTTTCGATCAGGTCCTCAGTATCAATAGTAGCACCGTAATATTGTTTTTGCATATTCTCTGAATGTTAAATGAAGCCAAGTAGAAAATGTTTTATTACAATCTGCAGTTCTTCTCTGCCCTCTGCAAAGATGTTTTTGTCAAGTTCTCTCAAGCAAATGTAATCAGTGTGGGGGAGAAAAAAAAAGCCTCAAAAAGAAATTCTAACATTTGTGGATTTGAATAACAAATATCTGCGGTGGAGGAATCTTCCAGAACACATTTACAGTGTTACATGTGGAGCTCTTAGCCAGGTCATGTAAGCACAGGGTCACTCGCAGGTAATTTATTTTTGCTTCTTGTTTTCATACACAGGGCTACCAGTGTGTCTGCGCTCCAGGTTGGGAAGGGGATCTTTGCCAAGAGGAGGTGGATGAGTGTGCATCAGAGCCATGCAAAAACAACGGCACCTGCGTAGACCTCTTAAACAGCTACAGGTGAGCACTGAAATGGCGGGTGTGTGATAGGCAAGCGCACACACACACACACACACAAACAGCCGCGGTAATGAGCTGCAGCTAGCAGGTAAAACAAATGAATGAATCAATGGGGCGCAGCAGGTAGAGGTTCTCAAGGGTCTATGACTCAAGGGAGCAAAATACTGCTACCTTTTTTCTGACTGATGCACACCCCCCCCCCCCCCCCCCCCAACAACACACACACTCACACACACACACACACACACTACAACAGAACAGAGAGGGAGAGAGAGCTTCCCCCAAAGATCCCCAACATTTTGAATGCCTATACCATGGCTTTTGAAATGTCGTTTCGATGTTGATGTGCCAGGAATATTCTGCCTACATTGAACAATGTATTATTCCCATCATGGGCATATATAAAAGGCACATAGATATTAAGTGGACATGTCAAATGTAATTATAAAATAAATACATTGCATACTGCAATGAAACCCATGCCGTTTACAGTAACAGTAGTCTTCACACCAAAGAGAAAAGATATAATCTGACCAAAGAGCCATTACTTCCATGTGCGTTTGTTGCATATTATAATCCATTGCTGATGACAGTCATGTGCAGCTGTCTTTACCGCTAGAGCCTGACCCCCATACTGGTAAAGCCTGTATGAAACTGTATTCATCAGGTCAGTGGTCATAGTTTTTAGAATGCCAGTCCACTGATTCCACTTTTTCACAGATTTGCCAATTGTGCCTCTTGTGACCGCTAGCTGATACTGCTCTCCAAATATGACCCAGTGGGAGAGAAGGACAGGGATATGCTTGAGGTGAAAAGAAAGAAGAGGGGGGGATGGGATAGTGGGAGATGGGAGATGTGTCCACAGCACAGTCTCTGCTTTGGCTGGGAGCTCACTGCCACCATGTGGAGCTGAGTTTCCTGAAGCGTACACACACACACACACACATACACAGACACACACACGCATATGCACACGCACACACACACACACGCTTACGCTCCTGCATACACTCTTGCAGCATAATCCCAGCTCAGTGCTTTAACCTCCAGTGTCCTAGATTCAGCTGTCTAGAATTTAATGCTCCCCAGTCCAATGGTGCAATTAACCTGTTAATCCCCTCAACTGTTTATAAATCCGCCTCATGAGCAAGAGGCATTTCACAATGACTCAGCTCAGGCAGAAAGAGTTGCTTTAAACTGCTTAAGCCAAACAGAGCTGTGGCCCATTCATTCATTGGGTTGCTTTTTGGCTCTGCGTACTCACACACTCCCAGGATGCCGTGCGTCAGCAAGATTTGGAAAGGGGGAGGTGGTCTTTGTTTGTTTGTTCTGTGTGTTTGTTTTTGGATAAATATCGCAAAGTTACTTAAAATCAAATGCCTGAACACGCTCACTCAGGGTTGGAAGAAGAAAGCTTCGGAGTCCTCTGGGGACGACTGTACCAACAGAAAACTTAAAAAAAAAAAGTGAAATAAAATCATTAAGATGGATGAAGTCTTCCAATATCCATCTGTTGTTCTTTGGCACTGGGAAGCATTTGTGGCACATGAACATCTGTTTTGTCATCTAGATATCGTTGGATTATTGTAAGTCCTGCACAAAAAAAGAGATTATCTCTATGTGGCATATATGTGTATTGATCTAAAGCTAGCTTTGATTTTTGTATGGAAATTCATGTCTTTGTATATGGAAATCTGTCAAAGGAAATGGAACATACATTTTGGTTAGAGGCTGATGTTTGGTGCATTCCATGGGTTTCTCTTGCCTCAGTAAGGCTTAAGCGATTACTTCAATAGTTCCCTCATCTGCTTTTTTCCTCTAACTGCCTTTGAGTGACTAAATCAAATACAATAAAGTTGTATGTAGCATCACCGTGGGTAATGGTTAGACATTTGTAAAAACAAACCAAAAAAACAACAACATTAGAAACGTAATAGCATACCAGTGTAAAAAAACAAGTGGATGCTGTCTAGATTAGTCATAGAGTCACAAAATCAGAATGCTATCCAAATTAGTCATAGAGTCACTTAGTCAGAATGCTGTGTTGTGCGTTTTCTTGTTATTTTTGCAAAATTGCGACAACTGACTCATGGTTAGATGCCAACACTCTGGCAATCATAATAAGAACAGTAACAGGCACTACACGTACATTTAAAATGGGGATCAGTGTTTGGATATGTTGGATACGTTCAAAAATAATGGCCGCTGGAGGAAATTGCCTTACCCACATATCAAGATAACTCCGCTCCAGCTATCGCTTAGAGACACTTCTACACCATTTTAACCATGTGGATAAGACATGCTCAGTGAGTTCATTCACCAGTAATGGCAGATTGGGTTCGCTTGTGGCAGTTTAGTCGGGCAGTGTCAGTCACACGGGACAATGTCTAGACGATTGTTACAAACAGTCTTAAAATGCCTTCTGTATTAGACATGTTCTACTGAAATCCCCCTAAGGTAGCAGAATGAATTTGTACCGAAGCTGTGGAGTTATTTTAAAGCCCATTATAAAGCAGACTGAAGTAACCTCCTGCGTATGTTTGTTTCAGGTGCCTGTGCACCCTAGGCTGGACAGGGTCAGACTGCGGCGAGGACATAAACGAGTGCGACTCGGCGCCCTGCCTGAACGGAGCACGCTGCGTCCAGTCCGAGGTCCCTGGGGAGTTCTCCTGCACCTGCCCCCCGTTCTTCACCGGCTCTCTGTGCAGGGTGCCCTTTGACCCCTGTGACCCCCAGCACAGCCCCTGCCGGCACAACTCCACCTGCCTCACTCGACCAGACGGCACAACCTCCTGCAACTGCCTTGCTGGTGAGAGCTGAATGAATTGCGACCATCATACCGATTCAGGTCATCACACGATGCTTTACTTTATGGGCAGGACTCTTTTTACCAGCAGTTTCAAGCCACTGTCGAGAGTATCACAATCACTACAGAGCCAGACGTCAAATCAGTGGGAGGCCTTAATGCTGATTTATAGTTCTATAGGGTATACACAGAGCCTACACCGTAGCCTACCAAAGTGGCTTATGCCGTTGTGACCATTTATGCTTGTGCTGGTGTGTCTGTGTCACTGCAATCACAAACGCCAAAACATTAGTTTGAATAAATACACAAAGATGGAGGACCAAACTCCGTAGACGATTGTGTTTGTATATAAATGTAATGTCTTTGGCGTTTCTTTGCTTGAATGTTTTAAAAAGTTACAAAGAAATAGACACTCTACTCTCTGATAACCCTGTTTACATAAGTAAGCTAGCTACCCACAAAGGAGAGAGCTTTGAAGTGAAGTTTAACAGTGTCAGCAACTGAGTGATGGTTGTTGACCTGTCAGTCTTGCTATAATGTCTGTGTTAGCAAAGGCATCATCAGCACACCCCTAAATGTCTGGCAAACGGACAAATTACAGTTGTTGGGGTTTATGACCCTGTGACGTGTAGTTACATTTCTGTGGCGGTGCGCATTAGGATACGGCGTAGGCTACAGAGTAGGGTACGCGGCTACATATGATGTAGATTTTACACAGAAGTATAAATCCGGATTAAATTAATCTTTAATCTCATCTCTTGACCACTGTCTCACAGCATTACCATTTGAATAGGGTAAAGGAGCCCTGTAAACACTTTAGGAATTTGTCGCTACAGTTTCTAATACTAAGTATGTTGACACAAGATTATGAATGTGTTCGCCTACACACCATTTACCCTTACACAAACCTTAAACCCACTCTTACACTCAATAGTAGCCTCTTGAGGTAATCATTTCTAAGTAGACTTTTTGCCAGTGTGGGTTATTGCTGTATTCTTCTCTTGCCACACATTCTGCTACAGAGTCATATCTGCAGTGCAGTAGAGCGTATGGAAATGAACAATCAAATGCATTCTTCAGGTAACATTGGGGTTATCAACCTCTCACGCATACCACACACCAAAATAGCCCACCTTCTAGAATGTGCTACAGTGCACGGCATGCGTGTGTGCGTGTACTGCACCGCCGAAGCTCTCTCCAGCAGTATCTGTCTCCCTAAGCTGCACTGGACAAGGAATGATCAATGGCGCGCGGCGCCCGAGTCCAAATGACCTGTGGTTGGTGCAGAGCACTGCCGCTGAATAGTGACTCTCCCTCTGCAGCCCAGTGTTTTGTCTGATTCTGATTTCTCCTCAGAGAAATAAATCGTGACGCCCGCGCCATGGCACAAGTTTCAACTATTTCATTAAATCATGGCTACAGGTACCCAACGGAGGTGGCGGCGACACTTCTGATTAATGGGGAATGTGTACCGTGACAATGGGGCCCGGGCATTCTCCTCTCTCTCTTGCAGTGGAGAGGCTGGCCACTATCTCTTCCTTTTCTTCCGCCTGATCTCATGTGGTGTGGCACTGTGTGGAGACAAGATCTTATCAAATTGCCGGGCAATTGCAAGTCCCCATGAGATATCATTTTCACTCTGATTCCATGCTTCGGTAACCGGCGTATAATTTGTCGTATGACGAGTTTTGGCAAAGTACCGAATGAGAGCTCTGAATGAAACAGGTATCTATTTGCAACTTCAGGACAGTTGAGAGGTCAGTCAGGGAGGTGTGTGGTTCCTCCCGTGGTGTCTTCATTCAGGATGCTACCTGTCGTGTGATTGGCTCACTATTGATTCTTAAAGAGTTGCCAATGACCCCTTGTAGGCCCCTGCGGAGACGAAAGTTTTTTTAAATGGGTTGTTACTTATCTGTGGTGAGAATTGCAGCACCATGCAAAACACTAAGCTAACTAACCTCTTTTCCCCCCTTTTTTTTGATGCTTCCTTCCCTTTTATTTTGAGTAACCTCCTGCATGATGAAGCTCAGGCAGTGTGTTCTTGTGCCGCAGGTCTCTTTGAATGAGGATTGCTGGAATGGGAGGATCTGGCTGATTACTGTAGAAGTGTTGTGTGTGTGTGTGTGCAACTGTGTGTTGTAACCAGTGAATGTATCAGCAAGGAAATGAAAAGAATGTGTGTGCAATTTAAAAATAGCGTTCGCTGGTAAGCCGCATAAGGCTTCCCTCAGAGAGGAATGGGAAATTAGCCGGGGCTGCATACATTACCGTTGAGAGGCTGTGCGTGGGCTCACTCGTCTCTTTCTCGCTCTCTCTCTCTTACTTTTCTGTTCCCCCTCTCTTCTTCCTCTCTTTCCCTCTCGGTCTTCTCAGTGCGGTCTGTCTGACTTACGGCTTTTCCCTCCACAGCTCTACCATCCACATGGGGGGCAGCACGGCGGAAGCGCAGAAACACTGAATGACTGGCATTCTGATGCCGGGCCAAGAGACCTCCAGACATATGATTTACGGCTGCAGCAGTGTGAGGTTTTTTTTTCGCGACAAACAGCAGATATCCCACCCATCACTCGCCGAGCCTAATTGAATTAGGATTCGTTGGCTGCTTCCAGAGCGCCAGATTCAAGAGATTTACCGCCGAGGGCCAAATGCCCCCCCCCTCCCCCCGCCACCATATCATCATCACCCCCCTCCCTCCAATCCTCCTCTACCCCCCTCCGTTTCCAACATCCTTACAGCAAACATTATTAAGATTAACTGTTTGTTAAATCAACACCACTTCATGCTGCCATCCATACAAATTTATAGTATAAACCTTATTACTTTTTAATCAGGGTGATTCGTTGATCGAGACGCGTGACACTGGAATGAACCTCACTGCCTCCCTCTCCTGCTACCCCCCCCTCCCCTTCCCCCCCTGCTGCTCACGAGACATGGAGATATGATGTGATGGCACATAGCATCGTGGGAAAAGGTCCAGCATTTGTCCGACTTCGCAGCTATTCTGTACGCGTGCCCGTTCATTCAGTGTTCGTCCGACTTCGTTATTGTTCGTCTGTACGCCATGTCCCCTTGCTCAGCTCATTCTGTTGTTACGAAGCTTCGTGTTTGCCGGCGGCTGCTTGTCGTCTCTTGCAACAGAGTAGCCGGAGTGAAGCTCACCTGAAGGCGCTCATGGGTGAAAAATTGCTTGTGTCATATTGTTCCTGAATAGAAAAGGGAAGGAGGAGGACATGGAGTGTGGGTGGTGGGGGTGGGGAGTGGCCGAGTGTGAGACGCTGTCCTTAACGGAGCTGATGCCTGTTGAAGCAACACATTTGAGGCTGACAGAGATTAAAGGAGACATGAGGGCTCTTTGACTCTGTTTGTTTTCTCTCTAGCCCCCCCCACCCCCATCTCAGAATGGTGCTTAAGCATTTATTGACACCAGGGGTATACTCTCTTTCCATCTTTCATTCTCATTCTCTCTCTGCCTCTCTCTCTCGCTCGCTCTGTAAACACCTTTGCATATATAGCCATGCACCATCCTTGTGATATCCAATATGTGTTGTAATATAATGTGCAATCTAGAGAGAGAAATGTTTTCAATTTGTCCAGCAGATCCCTGTCTCTTGCCTCTCCCTCTCTTTACTGGGCCACAGATGACGGGTTGCCTTCCTGTGGCCCCATGGGGAGCGATTCGGTCCAAGGGCTATCAGTATTACCTGGGAAACAGAATCATCGTAAACAGCTAAATGAGATGTATGCTGCGAGCCTCTGAAAAATCATTTGGAGGAATTGTTTTATCTATTCCCTGTACATCTGTAAGCAATGCCATATTGCAGCTCAATGATAGACCATCCTCTAAATATGAGGCCAGGGAATTGAATGGATAGTGTACGTTTATATAAAAAAATCAAGGAGCAACTGTTACTTGCAAGAGTAGGTAAAGATTATATATATATTATATATAAGATCATATTAATCTATCAATTATATTCATATGCAGTGTGAATATTTTGCTCACATATGGGCCAACAGAAGTCTATTGAGCAAATATATTAAAATATATTTACAGCAAATATACGTTAGCTTTAGACCTTTGTTGGACCATTTTAATAAGCAAAAGGCTTCACTCAGAGTCCTTGCTATTGCAGCTGTACCCTCTGCTTGTTTGTGTGTTTATCTGTTTATTGACATAGTCAGCCCACATATGACTGTGATGTCACAGGGCTCCTGAAACATTCTGCTCCAAGTCAGCTGCAGCCCACACATGATCAAACCACTTTTGCTGGTCAAAATGCACAATAAAAAAAGTAAGTGCTAAAAAGTACAAGTAAGTGCTCTTGCTCGAGGTATAAATATTATTCCACGGCTTTCCCTGGGGTTGGAAGTGGTAAGGTTGGAATATCTCTCTTAAAAGCATAGATCAAGTCGAATGCTCTCCATTTATGCGAGAGCAATATATAATGGATTTCTTTATTAAACATATATTCGGACTGATTCAGTTGGCAAAACATCTAGCAAATGTACCCAGCCTTCAGATGGATATTGATTGTCTGAATTACATACAAAATGAGTTTGCCATGTTGCCTACAAGGTTGAACGTAGTATCACTGACATTTTAACTAGAGAGCCTGGCTGATTAACACTGATATGCATTTGCGAGTTCTTCCGAGGTTATATTAATGTTCTTCAAACTAATGTTAGCTCTCTGACCCACATATCATACAGTTCGCATAACTCCTTGGTCTGACACATAATAATGCTTCTAGCCCTGAGCACTGTCTCAAGAGGATAAAGCACATCTCAGCAGGAGGCAATGAGTGGATTAGTTGTTGCCAAGAAATTATATATTAAATTACTTCGTGCTCCACATGGTGTTCCAGTGACTTACATCCTAACATTGGTGTCTTTAACATTAATCTCCTTTTAGTGTTTTGATGAATCATTTGTGATTTATTTGTACATTAGACTACAGAGGAGCAGGATGATTTATTCATGCATTAGACAGCAGAAATATGACTCAGTGTTACAGGTTGTGTTCGTCTTAAAGGTCATGATTAATGTTGAGAGGTCATATGCGCTCATATTTAGCGTAGACAGAGCGCAGTGAATGTTTTTAACTTTTATTTCTCCTAATGGATTTTGTGACGCATTTGTAGTCGTGTAGCGTGCTGGTTTGCTATGCATGTGAATGCCACAATATTCATTTGAAAGTACAATGACCAAAAGCAGCAGCATTCCTCACCTCATCAGCAGGTGCCTTGATTCCTGCCCTTTCTTTAAATGCCATGGCAGCCCGCTTTCAATTTAGACACTGCAACTAGAGGTAAATGAGGTCCTAAAGGCATAGACTGAGCTAGTCCTTTATTTATTCACCCACTCATCTGCCATGGGTTTGATGTGGGTTAGCTTTAAACTTGTGAAAAAAAAAGAAAAACCCTCACACTTGCTTCTTTTGACGGGCCTCATTCTGACACAGTCACCTGGCTTGACATGGCAGAGGTGTATTTTCTGCTATCGACTCGACCTCCATCCAAGCTTTGCCCTTTCGCCACCACCATGAGTTAGCAGGACCTTAGCCCTCCCCCTCTGTGCCTGGGTTTGGGTCGGGGCTCCTGTCGGACAGTCTTGCACGAATCTCCTCTCAGCCTTTGAACACTCTTGCACATGTGCTTTCTTCCTGCCCTTTCCTTACCCACAGCAGCTGGAGAACCAGTCTCTCTTTTTCTTTTTCCCCACATTTCAGTCTGCATGACTGACCTTAAAGGTGATGTTGTGCAGATTTATTCCACACTATTCCCATGCATCCTCGGCTGGTGTGCGATGCATCAGTTAGCGAACAACTTCTGCGTTCCATGCTGGGCAAAATTGGAAGGGTTCCACCGATGCCATTAACTTCAGGTTTAAAGCCGTAAATCCCTTTCACTGTTAAAAGACTCCATTTTCACGGTACGTGGTGCTGCTAAAATATATGGTTTTACCTGAAACTTCTGGCAGCGTTGTAGAATTGCAGTACTGCCACTGTATTTAAATGTTGTAGAAAGTCAAAAATGTCTGCACAGTTATTGAAGAATGTTTTGGTTTTTTTGGTAATAAAATGTCATCAGTGTTTGTGACATTTGCAGGATTGCTACCTTATTCACTGTCACAACAAAAATATGCTTAACCTCTTGTATTTGGAAGAAAAAACATCTGGCTAGAATAGATGCACCACACAGAACTGTCTGATTGCGTTATTTGCCATGTTGAATAATTAATTTCATAAATGTTTGTACAGTAAATCACTCCATGCTGTTAACTGTGTGGTACTTGGACTGAATGACAAAACTACTAGTGGCCATTACAGTTGCACTCGCATGTCATTCTGTCAAATGTCTTTTTTCTGTCTTTTTGTTCGCTTTCATCTAGTTGATGCTTTTATGGCACACGGTAGATGTAAACTCAGACTCAATCCATTCGGTGCAATGAAAGTAAGTCAACAAATGTGCTAAATTGCTGCGCCTATCAATTGTGATGCCTTTAATTTTGCACTTCAGTAATGAAAGGCACGTGCATTGGTGACGGCCTCAACTAATGGTATTTCACTGTGGTTGTTGACACACATACAGTAGTACAACTTAATTCATTGCTACCTCTCTACAAAGGAAGCCTTGACATTTTAACAAGCCGTGTTCCCCAAGGCCAATTGGCTCAGCTGCCAGCCTGTGTGTGTACTTGTGCATACTGTAAAAAAAAAAACCATCATGATTCCTCCAGGGAGTTTGACATCAGACTTCAGAGCTACCTGGGCTACATGCATAACAGTCTCTGCCTCCTTCTGCTCGCTGTGTCTCACACATAATATAACAAAATGGAGAGTACTGTACAAGGATGCATCAGATGCACTATGGAGGACCGGTTTAGATTCCATACTGCTATTGCTAAATTACATTAATGCGCATTTTAGAACGGCTAGTGCTGCCATGACCAGCTCTCTGGGAGTGTCTGGGTCAATGCTACTCAAAACTCATGCTGCTCATTGAATCAATGCATCAAACATAGCATAAAATTCTGTCCAAAACAATAAAAGGCTTCTAAAATCGTTGAAACTGGCCACTGCTTAAGCTTCCATGCTGTATGAGGAGCATCCTTTTGTTATCCACAGGGCATCATGGCTACTTTGTTCTGATGAGCATTTTTTCCCAGTGCCAGTTAGATTAATGATCACAGTGATCAAGGCTAATTACCTGAAGGCCATTGCTTAAGTCTTGGATGCATAAATCAAGGTTATTTTTTGCAATCAGTTAATAATAGGAATATGTGTACCTCACCTTGATTCATTTATCTAGCGAGCTAATGAACCATAGGTTTTAAGTGAAAAATAAGGTGTGTAAATCTGGGCTGGCCTGGTGAGGCTCACATTGACCTAATATAGCGAGTCATTTGCAGTGATTAAAGCATTCACAGTGACTCCTGGATGCCTCAGTTAATTGGGGTAATGGAGGTGCAGGCCTGTAAGAAAGAAGCGACCAAAGAAAAACAACTTTCATGCAAGTACTATGGGGGTTTTCCAATTCATAGTGACACAAATCCCCACAAAAATAGTTCATCCCATTACAATCAGTGTAGCATCATAACCGCAGTACTACCAACACATATGTATTGATGTATATGGAGTTGGTGGGAAAAATCGTTGAACTATAGATAAGAATGGGACCTGTTATGACACAGAACACTTTGGGCGCCATATGTAAGACAATTTCCTGCCTTCATTTCCAAAAAAATCCAATAGAAGAAAACAGATTAGCTGTGTTTTCTACCAATCAAGGTGTCATCCGAGCAGGAAAGAAAACCCACCAAGTCCTATTTATTTACTCTCCGACAAAACAATATGTCTGGGGGATTTCTCACTCCTCCCTCTGTGACCATGGCGAGATGATGGAACGAGTGTCTGAGCTCGTCATATCTCCCCGCCACCCCCACCCCCACCCCCATCCGCATGCACACGCGCGCACACACACACACACACACACACACACACACACACACACACACACACACACACATGCGCATACTCCCCTGGTCCACGCCCTGACAGAGAGGAGCCTCCAGTCACTGTTTGGTGGCAGTGGATGCATTACAGTTGACATTCGAAATTGCCCCCGAGGTGCTCCACCAGCGCGGTGACTGACAGCCTGGCCCCGGCGAGACTCTGGAGGTCTGTAATCACCAGATATCTGAGCGTTCCTCCCTAGTGCGGTGGAATGCTTCTCTGGTCACGTTGAGGGAGTCTTTCAGGGCACTGATAGCGTCCCAGAGTGCACACTTTTGTTTGGATTGAGGGAGAGCTCTACAGGTTGGTGGCCGTGATTGATCAACAAATGCCACGTACGCCATGGATGCCAAGTCATGTCATTATTTAATAGTTAACTACCAGACTAGCAAAGCTGTACCAGGTACAAAGAGTACCACGTATTACATAAATCTAAACTATTTGAATCAAATTAAATAAGAATTCATAGGTTTTGGTCTTATGAATGTATTACCTAGGGTTAGGATTATTACATTCTTTTTATACATTTTTTTTTTTTCATTCTCACAGACAGTAGAGTTTACCGGCAGAGTATAAATAACCGCCACGATGAGTTCTATTTGAAAAGTATGTCCTCACAATCAACTATGATTACTATTTGCTTTCATTTCTATGAAAGACTACCTGATGAGCTT
The DNA here is from genome assembly GCF_963457725.1 of Sprattus sprattus. Taxonomy (NCBI): domain Eukaryota; kingdom Metazoa; phylum Chordata; class Actinopteri; order Clupeiformes; family Clupeidae; genus Sprattus; species Sprattus sprattus. Next base: position 23,579,980 of record NC_137910.1, on the reverse strand, counting down.
TTCTCCCTATTATATGGTATGGAGCCACAATATGATTTAAGGCGTCTTCTGCGTTTGCAAATTGTAAGGTAGTTGCAGTGACGGCTTTGGTAATTACCGTACATGGTGCAACCACACTTTGTATAATGTGTGCAGATTTTCAGCACGCATGTTTCATGTTTTTTTTTTTTTTCATCTCTCAAGAGATGTAGTTGGAAAGAGTTCAATGACGCACATGACAACACATTGCATATGATACTTGCTGCAGTTGCATCTGTCTAACTGTGCACACAAAAGGGCCACTTGCCACATAGCATTTGGTTGTGTGCGACAAGCTCACAGCGGTAGACTCGAGCTGCGATCACACTTGAAGAGGGAAACCTCCTGACAGACGGAATACTGTATTCAGTCAGATCCAAGTCCCACGCCACCCCCTCATCCCCCGCATCCACCCCCCACCCCCTTCTCTCCCCTCGGCGCCTGCCCCTCAAAAGGACTATAAAGCATCCATGCTGATCGGATCCTCTTTGCTATCCCTCAACCCCTAATGAACAAGACTGAAGGAGCTCCTGAACTTAACCTCCTTTTTTTTTTCTCCCCCTTTTCTCTCACGTCTCAACTTAACGAGATCCCCACTCGCACATCCATACACCACCAACCTCCCTCCCTGACCGATCTTATTGGACCTGCGTGCGCTCTCTCTGTGGACCACCTGCAGGCGCACGGGCCTGTCAGATGAGATATGCCATGGGGGTTACCATTTCCATTAAAATGGCATTCACATGGGCCTTTGTTATCATTGATCCTAATGCTTTCAGGATGCGGTGGGACCTGCTGATCCATGACCATCTCATCTATCTTTCAGGATTTGAGGGAACCCACTGTGAAATTGACATCAACGAGTGTGGCTCAAGTCCATGCCAAAACCAGGGTTATTGTCTGGACGGGATCAACGGTTACACGTAAGGGCAGCGTCATTTCACTTCCACTTCACTGTAAAAATATATATAATTATTGTCTTTAAACAAAACTAATTATGACTTTTTATTAATAATACCTTTTTGAACAAATGTAAAAGACCTATATGCCTTTTAAAAAAAACATTGGTACAGTAGTGTTATGAAAGCACATTATCACATCATCATTATGTAAAGGTGTCTATGTGCTGTATGCAAGGAACATATTTTAATTAAATGATGACTGCAGAAGTATGCTTCTTCTTTGTATGTTCTGAGGGTCGACGCTGATAAGAAAACTAGTCTTGTGATGTTTAGCTTATGTCCTCAGCTCCTAATTACAACTCATAAGCACTTTCTCACACAGAAGCAAAAATTCATGTCCAACCAGATTAAATCTATCTGCTCCAGGCCCCCTCGTCTTCCTCTGCCATTGTTACCCCTAATGATTTTGATAAGAACTACCACTAGCTAGCTGATTAATCTCAGACACCTGCTGTGGGTTTGCTTATCGGAGCTCACGAGGCAGGCAAACCTGTTGAAGCTGACCACTGCATTTTTTTAGGCACTGAATAAGCTTCCCCCAGTGGAATTCTGTTGTGTTGTGTTGTGTTGTGCACTCAACAGCCGATTTGCACTGGCGTACAGTGGTCCTGCTGAGGTGGTTGCCTTGACAGTGGGTGTTCCATTGGCAGCACCAATCAGTAGGCTGCACACGGCTAAGCACCTTTCAAGAACAATCTGTTAGACGGGACATAGAGAGTTCATAAAAATGCTATTCCTTGGGGGGGAACCATCTGTAAATTTAGATCAGCCAAGTTCCTGTACATAATAAGCTGATCTGTGTGGAGCTTGACTAAATTTGGGGTCTCTGTTCAAAATGCAATTTAGTTCCCTGTCCTTGAGCACCAGCCCATTGACATTTAAGGCCTAAGAAAAGATAGATTTAGAGTAAATAAAGAAATAGTGGTAGCTCACCAGGGGGTTGGAAATGTGAAAATATCGACTCAGCAGCCCAAATAAAATGGATGCCGGGCAAACTATCGGAGCATGTTTTCACAAATTTGTTTTCAGTGTGATGCACACTAAAGGAGGCAAATATGACTTGATGGGACTATATCACCCACTGTGTTGGTCATGCCATCAATTTAGTCCAAAGGTTTATTAAAGCCATAGAAGATTTAATCCAAAAGGCTGAAAATGTCTTTATTGTGGACTATCCCATTGTGGAATGATAGGGATTGCCTCATTATACTCTGTATATAAATTAAACTCATCTTCCACCACTGTTCAACAATGAGATATTTGTTTATAGAGATAGCAGTATTTAATTAAGTTAAAATTAAATAAATGTTGTTAGCTTGCTGTAGCAGGAAAAAGCTGCATTCAGTAGAAGTAAACAAACTGATTTTTTAATCTAAAGGAAACTTTCAATAATATTGATCTTTTCTGGGGTTTCAGTTGTGACTGCAAACCAGGGTTTTCCGGCAGGCTCTGTGATGAAGACATCAATGAGTGCGCCTCCAGCCCTTGCCAAAATGGAGGCATTTGCCAAGACCTTGTGAATAGGTTTGTATTTGTCCACAAAACCGAGGAGTCCACCCATTCGCCTTTATACAGTCTCCTTAACTGCACAAATTGAGTATGACACTGAAGACCAAACACAGTTGGTGGCAGTATTTGTTTTCTGGGGGGGGGGGTTTGGCTGAGGAACAAAAACAAGTTTCGATAAAAGACTCCGCAAAGGCTGCAGTGTTATTCTCCCAAGTGTTCCGGCTTATATAACAGGCCTTTCTTCATCCTTGACACATATAAGCCGCCTTACTAAAGACAGAGAGCAAATTCAGCAGGAGCACATCATGCCCCTTAGATTGGGTTTAGCGCGCCGCAGCCTCTCTGCTCTCTGGGCGTAATGGGAGCCTCGGGGCTGCTTGGCTTAGTCCGACAGATGGGCAGAGAAAGTCCCAGGGCCAATTTAAGTCCTAAATGGTTTGTCTTCAGTTTGTCTCCTGTCATGAAGACACTCCCATGTGACCCTCCCCCCACACCCACCCTGACTCGCTGCGTGCTCCCGCTCGCTCACTCCTTCTGATTTCTGCAGTCCAGGGAGTTCACATCAGGTGGGCTTTCAGGGGCCCACCCCTTAGTCCCTTTGAAGGAACCCCATGGGCCCATAGGCATCACATGGCAACAGAGTACACTCTTATCTCTCAGCTCAATTAAATCTTAGCAGTCTCTCTACATATACAGTAAGGTGTGCGCGCCACCCCCCCCCCCCCCCCTCGAAAAATAAAAAAAATTAACTGTGACTGCAAAGCACAGCTCTTGCTCTTGGCGTGTTTGCATCAGCGTTTTCTATACATACTGTATGGAAAAAAATATGTTTTTCATAGGTCCGGATGTAGTCATTATTTATGGTTAAAAGTAAAGACCTGGTGATCTTCCAAGTACGTGGTTTAGTGACAGACCTGGGTACGCTAACTCAGAGTAAGGGGTACACCCCCTAAAAGAAGAGTCCTAAGGCTTTGTTTTGCTAGGAGAAGGAATCCATGGGGCTCTTCTGTTAGGAGTTAATCCACTCAGTTTTGTCCCTAAACAATGTACAACATACCCCCAGATCATTAAGCAGTGGTATTAAAAACAAACACTGAAAATAGGTAAATAATAGCTTTCATAAGCCTAGGTTTATTTCACCCTAAGTATTGGAATGATACTTCATTTTGAAGTATGAGCCTTCTGACTTTCAGTTCATTTCATCTCCTTTTTTTCCTTGGCTTGTTTTTTCTTTTATCTGGTTGGTGTGGATCAGCTTCCGGTGTAACTGTCCGCCAGGCTACTTCGGGGCCCTGTGCAGCCTGGACGTGAACGAGTGCGAGGCGTCCCCGTGCCTCCACGATGGTGTCTGTATCAACAGGCCCGGGGGCTTCAGATGCATCTGTCTCCCCGGCTTCTCAGGTACGTACATCTCCTTACCTCGCGGTGACACAGAATCAATGGCACAGACTAAGCGTCCTCTTGAATACAGCCCACTGCGGCTGCTAAGACGACATGACAGTATCTCTAGGCATCACTCTCTCCACACCAGGCATGCTTGGGTGGCATTTAAATCATTTTCCTTAAAAAAAAAAGATAAACATTTCATATGTGTTACCGTAGGGTGTCATTTTTTTTTTTATATGAATATTTGATTTATTCCCCATATACTGTATATATATAATTATTTTTTCTTCACTTATATATTTCCATTGACTGATGTTTTTTTATGAGCTTTTTATAGCCAAAGCCATCTTATCTTGATTCCTGTCAGACCATGTGAAGATTAATTTCATTTGTCTTCCGCACTGTATCATCAATTTATCCTATTCCAGGGGAAGAGGGAGGGAAATCTCAGAGGTATTGCGACTCTTGAGAGCAAAAAACCTGACACACACATGCCCCAATTCCCACAGAAGCAGCTTTTATTATTAGGCTCCCGCCCGGCATAGTACAAGTCATTACTTTTTCCCTTACTCTCAGCTCGTCTGAGGCAGTGGGGCTCTCCCCAGAGAGAAGAGCCAGAGGATATATTTTGGATTGGTTCAAGTGACTTGAGCTCATAGGAAATATTTGTCCTAATAAGACATGTTACGCCATTGCAACTTCTCAAGAGGAGAGACAACGAGAGCGTGGAGAGACGAGGGGAGGAAAAAGTGACAAAAGCCACTGTGCTTCAGTCTCATGTTTGTTTTATGTGTGTTTGTCATGTGGTCTTCAGCCTGTGAAACCTAAACCAACGAAAAGTTCCATTCCCTTACAATGTAAAATAATGATTTCTGCAATAACTAATGACATTTCTGAAACAATGTTATTGTTTCTGAGTCCTTGTTTTCTTCTCCTTTGATTTCAACAGATAGAGTCTGTATGGACACAGTAGCTTCCAGTCACAGCTTCTATTTGGCATAGGATTGTTGTTAGGCCTTATTTGTCACAGTGAGGCTTGAGGTGGAGTGTGCCATGTTCCTTAAGGGCTAGATCTGTGTGTGTGTCGATTGCATGGCCTCTCAGGCAGCAGCAAATCATGCCTTTGGAAACCAGGTGAAAGGACTGTCAGTCCAATCAATGTCTTCAATCAGTCAATTAAATGCTGAGTGGTAATGAGAATCTGTCCTCCAGGACTAAGACACATTTGATTTGCATTATAGAGCTCAGTGCAGAAACAGTGCTGGAATTCTAATTCGGTCGAGACGTTTAGCACCTAATTTATTATACATCAGTTGTACTCAGATGTATTCAGCTTCAGCTCCTACCTCACCTTAGTTGTTGCAACTCAATGGCATTCTAACCAAAACAGAAAAAGAAGTTGCCATGAAATTGTTTTAATTGGATTCACACTCACGTTTCTATGCCAAGCTAGGTAGAAACTAGACTGCACAGCATATGGAGTAATTATCATATGAAATGAAGCTTCCGTGTTCTTCGCACAAATTGTTCCAGGGAGCTCAGTCTTCACTACTTGAATTGATGCAAAAAAAAATCCCCCACCTCTTAAAAGATAGAAATCTCATATTAGCTTTCAAATTCCAACAGTGAGGCATAATTGTGGAGAAAAATGGAAGGTTATTTAATTTCTGGTACATTCTCAGATGAATTCGGGGAGATCCCTTAAGAAGGCTAACATTGGGATTAAACATAACAGGGTTTTAATCTCTTTTCTGCATTACTCCTCATATTTTACAAAGCCAGATGTCAAGATGCATTATTTATCGCTTCCGTTAAGGAAGTGCGGATTTAGGAGGTTTTATATAATCTTATTAAGAATTATGATCTATATTTTGACTAAGGGCTGTCCTCTGCAAAGGTTTAAGTGTTGAAATGGAGGCCTTGATTTCATGAGGTAGACTTTTTTTACCAGACGGTTTCTGTCTGACTGTCACCCTGAGTTCTGCGGATTTTGCTCTTTTTGGTTAATTACACTTACAGTATCACGAGTCAGACAGCACATAAGTCACTCTTATTGACCTTTGTAACTTTTAAAGAAAAACAAAAAAGAATTTGAGGCAACATTGCACAGTGTATTTACTGACAGAGCTTCCAGGGACATGCAGCTTAGATATGAAGAAAATGTATTAGTTAATAAGTTGAAGACTATGTACCATTGTGTCTCTTATTTATTCATGTATGCATTGATTCACACATCCATTTAGAAGTACTTGAAAAGATGTAAATGATTAATACACCCACTTAGCTTACTATTGCAGATGACCTCCTATGGCTTTGGTCAAGATGAAGTCTCAGCCAGCGGGTTATTTGAATGTTCAGCAAACCAGTTACGAGACCTAAAAAAGTACCTCAAACCATTATTTCTGAATATTGAAACTGACCCTAATTATGTGGAGCATTTTAGCTCTCATATAATGATGGAAGAATAATGTTCACAGAAGTTGTACTTATTAATAATAATATATTGTAATTGGCACATTATGCAGGTGCACACTGCACACTGTCTTCTTGCAGGAATATGATTTGGAACGTGTTGCTCCTGAGTAGCACCCATTTTTGACCACTGTTATTTCAGATATCCTGATTACTGACATTTGCAACCGGTGCATTTAAAAACATTCAATCAGTGCAACCGCATTTACATATAAAAAAGCTTGAATGGCCTGATTTAAATGACCCCTCACAGTCCCCATTGTTTCAGAGACTGTCGATTCGTATCCACCCATTGACAGTGTCACAGGAAGAGTCACCTCAGAATTGGTGGAGAGGGATTTTAAATATTCAGCAGTAAGCGTCGTGTTCACCTCGAATGAATAATGCTGACAGATTTGCCTATTTATTGTGTGTCAGCGGGGAACCCTTCCCTCCGTGTTATAATAGCTAACTATTTCACACATCCCCAAATCTGTTTGTCATGCTCTTGGCACTGTTTTCATACAGTGATGCTTTTGAAAAAGGCGATGGCATATGTATTGACAGTGAAAAAGGGGCTCTTTTCATATTTATATGCCTGGTGATTAATGACTGTCTTCAAAAGCAGCCACTGTTGTACCCACATCAAAGGCAAGAAACAGGCTCAGGATCAAAACTGTTTGTGCCGGTACATTTGGGCCATGTCAGCATGATGGACATTTCCACTAGCTCTTATGACTGTCCTTAGATAACATTTGAACCCTTCTTGCAATGTTGTGTCCCCATGCGTTATCCATTGAGGAAGTACGTACAACAACAACAATTTTCACTTCCACCTATAAGGTTGAAACACTGTCGCATTCTTTTCATTGGTCCTGCTATTTAACTGATAGTACAACACAAATGTGAAGCTGAAGTGAGCAGTGTCTAATCTCACACCTTTCCTAACGCAGATTCAGTTGAAAATGTGAGATGTGTTCTTCCTCTTTCTATTCTTGTCTGGTGATGTTTTGAATACCGTCAGATTGATTCATTTGAGCCAATTTCATTGTTGTTGTTTAGTTTGTGTAAGTACATAAAATTAAAAAAAACAGACAGATGGTACAGACTTGTTGGCCATAGTTGGAAATAGCACACTGGGTCATCATTTCTAGGTTGCAGCGTTAAATAGGTTTCATAAATAAATAAATAAGGACAAATAAATAAATTAATGAATGGTTGTGAAATCAGGCACCTCCATGATTCTGACCTACAATGCTCATACCTGATTTATTTGGTGCAAGTGTAAATATCCCCTAGTCTGAGGAACTGGACCATGATGAAACCATTATCTCCTTGTCCTCCTACACATGCCCTTTTGTCTATATGCAAATGAAAAAGTCTTTAATTTGAACTCCAAGGACAACCCAAAGGGAGCCTAGAGCTGTTGAATACATGTGTCGAGGGATACTCAGGGACATCACATTGTCACGCTTAGGAGAATGTCACATGTTTTTTTCTGTGGCAGAAAACAAACATCCGTCAGCCAATTACACCATAAAGAAAATGCAAATGGGGGGAATATCAAAGATACTCCTTTCCCTTTGAGTTGCAAATGGTGCGTGTTTGACTTTATGTACTAGAAAGCAGAGGACCTGGATTACAGATGTGCTGTCAGACACTGTGCTGTTATACAGAGGAAAATGGAGCTTCAATTTAATATAAAAAAAATGCCATACACATATTAATTTCATCCATACATGCATGGGATTATAATCCCAGCAATGGGATTGATTCCAGTATTACTTCCGATGAACTCTTATATTTCTAATGGCTTGTATATGTTGTTTTATCCAAGCTTTCTTGTTAACACAATCTTTTCTTCTGTCTTTCTCTTCATCTAAAGGAACATGGTGTGAGCTGAACGTCAATGAATGCAACTCAGACCCGTGCCAAAACAATGGAAGATGTGTGGACGGTCCCAATGGCTATCAGTGTTGGTGTGCAAAGGGGTTCACTGGCTCCGACTGCGAAACAAATATTGATGAGTGCTTGTCAAACCCTTGTCTTCGTGGCAGGTAGCTGACACATTTCTTGGACCAGCTATCCCTAATTTTCAGATTGATTATTGTAGTCCGTTAAAGATTTCCGATTGCAGTATTGACTTACGAGATTGATTGTTTGCATGTCATTATTCCTAATTTGTATTTTAACTGTGTTTCCTACAGCTGTGTTGATGGCACTGGGACCTTTCACTGTGACTGTGAGCTGGGGTGGACCGGCTATACGTGTGAAACAAACATAGACGTAAGCCTGCTACACATCAAAATAGAGTTAGTGATGGTGATGATGAATAATGGGAAACATGCCTCAGACAGACTGTATTTCCTTCTCAAGCAGCCTCACTGTAAGGGCCCACAGAGCCAAAATAGATCGAATTTGTGCCATTTATAAGGTTCCATAGAGGGAATGGAAAGGGCTGAAGTGGTAACATGATTCACTTGCCCCGAGATTACACCTCTCTATTCTGCGAATAACAGCTTTGCATTGATTGAAAGAGAATATTTACATTCACATTTTGAATCCTTTATGGGCTTTGAGTGCATTCAGTTCTCAGCACGCAACAGGAGCCACTAGTTTGTAGAGCATTCTGTGATAAACTGAGTAATATAAAAATGTGTGAATCTCTGCCGTTATCAGAGAATTTACCAGACTGTAAGGTGCTAAAAACTCGAATAACTGGCTGTATCTGCCTAGTTACTTTATATTTAATACTTATTCTGAACAGTCAGCAGTATCTGTAGTATAGCAGTTCTCTGTAGTCAGATGAGTATACTGCAAATAACAAAAAAAACACTTGTGTTGTCACATATTCTATAGTCACTCCCAACATAATGATACTTTTTAGCCATGTTTTGTCGTATTTAAAGGAGTCTTTAAAAATACTTTTGTGATTACATATCTTGTATTGGATTGTAATGAAATGAGAAGCTGATCAGCTGCTGCTGCAGCCTACGGTTTCTTTCGGGGTGGTGTGGGAATGATGAATGGCTGAGGCTCTGAACTGCTTCTCGCCGAGCAGTCAGTGTTTGGCCCATCTCTCGAAATGACTGATCATTTTGGTTATCTGATGCTCAACAGGTCACCAATTTTATACTCAAATGACAACTTTGTGGCAAAGAAAGATTAGGTGTTTTTGAGCCATGTACACACTGGTGGATGTCTGACTTGAAGCCTTATACTATAGTAAGTCTGGCAGTTACATTTCCCAACATCTGAGATACATCTACTACAAACAAGTAATCCCTTATTGAAAATTATTCCCAGTCTATTTATGTACGTACATTGTTTGAAGGGTTGTTGACAATTGGACATTCCACTACACAAGACATGCTTAATCCTCTGCCCCTTTATTCCTGCACATACTGTAGGCCTATTGTCCTTTAATGCCCTTCTTTTGCTAAAAGAATATCATACCCATAAGTATTGTTTTGGCATGAAGCTTTTATACACCACTTTGATTGTGCTTTACCTGCAACCGTTCTACTGAATCTTTGCTTAGCTTGTACTGTCCCCATATCAACTAATTTAATCATACAACTGATAGATCAGCCACACTTTAAAAGATGTTGCCGATTCCAAACAGGCACAGGTCTGTCCACTATAAAATAACTTAATGATAACTATAATAGCAACTGACCAAGTCCTGCTAGATATCTAGTACACCGAACAATGAGGCTGAGACAATGACAGGCCCAGATATTGCTGAGTCATTATGAGGTTGGCTGCAACATCACTAGAATAGAAATCTCCTTTCTACACAGCCTGAAAGAAAAAAAGAGAATGAATCACATAAGCATTGTGCAAATGAACAGTTCAAATGAATACCTGATTACATAGAAAGCGCTGAATCTGATTCCAGATTGATTTATCGCCTCTGTGCTGTTGCCTCAGATGGTCCCTGGAGAGCAGACTCTTGGCAGTTCCAAAGGATACTCTGAAGTGTTCCTGCAGAATAAAGAATTAAGCACTGAATGAGTCAGGCAAATGCACATGCTGTGCAGGTGTCGATCAGTGAATCAGCCCTGTATTGGGTTTGGCATCCGATGGGTCCACATACTTTATGTTTAATACATTCACTTTTGTGCTCAAAGAAGAAATTAAATACATTCACTTTTGTGCTCAAAGAAGAAATGAAATACAAATCTTTATAGTTGAAGGCATGTGTGCTCTTTGTGGGAGTAAACATGAGAATTTCAATAATATTTGTTTAATTAACAAGAAAAAGGCACTGAATTGGCATCAAACGGCGTTTCTCACCGTTGAGCATGTGTATTTGAGTGTTGATATCATGTTTGGGTTGCAGGGATTAACAGTGTTCAATAAACTGTCAAATCTTCTGCCTTTGATCTGAGGTTTTGAAGTCCAGAAGGCCTCCAGAGGCCTCAATCTACAACTTTAACTTCACTTCATTTACTCTTTTTTTCCTTCTTCCAGGAATGCAAGTCCAGGCCTTGTTTGAATGGGGGATCTTGTGTTGACCTCATTGATAAATATGCCTGCTTTTGCCTGGATGGTTATGCTGGAAAGAACTGCAAAGTGGATATCAACATATGCCAGCAAAACATGTCTTTGTGTTTCAATGGAGGGACATGTTTGGATGGGCCTGGTTCCAATTTTACCTGCAGGTCAGTTTGTATTTCCCCCTTTCTTCAATTAACAAATGCTAAAAATGGGTTTCAAGTGAGGCCACTTGCAAACCTAGGGCCTCTAGTAGATTGTATTATACATACTGTACATGCTTGAACATACAAGATATGCCTGGGCGATTTAAAGAACGTTGCAGATACATACTGAATGTGCTTTTGATATTCTGATCAATTAGTTGTTATACCAGACCATTCATAAAGCAGGTGTTTCAAAATGAGACTTACTAACTAACTAAAGGAAAAATGTATAGCAAATGATATACTGATTATGAAAAGACTGTTTCACACCAAAAGAGACCCATTTGAGAGAAGATGATGCTGGGTTTGGTTACACTGGAGCTGTGGGTGGAAGCCTGTGGCGAAGTCTTTTACACAAACACCTCCCCTGTCTGCAGTGTCATAGGACTGATTGATGCATCACATCTGATGGACAGGGCACATATCTTCAACTGTCTGTCTGTCTCTCACGTGCCTGTAATTGAATGAAGCTTAATTTTATCCATAAGTGGTACATTTAGCAGTGTTTATGTTTATGCCAATCTGAGATTGGTCTGTTGTTGCTTTGGTGCATTGCCTCTCACAATAAAACACTGAAATGGAATGTGTGCATACAGTACACAGCTGTTTGTTTGTGTGAGTCGTGTGAAAATCAGTGTGAATCATCAGTAAACCACTCTCTCCTTGTTCTTTACACTGAGAAGGGTGTCTTAAATAGGAAAGACTAACCCACCCCAGGTAAAGTACAAAAATACAGCCCAAACAAAGATAGGGGTGGTGGGAAGTAATTAGGCAAATTAGCCACCAAATTATTTTCAGAGCCATGTGGCATTTTGGAGCACAAATACCAGTGCCAAATGTCAAGTTGTGAATTTAGTTCGTCTGATAAGGCCATCAGGCCACTGTATTAATGAGCGTGTTCAGTCTCTCACATCTGAACATAAATAAGATGAACTCCACTACTAGTGTGCCACTACTCTAGGAGGAGGGAGAGAAGGAAACGGAGAGAGACAACACTTTAACCTTTAACTGGCCTTGTAGGTCTGTCCATCTTTAAGTGACAGATGATCTACTGTATGTTCATCCCTGATTAAGGCCTTGTGACTGTGAAGCTACTTGGGTGTGTGTGTGTTTGTAAACATTGCAGCTCGACTCAAACAAGTATAGGCATTTGGATATTAGATTGTGATGATATCATTCATCTGTGATGTTTCTATGTGAGCTCTGCATGTCTTTTGTAACGTTTATTCTTTAAAGACATCTGGCAGTTCAGAGGGAGATGAAACTACAAATAGAGTTGGCCTTGTTCTTCATCAGCACCAATGGAAGTTTTGAACTCGCAGCCAAGCGACACGTTCACATTGCAGTGCAGACAATTATGAATGGGGAATGTAGAACAGAGAATTGTAGTCAATGGAAAATGCATTTTTATTGGATTGATTTTCTCAAATGGAAAACAAATGCTCTCATTGCACCCCGTATCAGAGAGCACTCTTACTGGCCTACTGGCGTCTCATTTGGTAATGGATACAAGCACACGTTCTTGGATGGCGAGAGAGGACGAAATGTGGTTCAATCAATTTTATATTAAGCTCCATATTTTGCATAACAATGCTGGATTGCTTCAGATTGGTTGATGATTTGTGGGTTTGATAGCCACTCAACTGCCTCGAGGGAGCAGCGTGGCCTCTCTAAATTGCATTTCAATGATCTAACTGGGTAACTGCTAAGATGTCTCCCTACCTTTATACCCAGTGTAATTTCGTCAAGGCGCCTTGACGTAAAGGACAAATTAGTAGCAATTATCAGGAAAGGGCTTCTACATTAAATATCGTGTTTGTATTCATGTTGGAGTAATGCTTGTGAGTTGCCTGAATTGCACTCAGAATGAGTGAATGGCGTCATCAAGCGGAATCTTGGCAGTAAGATTTGAAAAGGGGAAATACATTTTGAATGACATGTTTTCTATCCCAACCGAACAACATTATTCATGTGCTAAGAGTTCCTGTTCATGGCTTTACTGTTGTATATGCTTTGCTCTTAGTACTCAACATCAATAACTGTTAATTAGGACCGTGCACCCATGTGGAAAAAGTCTGAAAAATGTATATACGTTTATTTTTAAACATGATAACAGTGTATTACCACATATATTTATAGCCTTTTAATTTATACAAACAGAAAACATGTGTTCTATAGGCATATATATATATATAGAAGTATATACAAGTATTTAGAATATTCAAGCTTTTTGATGTGGGCAGAGTGAAACCTGAATCTGAGTCCGACATTGGTGAACCCCTTAACTTGTGTTCTGAACATGGCAATTAGTGCCATTACTCTATGACAATGGTCAATATCTTTGTATCATATTTTAGTTAGCACAATTCTCAGTGGCTGTCTGTGCATGTACTTAAACCAAAATGTAGTCAGGTGAAGTGATATAAATGTTTTTAAACTATCTTCCAGCTGCCCACCAGGCTTCGTTGGTGATTTCTGTGAGGTTGATCACAATGAATGCTGCTCCGAACCCTGTCAAAACGGGGCCGTCTGCCAGGACCTTACCAACGGATACTTCTGTCACTGTAGACCAGGTAAGGCTTCATGCCGAAAATACATCCTGGTTAAATCCAGTGTGTTGGGATGAAAGTAATTTCAAACGTATCGCGTGGCGTTTTGGATGTTGAACATTAAGGCTTGCACTGTGCTTTTAATATTACGTGCCTCATTGTATGTTTGTTTACGGATCCAAGAAAACAAAAGACAGACCAGCACCTGAGGACTTCAAGGTTAGAGAGGCAAAACATGAGCCTAAAAAGTGCTTTCAACTGCATTTTCATATTCTAAAGGCAAATCAAACCAAATTAGTCACGCTGGCTGGTGTTTATTAACAGTTTATCAGGCCAGTTCCCTCAAAAGGGCATGATTCGACGCGATTTTTCAACAACAGTTGGGGGTCAGCAACGTTTAGTTTTTTTCTGATTTCCTTTTATCAAAATAGTTTAAATATTCTTTGTTGTCCAGATGAAGGCAAGCTTATTCTCATTTCGTAGATTACCATCCAGCTGGACCCATGGAGCCTTTAAAGGAAATACTGCTGAGTCAGTATCTTAAGCCTTCCAGGGGCACCTAATTTTTAGAGCGACACAAGTTAAAATGTAGTACTACAGGAGGATGGATTCCAGGGGGGGGAGACTAGGAAAGCAGACAAGACTGACTGGAGGAAAATGTTGACGTTAGTATAAATCAACATGCCACCTAGCGTGGCATGGCATAGAGATGCAAAATGGCACATGTCAGACCGTGAGAGGATATGATGTGTACGTTCACTATGGTTTCTACTCTCACTTATTTGTTTCTTGAATTATGTCATAAGCATTCTACAGCATTAAGAAGAGCCGTGTTATAAGTCATTTTAAATATTATACTCAATTATACTCTATCCAAATTTGTTTTCCATTTTCATTTCATTTGAAACAACAGTCGTAAAATGATCATAACACTTACCATCAAGCAGAGAGCTCATTCAGATGATCAGACTGATATTCTGTTTGTTAAGAGTAGAGATCAATATGTTGTTGCACTGAAGAAAGAGGCATGACTTTAGAGAAGAAATTCATGAAGAAAAAATTTGCCACGCCATAAAGAAAAATCTTAACTTTATTTCAAAGTATACTGCACTGAATTTTGGGAAAAGTCAGTAATGGTTACGTCCATATTTTTTGGTTGGATATTTTGTTACATTCACTTTTTTAGTTTTCTTCTCCTTTCTTTAAGGCTTTTGTTTTTCATCTGTTTTCTGTGCCTTTCTTTCTCTCTCTGTCTCTCTCGCTCTCTGTTTCCCTATTCCCTCGTGTTCTGCCTTTTCTTGTCAGTGTACTTGTGCATGCTGATGGAGGGCCAAAGCAAATCACTGTGCTGGGCTACGATTGATATTCACTTCAGAGCCACGGCGCAGGGGAGTGGGGCATTGGGGGAGGAGGGTGGGGGGCAGGGGGGGTGGAGGGCAATGCGATGCGCTAGGGCGGGCTCACCCTGGCACTCTGTGGGCTTTTGTTCCTGGCAGGTTGGACAGGCCTTCACTGCAAGGATGACATTAATGAGTGCCTGCCGCAGCCATGCAACCAAGGGATGTGCATCCAGAATGATCCAGGCCATGGCTACACCTGTTTCTGTCGGCCCGGATTTGTGGTGAGGCTCGTCTGCTCCTCCTCCTCCTCCTCTTCATCTTTATCTCCCTCTCTCTGTCTCGTCCCCTTCTCTTGGCAAGACATAAGGGAAACAATACTGTTTGTCTTTCTTGTGTCAAGTGTTTGTCTTTCTGTCTTTCTCAGCTCCCCACACCCCCAGCCTCAACCCGCTTCCCCTACACAGCATTGGCCTTTTGTTTACCCTTGACTTTCTTGGGAGCGGGAGCTTGCCGGATTCTGTAGTGCCCCACACTCTGGTGCATCTGCACCCAGAGGCCCCCTAGCTATAATTGCATCTGCAGCTCGACGTAAAGCTAATTTGCACCCGTATTTAGGTGGATTTCAGACACGCGCTGCTGAAGGAATTCTAATGTTCTTCCCACACAAAGCCCCATTGTTGGCAGGTGGCAAGTTGACCGGCCTGTATCATTTGTTGCAGCATATTGCATCAAAGACGTTTTAATATTACATTTATTGAAGGTCCCTTCAAGTCATATGTGTCCTCTGTCGCAATTATTACTGTGATCATCAGACAGGAAGATGGAGGGGAAAAAAGCACACCCTCGGGACTCGGCGCTCACGTGAGCATCGGCAGGCCTTGCATCAGAGCGCCAATCAAACGTGCTTAAATTCAGCCAGTATTTCAATATCAAACGACTGCGTCTCACGTACAATGTTTGGTGTATCACCTGGGTCCCCAGAGGCATGTTGTTTTAAAAAAAGAGAGAAATATGTTTTGCATACAGTAGTGCTATATTAGCTCATCTGAATCAAAGCGGGAGCCACTCGTCACTCGCAGCCAGCTTACCTACAAGTGTGCTGCTTCCTCTCCCAGGGGAGCCACTGTGAACACAATTACGATGATTGTCTGCTACACCCGTGCCCCGACGGCTACGCCTGTGTGGACGGCATCAACAGAGCCAGATGCGTGCCTGCTGAGCCCGGTGTCCTGTCTGTGCCAGCGACGGCGCAGCCCCCGTGGGGCCCCGGATCCGGCACCTTTTTTCCGCTGCCAACCGCGACCATCCTGCCAATTCCTGTGCTGCAGAACACTGAGCCAACAGGTAGGCCAGGCGTTAATTTATCTTATTTATCCATGCGCACTACTAATGCGCCAACAACAAGTCAAATTAGCTAGAACCTTTAATTCCTAACCAGGGGTTCTCTGGATCTCTTGCTATGCATGTTGGGTCTTCAAGCATTCCATGAAAAGTGTAACATATCAGTTATGAGGGCAAATTGAGCAATCCCTTCAAACGTCTGTTTTTATTTAGCAATGCAGTCTTCGTTGTCTTTTCTCAGGGTTTGTCGTTACTCCTGCTGGTACAACCTACCATACATACAATATGTATTTAACATTGGTGTGTCTGTAGCATGATGGAGTAGTTCATTTAAACTCAACACTTTACGTGCCGAGTCTTACACTATAACTGTCCATGGCTTCTTTGTAGTAAATATTTATTATTAGTGTAGTATATTATATTAGTACAGTGTGCTGTCAGATGAGATGAGGGGTGTACAAGGTGTGCGTGTGGGTAAGGTTTCAATTAGGTTTAGGAGTCTATGTACAACATGATAAGTGCAAGTACACAACTATTCATTACTGAAGTGCATTGTAACAAGGACACTTTATATGAAGTGGGCCCACACAATGGAACTAGAAAATGCATTTCCTGAAGGAAATACCAGTGCATGAAATGCAAAAGTTAGGAAAGGAAGAAGAAAAGAAAGAAGAAAGGAAAGAAGAGTGGAAGAAGGAAAGAAGAAAGGATAGAAGAGTGAAGAAAGGAAAGAAGAGTGGAAGAAGAAAAGAAAGAAGAGTGAAGAAAGGAGAGAAGAGAGGATGAAGGAAAGAAGAGTGAAAGAAGAAAAGAAAGAAGAGTGAAGAAAGGAAAGAAGAGTGGAAGAAGAAAAGAAAGAAGAGTGAAGAAAGGAAAGAAGAGTGAAAGAAGGAAATAATAGTTGAAGAAGGAAAGAAGAAAAGGAAAGAAGAGTGAAAGAAGGAAAGAAGAAAGGAGAGTGAAGAAAGGAAAGAAAAGTGAAAGAAGGAAAGAAGAGTGGAAGAAGGAAAGATGAGTGGAAGAAGGAAAGAAGAGTGAAAGAGAAAAAGACAGTGAAAATATTGAAAAAAGGAGATAAAAATGGAGTGAAGAAGAGAGATTGAGTGTGAGAGAAAGTAGACTGAGAGGGATAGAGAGAAAGATGGAGCGATGGAGAGAAAAAAAGTAGAGAATGGAAGGTGTCTTAATGTTCCTAGTTACAGTTAAATTGAGAGGGACAGAGAAGAGGTTCCTTTGATTTGGCGCAGCTGTCAGTGAAGCACAGGTGCAAGCCAGTTTAAAGACCCTATTATGATGTCATAATGGCCCAATGTAAGTCAATGGGAAAATTTCGATTAGTTTTTAATTAATATCTTAAAAAGTATAAAGTTTAGAAAAGTGAAAAATACATAGCATAAGTGTCCTTTACAAGACCTACGCGACAAAGTTTGAATGAAGTTTCTACGTTAAGCGGTTCGGGCTGAATTAATCGCAGAAAAAGGTAACAAGAATAAGAAGAAGAAGAAGAAGAAGAAGCCTAGGAATAACAATACAGGGCATTTCATGCACTGTAATTAGTGGAATTCCGGGTAACTCATTTGAATCGTCCTCTAAGGGCAGTATTTAATTGTGTAATCTTACCACTAAAAGTCAATGGCCTTAATAGAATTCAGTGTGTGTGTGTGTGTGTGTGTGTGTGTGTGTGTGTTAGTGCCTGTGTTTGTGTGTGTGTGTGTGTGTGTGTGTGTGTGTGTGTGTGTGTGTGTGTGTGTGGGAAGGGTGGACTTCATTTAATTTCCCTGTAAGTGTTAAGATTTGGTTAGATTTGATTGCTTTCTGAAGCCATTACACTTGCAGTCACCACACGGAGCATTTGGGCTCGGAAAGAGCACTCTAAATATTCCCTGAGGCATAGGTGTGTTTTGAAACTCACTGAAGCATCATGGAGCAGAGACCCTCATATAATAGCCAAGGAAACTCAACCGGCACAACTACTATTTGGTCTGCTCCCATAGGCAAACTGAACGACCGTTAAAAGTCCGTTGTATAAAGATTTACTCTTCTCACTGCATTTATGTTCAGCGGGTCGCTGCGCTGAAACAATTAAATACACAGTTTTGGTCATGCAAGTAATTATGCAATGGTATTGTGCATTCGCAAACTTATCTATCACTATCCCTTCACTGTTGAACTGATGGGACATGATATGATTCAGTTGAGTTTCAAATCTTTAACTGGTTATGCTTACACTGTTGTGGCAGTTAGAAATAATATAGTTTTTAAAACATTGTAAAAAAAAAAAAAAAAAATTGTTAAGTTTATATGAAAGTAGTATGTATCTGTAGATATTGTTATTGCCACAGTAAACATGGGGACAATTTTAAATGACACCATTAGCATTATTACAGTTCTGGGTTCTGGGACATTTTCAATTTAACCATCATAGACTGGGGTTTAGTGGCCAGCATATTAAGATGGGCCGTCCTCTTGAAGTTGATGGAGGTAGAGCGGGGCCTCTCCACACCTCCTCTGTGCTCCTTTCAAGAATGTCTTGGTGTCTGCTGGAGTTTTCCTCAAGTGCGGAGGCTGAGCAACTGAGTGATCAGAGCTGGATCGTGCAGACAGGTTGAGATTGGGGTCGAGATCGCCCGGCAGATAAACCGCGACGAGCCGCTGAGTTATAATCTGGAAGAGGCTCTCTAAATCCATCATCAATAATGGATTTGGCCATCAGTTTGACCCGCTCTGATGAGGCTTATTTGATAGATAGATGACCTGATCTCCTACAGGCTGTGTATTGTTTTGACACTCTCCAGTGACCTGTGAGCTGGCTCTGATGCAGTGTGCCCAAGCCCGGGACAGAGGGCTGGAGCGCTGGACCAGCTCCACTCAGCTAAGCTCCTGTGCACTGACATGAGTGTTTACATTATGTGTTTTATACCTACATACTGTTAAGTTATCTATCTATCTATATACAGTATATATATCTTTCTCTCTCTATCTATATACATTTTACAGCCATATCACAGTGTGTGTGTAGATTTAATGTAGATTCATATTGTATTTATTCAAAATCCAATAGAAAGGATGCCATTTAAAGCATTTGTCGTGGCCGTTTATGCAGACAGTTGAGGAAAATCATGCACAATGTGAAACAAAATGTCTAAAGACTGACAACTGACAAACTACATGATTGTGCTTTGATTTTCCCCCGATTTCTGTTTCTTTGATGGATGTAGTGTGCTTGATTGTTATGCTTGATTGTTAACATAATATACTTAAAATAATCTACTAATCAGATGCAGTCAAATAAAGTGAAAAACTAAATATTTCAACAAACAGATTTCCTATCTGATATTGGTTATTTATAGTCATCCTGACATATAGGGTTTATGGATGTTATCTGTTATTACTCAAGGTTCCGTTTAATCTTGCATAATACTGTTTTCAGCAAAGCACCATTAATTTGTGTGGTGTGATCATTTCATCATTAGACATATTAAGATCTTATGATGATTGTAAAAAAGCACTACTATTGGCACAATACCAATGAGGTCTAAAAAATCTCATGAATATATCTATGTAGGTCGCTCTCTAAAAACAACCAGTGCCCTAGGTACAACTATAAATAGATTCTCATGGCACTCAGTGAAACCTCTGCACACACTTTGTGCCATCCTGTCTCTTCTATTTCTACCTGAGAGCTCAAACAATGTGAACATGAATTTCAAAGGATGCAGGCAAACTAGGAGAAGTAAACTTTTTTTCCCCTAGTGTTTTTTTTGTGTGTGAAAAATGTTTAATGTGAAGCAAACAGAAAATAGTGCTGAGGCTGCTGGCTAGCTGGACAGAGGCACAACCTCCAGGTGACCTGCGATGGACTGTCTGTGGGTCAGAAAAAGTACGATAAATCACTTCTTCACACTACACTATCACTTCCTAACAAATAAGGAAGGCATGTCATTTACAATCTCTATGTCCTCTAATGGGGGTCTCTGTGACCACAGAAGCCTTGCTATTTCACTTAACAGTGATATCACTCGGACATGATTTAGACAGTGTAAGGACTATGCCTTAAAGGCCCTGCATGTCTGTCACCTTAGCAGGCTCGTGTTTAACCGGGTGCAGTGGTGACTGAGTCGGACAGTCTACTCATAACTCCACTGTTGAGAGAAAGCTCCACGATAGATCACGAGACGACAAGCTCAGGCGCCCACCCCAGGGCACCGGCACCTGCTATCGCTCGCAGCCAGATGGGACTGAGAATAAATGGCATTAGCCCCCAAACCTGAAGCCCTCGAGATTAGCATGTGGTCACTACTAAGGTGTCTCATTTCCATTTACTGTCCTCACAGCTTATCCTAATTATTAAAAAAAAAAAATATGTTTTCTGTAAGCTGTGGAACATGTGCCGAAATATTTCATATATAAGACAGTTTCTGCCACAAGTAATTTGCAAAGCAGTGAATCTAGGTATTTGATCAATACCATGCCTTCTCCCTTGGAATATGACCAAAGAATTACTGGGACCCCTTACTATCCTCTATGAGGTGCAGAAACAGAACAGGGTCATGTATTTGCCAAACTAAGTAAACTACTTAGAGTTTTGTTGTACGATTAGTTGAATGGATTAAACAAACTGGGCTAATGCTGCAAACTTTTCTTCTGAAGGCTCTTTTATGAATTATAATTATGCTGACAGTGTTTAAATGATGTAGAATGAACTCTTTTGATGTCTTCTTTCATATCGTCTCTCAGGTGGCTCTCGGTGTCACGCTTGTGTCACAACAGCACTCTGAATATTCATGGTCTAAGGCCTCTCCTTATTGAAATATCCTTCAGGGGGAAAAGCAGAAAGAGTAATTTGCTGAAAAGCAAAATGTAAACTGACTAAACCACTTAACAAACTATTCGTCCTAATCTGGGCTTGCAAATAAGCAGAACATGTGACACTGGTTGTTAAGTGCCTTGCATATCAAACAGCGCAATCTCATCACTCTTATGTATATTGCACTACCCTTCAGCTCCAGGAGAGCAATTGTATCCAACAGAGCCAATGACTGACATAGTTACCTGCAGCGATATTGCACATGTTTAATAGTCCTAGTGGAACAGAGGCCAAGATTTACACTCAATTCCATGGCCGCAGGGTTGAGAGAAAGGAAGTGATGAAATAGTCTCTACAGTGTTTTTGCGCGTGATGTTTACCGCTGACTGACGTGGACCCTGATTGACTAAAACTATGGTGTGGTGATCGTTGTAGTAGGTTAGTGTGGTGGTCGTTGTAGTAGGTAAGTGTGTTGATCGGTGTAGTAGGTTGTGATCGGTGTAGTGTGTAAGTGTGGTGATCGTCGACGTAGAAGGGTGATGTGGTGATCGGTGTAGTAGGTTAGTGTGGTGATCGGTGTAGTAGGGTAGTGTGGTGATCAGTGTAGTAGGTTTGTGTGGTGATCGGTGTAGCAGGGTTATGTGGTGATCTGGGGAAATAAACACAAAGCAGTGACAATGGGGAGTAAGGGGTGAAAAATATCCTTTTATTTAACAACACAAATCTGAATAAAACATTTGCAAGACTATATACAAACCGAAACAATTAATAGGCGGGTAAACCCCGAAGGGAAAGATGAAAAGGTGGCGAGTCACATACCAAACTTTAGTAAAAAGAACACCACAACAACCACACGCTCACACACCCCCCGGGGCAAAAGAAGCACGTATCGTGCACAAAACAAAGAGCCTCCCTTACATTCCGCCATGGGGGTTTAGATAGACCAGGTGATCACTGACATCCCAGAACACAGCCAGGAAAACCTGTCATTTAGCTCAATCAATCAGATTGATTAGAGCTGGTCAAAGTACACTATAAACTGGACATGTGTAAAGACGGGGAGTTCACCCTACTGTGCGTCATGGACAACTAAATAAGAAAATGAAAATACATGAGAGCGTGTCAGGCAATACAAATAAAAATCAAAACAATAATGTAAAAGAACACATACGTACACCTTGGTTACAGTGAAGGCAAATAAAGGCCAAACAATATAAAGAAAAATCAAAGATGACTGGAAATGAATTAAATGAGTTGTGCGGTGAGAATCACATTGTCACAATCAGCTGTTCAGGGCATCAGTATGATGTATTTTTCAGGTAAGAAAATAAGCCAGATTGATTGACCACACGACTGTTCTGTTTTTCTTTTTGCACACTGTGAGGCTGTTTCTGGATTAAGGCCAGAAGAAAAAGAAAGAAAAAAAAAACAAGTCCTCCCCCTTCACCCAGAGTCAGCACAGGGGATACATGGATTGCAAAGGTGTCAACGTATTCAGGAGACGTATTGTTTTTTCACTGTTGTAGGCCTAAGAAAAAATGCATAGGCAGCAGTGGTCTGTCATTTCACCCGCTCTTGTACACCTAACAAAACAAGTGGAAATCCATGTACGCTGAGATGTGAATGGGTAACAGTAAAGAACACACAGTCCTCTCGTATCAAGCGAGTACCATTTAAGAATGCATTTTTCATTCAGGCAGGAATACTGTGCCAGGTCAAGCCAGCAGGCCAGCCGCTCAACATCCTTCTTTCTCTCCCTCTCTGCCTCACTCTATCTCTCTTTTTCTCCCTCTCTCACTCCATCTTTCTCTGTGTCTCTCCCTCTCTCGCTCTATATCTCTCTGTGTGTCTCTGTCTCTCTTTCCGTGTATCTTTCCCTTTTCTTCTCTCTCTCTCTCTCTTCCCCTCTCTTTCTCTCCCTCTCTCTTTTCTCTCTATACAGCACTTACCGTATCACTATGCTATCATTGGACAGGGTATTGCACTGTGAAACTGCCTCGCCATCAGCTGGGAGGCCATAAGTAAATCATTACCTGGTTGCACCTGTAAATGCTAATTTGTGCCTCTTCCCTTCCCCCCATACCCTCATTGCATCCGAGTCGGCATCCCCTCATTACAGTCTGACACCCAGTAATGGTAGTTAGCGATGCAGATGAGCCAAGTCAGGAATTTGCATGGGTAATTAATGAGCAATTGCAGTGTTACGAAAAGAGACCCCAAATATGCTGTCCTCTCTCCAACTGTGTGCTTGCTTCTTGAATGGTGAAAAGCACCTGCTTTCCTGCCTTTTAGCCCATTTTTACAATTCTGTGAAGAAAAATACCTTAAAGGAATGCAAACATTGGGCATCTTCCTGTTATGTAGAAAAAAATTCAAGATTGCCGAAGGGGGGATATAATTTCACTCCTATTCGCAGGGAGTCTGCGTTGAAAGGGAGAAAGTTGGAGGCTGGCAAGCCTAACCAGTTAAAGCACAAAAAGTGGAACCTGGGAAAGAGACTGGAGCTAACTGCTAATTAGCCATTCCAGTACCTCCTGGCTGTCGCCTAAGACTGCATCAAAGCCTACATCAGACCAAACAAGGCTTTAAAATTAATGAATGGCTTTGTCTCTGAGGGGTAATTTTCCATCATCAGCACAAGCAAAAGCTCAGTGTGACAACGGGGGGAGGAGATAGCGCAGCCTCAGTCACAATTCATTCAATTCTCATTAATTCCTCAGATCACAGCCTCCCTCTGCCCCCGATAATTCTCTCATCTCCGCTCAGATGTTAGCCGCCCAAGCAGGTATTGGTCGTATCGAACTACAGCATGTACAGACAGATTTATGCGTTTCTGTGGGAACCAAACGACAAAGAGTAAATCCAGCATGCTGATTAGTATATTGCAGCCCCTTGAATGATGGGCTGTTTATTGTCGATGTGCTTCGACACATTTTATACCTTATCGTAAAAGCAGCAGGTTTTGTCTGATGTCACTAGCAGACCTACAGTATGTGAAAAATCAGGTACAGTTTTACTACGGAGGACTGACCTGGGTGTAACCATCTAATCAGCATAAGAGTATGCTAGCGCAGCCCTAAAATTACAGTCTGTTTGCCTGGCTACTTAATGCACGGCTGTGCACTCTTGCTCCTTCCCCCACTTTATTTGAATTCAGCTGTGTGGGATGAATGGCAAATATCCCACATATGGGTATTATGTGCAAACAGTTATTGCAATTGTCCGTGAAACGATTTTGAATAGATGGATTGAAGGTTAATGATTAGTAGGATGATATTCTAATTAGTGAATCATTTGCTGGCCGTTTAAAGTAAACAAACGCAGTTTCTTAACAGGAAGATTGTTCAGTGTGTCACTTGGAGCCTGTCGTTTTCTTCTGCTTTGGCCATTGCCTCTCTTTTAAGCATCTCAAAGATTGTATCCACTCAGAGCCGACTAAGTCAATCTCAACTTGTGTGGCTTTCATTTGCCAGAGTAAATGTGATTGAGTCTGGTATTTCATATTCCAGTGTTATAGGGGCAATGCTATTTGCATTCAACAGGCCTTGTTTTTTTATAAGCTATAAAACTGTCATTTCTATTTAACTGATCAAACAAATACGTGGCTTTTCAATCAGATGAAGCTGTTTCGTTTATTACATTTTAGAGATGATTATATGAATGGGCCCTATTGTATGGCCCTCAATTTTAAATACTTGACAATGTCAATGAAACCCCCCAGACACTATGGTAAAGGAACATTGCTTTTGAAATGCCACAATATTTACATGATATTTTATTTCAAAAAACAGTTTTAAACCTGTTATTTGAGTTACATATGAACGCCTACAGAGCCTCTCTTTGTGTATGCTGTCATCTCACTGGGAATGGAGTTTTAAGGCAAATGCATTCGGAGGCTTGCTCAGCTCCCCCACACTGTTTTTCTTCGTTTCCGATGCGTGTTCCAGTAAAGCACACAGGAAACAAACATGAATCAGGGCAACATTGTGTTGGAGTCACTGCGTAGGACTCCTTTCCTGAGAAAAAATGGTAACATTTTCAACTAAATGTGACACCCATTAGGCATAAACTAGCTTAGTGCTCCGACAAAATTGTGCAAGTCTGATGATTAAGTCTGCTAACTTGTCTGCTTCACTACCCCCAATAAAGCTCGGTGCTGGTGCGACTTTCACGGAAATGTCCTGCAATTACCCGGTAACATGGACGGAAGAAGGCACGGTTATCACAACTTACAATGAGCCATGTAATAAACCTGCCTCTTAGCTAGATATCTTCTCCCTGCCTGTAGTGCTGGAGTCACTTACATGCTTCATAGCTTGTGGCACAGCCAAGAGGCTTGCACACTGATGAGACCTAATACAGGTAGATTTGGTGCCTTCTTTATTGATAGCTTAAGCAGCACTTGTGACTGTTAAAGCACTTACTAATTAATGCGCAGATGTAAAGATTTTTTTTCTGTTTGCATGTGATTATCATAAACGCAATGTTAAGTATGCATGGGTTGAGCTATTTACTTTGTGCATTTCTGCAAGGGCTTTATTCAGGGCATGGTTTATAAGGTTATTATAAATAGTGTGAGAGTGTTGTATAATGCTCTTGAATTCGCAGTGGGTCGGAGCAAAGCCAATGTGATGATAATGCTAATCAGTGTGAAAAGCCTCTGTTTCAGAGCACAGAGGTCACAACAGCAAAAAAAATTAAAATAAAAACATACTGTGCAGCATTCACACGAAAAGCTGTGAGTTATTCGCCCCCCTGGTTATTACTTACATGGAGGGTCAAATCCATGACTAGAAGGTCATGTACAGAACAGGCTTACACATCTAATTTCACAACATAATGGTGTCACACATGCTTCTTAAACTTTAATTACAGCTTAATTATTTACTATGTCATTATAACATGGGGTAATGTGACTCTCCTTCAAGAGTTGCTTGATGGATAAAACCAATGGGTTTGTATATACGCTTTTTTTTTTTTTTTAGAACCTTCAATGTCAAAAATATAGTGCCAATGTGTTGTTCTAAACTAGAAAGAGTGTTATACATAATCAGAAGTAGCATCGTGATTACTGCTAGTGCACAAACAGTACTTCTTTCAAATGAGTCCTCCTGGCACTTGTGTAGATGTGTTTTCATAGAGGTCTTTGGTCGATTCAGCTTTGGTGCTTGGCTGTATTTATTGTATCAGTATTAGATTTTACAGAAAGAAAATTCAAGGGAGAAAAATGGAAATACTGAGACAATGAGATATTAAGTCGTTATTTCAAGATATTAAGTCGTCATTTCAAGACAATATTTTAAAATAACAAAATGTTAAGTTGTAATTTTAAGATACTATATCATTATTTCAAGATAGCGTGTCGTAATTTCAAGACATTAAATCATAATTTCAAGATAATATCTTTAAAAAAAAAGGTTTAATACCTCAAGTATATTCTAATATTTGTAATGGCTTCTGAGCTACCTCAGCTTTGAGTGTCCTTTATTTGAAAATCTCTTAAACACCTCCCTACCTGACCCATCGCACTGGTTTATCCAGATCATCCTAGTGGTCAGTGAGGATTACGCACCGGTAGCTCCAGCGCTGACTGAGCCCTTGCATTCAGTTCACCGTTCAATGTTGATGGCCTGCTCCGAAAAGCCCACATTAAGAGACCACTAACACCCCTCCATGAGGGCATTAACACACAGTTATTTGTGTGACCGTACGCCACTCTGTGAGGGCAAAGGCATGGCCTCTCCCCCATGTTCACAGCCCGATCCAGCGCTGCTCGGGGCGCTTGCCTGCGGCACTCTCTTTGTGGCAGCCACTCTCTGTGCGGTTTTGCCATTGTGTTCAACAACTGAATCATGATGTGCTGTTGAACTGGTATTTTACTGAGCGTTTCAAGGGCATTGTGATCTCTGAGGATGGACTCATTTGGAGGGTAACGGAAATGACTGGTATTGCCTGTTCAGAGTGCTTGAACTCAGGACCTGTTAAATACACTCTGACCATGAACATGAATGTATAGTTTTGTGACTTGATTTGATCACCACCACTCAGGTTCATCTCAGTTTTGAAAGCCCTTTTGTGGCTGATTCAACAAAGCTTTCAGTACTGCTTTACACTGTTGGGTGGACCCTTCACCCTTTCCTACTTCAGAAAGACATTGCATGATGGCTGGCTGAACAGAGTGAGACAATGGCAGTTCGGTACTAGTTGGCATTAGAATGTTCATGCTGCTAAAGAGTGGTGTTTTTAAATGTCTTAAAGTGAAATATTACCAAAAACATTCTGTCACTGTCATCATTCAGTGTTTTATGGAATGTAAGACGCAGCAGGTGAAAGGCATGGATGTGGTGGTAACTCAATAATTATCATTTCACAATCTGGAACAAGAAAAAAAAAGCACACCAATTTATAATAATGAGTTGTTATTGCTTTTTTATGAACTCACCAAGATAACATTTAGATTAGATTAATTGGATTATTATTCAGACAGATTTTATATCCTAGCACAGCATATGGAGTACAGGTGGTGTTCTTACTGCATGCTGTCATGGCAAAAAAAAAAACGTCAAACTTTAAAAAGCTGCTTAATGATTTACCACGTTGTAGTCATTTAATGATATTGGCAACTTGCCCGCCATATTTCCTTTTATGTAAGAAAAGATTTGTGAGGGAATTGAGTTATTTTTATATTGTTACCTCCACAGATGTCAGCTACGTGAGGTATTCAGGTGATTCCTACCTAGAGTTCCAGGGAGTTGACCTGGGAACGGCGAGCACAATCACCATGAGATTTCAGACCCTGGAAGTCAATGGCACTCTTCTATATTCAGACCAAGGACGTGATGTCAGTGCCTTCTTCTTCATTAAGCTCTTCATCCATGAAGGCATACTTCAGGTAATGCCATGTGTGTCTAATGCACAGTGCCATTAAGTTTTGTTATTGGGATAGGGGCTCCAAGGTGAACTGTATACATTGTATATATTGAGTGAACGTGTATGGCATGGACAGGGGATGCGGTTGGCTCATGCATGATTTCATGGCAGAGCCCAGTAATGAAAATGAATATCTGTGTTGCAATGAGCACACTCAGTGCTGCAATGAAAGTGAACTTGTAAACAGATATGTTGAGTTGGTGAGTATAGACCACTGTAACCTTTAAGCCTTCAAAGAACTCTTCTGGTCTTGCTAGATAGGACTGGACCGCGACTCAATATTAAGATGGCCATTTGCTTGAATGTTTGTTGCCTTCAAATACGTTGCTTTTTATGTTTGTGTTTGTGCTTTCACTCTTTGGTGTTTTTGAGCCTTTGATCCATTTAAATGTAAGCCTATAGATAAAATCTATAGATTTACAACTTCCAATAGGAATCCTACATTTGTTTCCATTTGCATGTTCATCACATCAACACACAATTATTTGTGGGATTTCATACCTCTTACTGCTATACAGTTCAAAGCAAACAAGGGATTGCATAGAAGTACTGGCTGCAGGCTTTAGCGGAGGGGAAAAGAGCTCTTTAAGCGGCTGATAATGTAATCACTTCAGAGGACCACACTTCTAGGCACTGAATATATTTGATTTATGTGAGCAAATCGGCTACAACTGTGATTCCATAGCTAATGGGAAAAACCATAATAATCTGTGTCAAAAAAACACCTCTGCCACATTCACTCCAGTGTTCATCATTGGACTGTGACATTGTAAGACTTGTGAATGTATTTTCCTTAGTCTTGGTCACAGTGTCAATGCTGTCAATGCCTGTGTGTGTGTGTGTGTGTGTATGTGTGTTCGTATGTATGTACTGTATGT
This sequence comes from Sprattus sprattus, assembly GCF_963457725.1. NCBI lineage: Eukaryota > Metazoa > Chordata > Actinopteri > Clupeiformes > Clupeidae > Sprattus > Sprattus sprattus. The sequence goes on along the minus strand of NC_137910.1, from coordinate 23,551,103 downwards.
AATATTTATCAGGCTTTTTTGCTTCCAATTTCTGTTAGATGTCAGTGTTGTTATGCAGGGGTCTTCTATGTTTCTCTTCCAAACAAAATCCCATTTGTTTGTCTGTATTCTAATTCCACTCTAGTATGACTTCTCATGTAACCAAGAGGAGGGCATTCGCCAGATCAATACCAGCATACATGTTGCTGATGGGGCCGAGTATCTGGTTCATGTCAGGTAAGGTTATTTTCTCATTTTCATTCTGCAGAATGACAAACATCAGAACAGGCACTGTGCTTATTAGCTTTCCCTGAACTCCGTGGCCTTTCAGAAAGCATCGCTGGTGTAACAGCGTAATGAAAAATTAGCGGATGTGTAGCTGGTGAGGCACGGGGTCCCTGCTACAGTACGGCCAGGCGGTAATGGGCACAATAACATCACTTCTGGTTTGTCCATTTATTCATCAGGAAGGCTGCTGCATACTGCAATTTGTATAACAACCCATTGGGTTATAATGAATCTTGGTCACAAAACTTTGGTTGGGTGGCTGCCTCATTTTCAGCCTAACTGTGGTGCCAGGGCTGACTCTGATGGAGAAATTATGTCAGAGGAGGTGAAATAGGATGCAGTTTGTTTGCCTGTTGTTGTCTGTCTTATTCAGTGCATGAATATATTATGCAGGGGGTGCTTCAAAATGGCCATGTTGATCACAGCTTTCAAGTGCCGTATGAAAGCTGGCAGCTTTAAAAAAAACTGCACACATTCCGGCTACCTCTGCTTGAGTCCCAGCCAATTATTCATCCTAAGTGTATTAATCTGTCATATCTGTTTTTCAATGGAATTAAAGAGCGGCATCGCTGAAAATGCAACAGCTGCACAAATCAATCAGCCTTGCTGGTGCGAGCTCTGTAAAGATCTGGCAGTATCGAGCTGTCATATCTAGAGTGCAGGGTGGGGGGGGGGGGACGGCTGCGGGATGGCTTTAACCTCCACCAAAGCAAATTCTTCATAATCGTGCGATGGCCCCCTGACATTCCATCTCTGTCTTGCTCGACCCAGATGCAGCTTCAGCACTGCCATCCTCCGCCTCTGCGGCGGCCATCGCCCATGCCCACTTTATTATGGGATTTTTAGCACATCTCTCCAGTCAGAGGCAATTTTCTATATGTTTAATAGAAAATCCACCAGGGGCTGCCCGCTCAAGGACTCCCGATGCCCGGTGCCCTCTGGCAAATGTCCAGGGCCGCTCTGGCAGAGCGCTCCTAAATTAACCACTTCTCTGTGCTGTGCTATGCAGGGAGAGAGAGACAGACAGAGAAAGAGAGAGAGAGAGAGAGAGAGAGAGAGGGGGGAACGAGGGATAGAGAGAGAGAGACAGAGAATGAAAGAGAGAGGGAGAGAGATGGAGAGATTGACAGAAAGAGGGAGGGAGGGAGGGATAGGTAGAGAGATAGAGAGAGACCTAGAGAGAGGGAGAGACAGACAGACAGTGAGAGATGGAGAATGAAAGAGTGGCCTATGGGGGCTCGAGGTCTCTCGTCCGTGTGTGTCAAGGCAGCAAACGCCGTGGCCCAATGAATCACAGGCTTAACAAATCAGGTCTGATTGCTTCCTGGACATACTCTCGCATCGTGTACACCAGGGAGCTCCGAGGTGGTGATGGTGGAGGAGTGGGCTGGGCATCTGTGGGCAGACTGCCCTCCAGCTGCAGATAGTTAGCCCAGAATCCGCACTTAGGTAATTATCTTTTCTCCCCTGTTGTTACGAAGGGCAGAATTAGCTTTGGAAGTCTCCCAAGGCGTAAAAAACAGCTTTGGAACACCGCGTCCAAGACACACACACACACACACACACAAGGTGTCTCGAAAGAGAATGAAAAGGAGGTGTTGGACCTAGAAAAGTATGGCTCCACACATCGGCATTCATTTGTTTTGTTGACTTTTTATAATAAGAAATTAAATCTACTCATTCTCATTCAAGCTTAACCTGGCTGTTTAGAATTGAGTGTTTGCACATATAAATCTTTCACTGAAAAACATATGAGAGATATTATCTATTTACGCAGAGTCAAACGAAAGGGAAATGATACATGAACTGAAAAGTGTACAGAAAAAAAACAGAATAACTTTTATATTTCTTTCTTGTTTGTTTGTTTGTGTATTTATCTACAATCTGTTTTCATGCTCTGTTTACATTTCAAAATAAATCAAGGCTTTTGTTGAGGTTAAGTTTCAGTAATTTTAATGAACTTCTAAAGGGCTTAAAGTGAGACGGTGTCAGATAAGAGTCAGACTTGCAAGACCAGGCATGACTTCACTACTTGACAAGGGTTCACAGTCTGGTAGAAAATGCCAAGAGGGTTATGTCTACACATTTGTTAAAACACCTGAGTAGTGTGAACACAGTCAACTGTGCAGCAGAGCACAATGATATTAACACTCAGAATTTGGCATGTGCCCACATCCCATAATATCCCACACATCCATGTGATAATGTTCCCTTGTATAGCCATGGCTTTACCATGGCAATAGAAATATTTCAACACATTCCTCCCTAGAGTCTTAGGGATATGATGAAAAGTAATATTATTTAGTGGATTCTAATAAAAACCTGTTGGAGTCTCTGGAGCTCAGCCGAGAAGTTAAAACAATTAACTGTGAAAACTAAATATACAGTTATGATATGGTATGAGAGGCTTGCATGATGAAATGCCTGATAAAGAATATGCTTTCCATTTCTATTTACGCATTTGGCAGATGCTTTTATCCAAAGTAACTTATAAGTAAGGGACAACATTTAAGCCTCAGTACACTAGGGTACCTTGGAGTAAGCAGGAAGTACTTTAGTACTAAATCTATTCAAGTACTACATAGAGATTCTGGAAGATAGAAATGGAGCTTATTCGATCATCGGGAAACTACAAACGAGAACAGTCTGGACTAAAATTATTTAGTATTTTGTGTAGATGACGTTCCTTAGAGGAACACAGTGGCCAAGAAGGAGCATAAGCCTTTATGATTGAGTTTAAGTAGATGAATGCAAACCAAGATGTCACTCTGTAGGCAAGCATTAGTGACTAGAATTTGGTGGCCATGGGTAGCCAGCGGAGATCAATGAGCAGCAGAGTGATATGGACCCTTTTAGGGTAATCGAGAACCAAACACACTGATATACTCACTAGACCCACTTGAAGGGCACTTCAGTAGTTGAGTCAGAGATAACCATGGCCTGTATCAAGAGTTGGGTGGCATATTGAGACAGTTATGGCCTGATTTAGCTTACGTTGTATAGTGCAAAGTGGCATGACCAGGAGACAGACACAACATGGTCAGAGAAGTATAGGTGGTCATTAATCATGACACCTAGGTTTCTCGCAAGGTTTCTTGGTGATTTTTTTGATTGATAAATTGATTGGCCAGGTTGACAATTATTGTTTTTTCGGTTCAGTCCTAGAGTGCCATGGAGACTTCTGAGAGTCAAGTCGAGACTGCAGGGTGATCTGGCAGGGATGACGGGTTTAGGGGATTGTCTACGTAGCAGTGATGAGAAGCCATGTGAACGGATAATGGGACCCAGGGAGGTGGTGTATATTGCAAAAAGGGGCCGAGCACTGAGCCTTGGGGTACACCTGTGGAGAGGGAATGTAATATGGACATTTGTCTTTGCCGTGCCTCTTTGAATAAACGCCCAGTGAGGTAGAAATCAAACCAAGAATGTGCTTTGCCAGAGATGTCCATATCAGAAAGTACAGATAGCAGAATGCATGTCAAAGGCCTTTATTGTCATACACATACAACGATATTCACTGTGCAGTACGAAGCTACATAGAAGGAATTAAATATATAATATAAATATCAGTGTGGTATGTAAACAATTGTAAAGAAAACATTAGCAGCGATTTATAAATGTGCTATTTAAGTTAAGACATGTCAATACAGTGCAAGTAGGGTAGCAGCTTCACATGATTAAATTGACAAATATGCTCATTCAAAATATAATCTTATAGTGAATTGGCGAATTGGTTCAGGAGATATATTCGACTGAGATAGGAATGGTTCCTCAGTCTGGCAGTGTGCACCTATAAGGCTGTCCAGAAGACAGAAAGTTGAAAAGGTGGTGGCAGGATTGCGTAGGGTCATTGCAAAAGCCGATGGCTCTACTGAGACAATCATTTGTAATGAGAGCAGGCGATAGTTCTCATCTTAAGCAGTGTTGAGTAAAGGCTTTTTGAGGGCTGTTACATGAGTCGGTTTGAATGTGGTTGAAAGCATTCCCAAAGCCAGTGAAGCATTTGTCACATGTGTGATAGCTGGCACAATGGTGGGAGAAACGGCTTGGATGACGTTGGCAGGAATGGAGTCCAGTTTGTAGTAAGACGGCAGCACATCAGCAATTTTAATACTTAGATACTTAGAGGAGTGAAATAAGAAAGGGATGTGCCTTAGACCAGACAAGGTAGAGAAAGGCATGTAGTAGGACTGCTACATGTAGTAGGACTGCTACATATTTGGCTTGCAGGTACCCTGCCCTCAGTGAGAGCACTGACCCGGGGGAGTGATGCACCCTTAACCAGTGGACACTGGTTGTCTCTGCGTGGTTCCGAGAATTGGCTACTGATTTGGCGCTACCTTTTCAATAAAAAAGGATTGAGTAATGTTTTGAAGGTTAAAAATAATTTCCGTGTGTCTGTGGTACTGCTGATCTAATCATTTGTATTAAGCAGTTTTGGCAGCAATGATGGTGGACAAGAAGTAAGAAAGGAGCGACTGATACTCCGTGAGATCAGCAAGATTGCTGGATTTACGCCATTTTCTCTCAGCAGATCTGAGATTGTAAACAACTTTCGGGTGGCAATGGTCAGCCATGGGCTATAGTGAGTGGGCTTGGTGGATAGAGGACACAGGCTATCCAGACCTGAGCACAGCGCAGAGCAGAGAGACTGTGGCATCACTGACCTCTAGTGATGAAAATGTACTAAGGTAGAGCAAAAGTGACCACAGAGTGGGTGGGAGACAGATTGGGGAGGAACGAGACCAGAGGGCAGAGGGCTAGTGGTACAGAGGAAGGGGTTAGGTATACAGTGAAACAAATGAAGTAATGGTGAGAGGTGTCAAATGCGAATGAAGTTCTTTGTGTGTTGGAGGGATGCAAATCCGTTATAGGTCAAATCAGTATGTCAGGGACAGGAAATCCACAGATGGTTAAAGTGGATGTTTGTATCACCCAGGATGAGTAGCAAACAGCCATGTTCAGGAATGGAAGACATTTTGAAATACATACGATATGAGCAGTGTCCTTTGCCTTGGCACATACCCAAGATAAAAAATACACTGATAAGAACCACCAAAATATGTAGTTTACGGTGAGGTCTGTAAGTGGATAGAGCTTGATATTTAATGTGGAGCCTGACTCACTCCTCTGGTTCCCTGGCTGTACAGCTGCTTGACTGTTGAGCTGTTGTCAGACTGAAAAGCCTAATGGAAGGTAATGAATAAGATACAGTCGCAAATGCAGTTGACTGCAAGAATTATGAGGAGTTGACTAATACACTGAAGGGGGAGAGGGGAAATCATTATTGTCAAAGGGCAGGCAATGATATGTTAGCTTGAATGAATGAGTAATGAATTCCTTGGATGTCTTAGCTTCTTGCTAAATGCAGGATCTCCTGTATCCATGGTAACACAGTGTTCATTAAGGGTCATCTAGTACAACCTGCTTTTGGTTTACATTTTTAACAGTAGGAATAAGAGCATTAGGAACACTTAGCGTTTTAAGTAATTGGGCACTCCTAAGGCAAAGAAACTAAAACATTTGAATTATCCATTGAGCCTTAAAGACCATGAGCAATATTCATACGAAAACTTTTTTTTACTCTATTGGCCTATACCCAATTAAATAAAACACAGAGGCATGGGTTTATATAGAGTTATTTTAACAAAAAGGGGTTTGTTGTCATCTGCATGGAAAATGGAGCCTTAATGTTTACTTGTTTCCGCCTCTGCATGAGATCTGGATGAGTATCCCAGGAGATTCAGTAGCTTTTCTTGAAACCTTCCACAGACAGTATCTAGCTCCCTGTGAGGCTGAAGTGGCGGTGTCTGGCTATGAGAGAGTTCGAAGCATCCCTAGCAACTACTGGTCTGGCCTTACGATTCAGAGGACAAGCCGTCTGTTTTTAGGGGGTCTACCACTCAGTTACCTGCCTTACAAGGTACGTTTGCAGAACTACTGTATTGGTGAGTATCCTATAATGGAAATAGTTTTTCCACACAAAATGTTTATAAAATGTTTATACAAAATGTTTTTATGAGCCACGTTTTAGTCTTATCCTGGTCAAAGAAATCCATATGTTTTTTAGAATAGTTTTAGTCACTGAAAAATGTCTTTTAGTCTTTTTATATTGAACATTTCAGTCTATCTAGCCTAACCGATATTTTCTCTGTCATTTTAGTCAAACTTAAAAACTCTACACAAACAAAACTAGGTGGTGCTATACTCACAAAGAGTGATGCCAAATCAAATCAGATTCATTTCTATGGCAATGTGGAGGACAAATAAACACAGCATTATCATATCACCAATGCATGTCAAAAACCCAAGCCTTGTTTTTGTCATTCTATAAAGTTAACTTGCTTCCTGTAAAATAGTTGATGGGTTAATTAAACTAACACTACATTAGAATGATAGCCCACCACCAGCAAAACAACGGATTTTCAACAGTCAGTAGTAGTCAGTTGGGTGTACTGGTACTGATAACTGGACTACACAGATGCTATGAGGCCAACAAAAATGGAAAAGTGGAGCACCCAACACAACATCCCAAGCAGTCACAGAAGCTCATCACCAAGCAACCAATGTTCTCACAGTGAGGAAGGCTGCTTGTTAAATATGATTGGAAGGCCTATTATGGACACCATGCACACTCTCCCTGTGAGGAATACAATTTGTCAGCAATTTAGGTGTGTAAAAATTGAATAGTCTATAGCCAACCATTAGGACTGACCCGGCACTGAACCGTTTTGAAATATGGTTGATAAAATCTTGATAGCTAATTAAATAGGCCATTAAAGATGATAAGGATTAATATTAGTCATGATAAAAGTGCTCTTTGCCAAACCAGGATGAGGTTGCGATCATGTCCATTGAAAATGAACTCTGCAGACCACTGACCTAGGAGATGTACATCACTGGCCTTCCTGAACCATTTCGAACACGGCGCTCTATCACTCACACTGCACAGCGGTCTATTAGAGTTGTTATTATTATTCTATGCTATTGGGAGTCAAAATCCAGAAGATTTAGTGAGATCCGTGAGATTCAGTGTCACCTAGGTGAGACATGTGAAATGTTTAAAATTCATGATTGGATGAAAAGGATAAAGCGTCTTCCTTCTTTCTGGAAGAACTGACGGATAAAACGAATTTCTTATTTCTTTTTTTGTTTAAGGGCTGATTATATCACATGAAAATGGTACATCACATTGACTTGACTTCCTTCCTCAAAGGGTGCTGAGCCTTTCTACAACTATTCTGGCTGCATGGAGGTGATAGAAATTAACAAGCTCAGAGGGTTTTTCATATCCGCTGCCATATCTGGAAGTAATGTCAAGAACTGCAGGTAATTCAGCTTTACTTCTCTGATGGTTCTCTGTCACAGTTGATGTGGGTGTAAATGTATTCTGAGTCTCCAGGGCTTACGCCTTTCTTGTGTCCTCACATAATAACATCAAATAGAGACAATAAAAGCTCTGGTCATCGTTCCATAGAAATGTTGTGGGGACATGCAATGTAATGTTATATTATCTGCAATGTGCCATGCCGATTTTGACAGACAGACAGATAGACAGATTGCTTTATTGATCCCCATGGGGAAATGCAGTGTTGCAGGACCAATTTACATAAATCAACATTGAAGATATATCTCTTACAGTGGGAATTAAATGTAGATTGTGCATTGTGCACTGCCACTCAGGGGATAAGTCTTCTCTCCCAGCACAGAGGGGATTCATTTTATAGCATTATAGAAGTGGGAAGGAATGACTTCCTGTAGCGGTCCTTATTACAGCAGAGCTGAAGGAGCCTTAGAGTGAAAACACTAGGCTGTCTGACCTTTACGTTGGGCTGGGTAGATGAAGGGTTGTCTGTTGTGCAGTTTGTGCAGCATCCTTCTCTTAACAACCAACAACAAACTGTAGGGGATGCAGAGCAGGCCCCAACACAGAGCCTTCTTTCTCAGCTTGTCCAGTTTCTTAGTGCCACTGGCTCTGATGCTGCTGCCCCAAAAGATGGCTGCAAATATAGCAACAACCAACTAGTAGAAGATATGCAACATCTTACTGCAATCAAAAAGACCTTTTACTTTTATCATGATTAATCCAATAAGCCTATTGGAATCAGGTTCTGATACAATGTTGATCTTTATTTTCCTCCATGCATTGCTTTTGCTGCTTGCTTTTATTGATTTTATGTAAAGCACTTTGAACTGCAACTCTTGTTGTGCGAAATGTGCTTTATAAATAAAGTCCTACTCACTTACTAAGCTTCCTCAAGAAGTAGAGTCTGCTCTGTCCCTTCCTGTGGGCAGTCTCAGTGTGACATTTCCAGTGTGTTATGAAGGTAACAACCCAGGTATCTGTAGCCCTCCACCACCTCCACCTCTTCTCGATAGAAATGATGTTCAACTTAGTCCTGCTCCTCCTAAACCCCACAACCATCTCCTTCATCTTGGCCACATTTAAGAGGAGGTGGTTGTTCCCACACCATGCCACAAAGCTAAATTGCTTATATTTTAACACAATAAAATCACATTCAGTGAAGAAACAGGTTAGACTTGAAAAATATGATATACTATACTTAAAGCAGCAATAAAGAGTTTTGTTCCATAACTAGCTAGCTAACTATCTAAAACACATGCAAAAACTTTGCAAACACCACCAACAGCCCACTAACTGGTGTCTTTTGGCAGTATAGCTGGCAATTTCATGCTGTGATAGCTTTTGCAGAGTATTCCAGCCCTGTATGCAGAACCTAGGGCATATCCTGGATGGCTAGTATGAAAGACACAGGTGTTTATCTGTCCTTCACATGACCATAAGCTATCAAAATTAATTTGATGATGGTACCAAAACTAGTTGCCTATAAAATCATACCTCAAAAAGTGTCAAATTGTTGCATAGTGTTACTTTAAGTAAAAGAAACTAAGTTGTGGCACGCATTTCTCTGTTAAGAGGGTAAAAAAGTATTGTTTAAATTTGACAGCATGCTTGCATCAGAACCACTTCCGTTATCTAGTCTGGTTGACTAATTCAAGTTTACATGTTTTGCTCGGATATATTCTTGGCCATATCCCTGTTCTTTGCTTACTGACAGATTTAGATTCAAGCCCATGCTCAACACCACAGGTATTCTACATTGACATGAATAGACTAATTAAAAATGTATATATTTCCATTGGCAAGTGGGACATTCAATTGCTGGTACACCCATCATTTTATTTAAATATGCTTAAAAAGCAGAAATATGTTAAATGAGTAATTTGAATGAGTAATTTCAACACGTTCAGGTTTCTTATAGGCCTTTCCCACATACACCACATTTATAATTGCTTAGCTTCATTTCACTGCAACAAACATGGACTGCAACATCTTTATTAGGCCTCAAACTGCCCAAATCTGATCCTGTTTATGTATGACAGAGCAGCCCTGGAGAGTGGCCCTGATGAATGAAGAACATGGGGGCTGTTTTTTGTCCACCGCCTCTTCACAGATGACTGGGCTGAAGTGGAATGCAAATGTAATTTGGGACGTTTCAGTGCATCTGATGTCAGTTAGGCCCCTGTTCATTTAGATTTTGAACTGATGAGCTGATGGTGGCTGTCACGAGGGCTGCTCGGTCAGAGGCTTTGGCATTAGAATTCTGGGATTGATTTGATGTGTGCAGATCAAATTTTGTACTTGGTTAGAATGTTGTTGGTCTATGATTGAGTCAGGTTCAAAATTATGATTACAAAATTATTCCATTAAAGAAGCCCACATCTATCTCTACCCCACAACTTGTGCACAGCACTCAATAAGCCAGCAACGTCAGAGTGATGATGCCATGGCATTTGTCAGTGGCCTCAGACATTTGTTACTGCTACATTTTCCTTGTGCTTCTGTTACAATCAAGTCTGTTCCATTCTAAGTGAATTAATTCATGCAAAATAAAATTAATAACCTGTTTGTTAGAAGAGCACATACTAACCTTTAACAAACAAAATGCTAATCTCATTAAATTAAATATTTCCTATGAGTTGTGATTATCCACCTTCAAGGTAAGATTAAAGAAACATTATGGAGTTCTGGCCTGAAACTAGCAAGCTACTTACCTCAAAAGCATGCAAAAACCTTGCAAGCACCACCGATAGCCCAGCTGGCACTGATAAAAGCTTGCTGACATGCTGACTGGTGCATTTTGGCAGGATAATTGGCAATGTCGTGCTGTGAAGGCTTTTCTTACATTTTTGGGGGGTGTTCCAATCCGAACAACAGAACTACATAGCGCATAGCCTGGACGGCTAGTGGGAAAGACAGGTGCGTTTATTTGTCCTTTCCATGAAAAAATATCTGGGCTTTACATACAAATATAATTTGAAGATTATACCAAATGTAGTTGCACATAACAACATACCCCACAAAGTTTCCATTTGAGAAATATATTTTTTCAGTTAATGATTGTCTAAAACCCAACTCTTTCAGCCTTTGCTGTGTGAATATTGCATCTATCTGTGTTATTTTTATGTCGATTATGTTGAACCCTTTTACGCTTACACCTTGTCCTAACTAACAGCAACATGAGCAAGGCACAACAACAAAAATATATCCCTCCCATTAACAAGGCTGTCCTAACTGGCAGTACGCGTCAAAGTGCGATGCTTTGCGACAATCAAACCACACAAGCTTTGATGAACAACCTGTTGAGACACTGCCTCTTTCGCAGATGAATTGTCCAAGGTTTTAGGACATGCCATTGGAACTTATCAAACGGTTGCAATGTGGATTGCATCAATAAGTCTTAATGCCACTTGCAGTTAGGGCACGGTATTACAGTCTGCATTCAACTAAGAGAATGGGAAAAGACTGTTTTCTGTCTGTTTTTCTCATAGACGTGGATGGAATAATGACACCCCGACAGCATCTACAGCGTCCCCTATGGAAGTAACCACGACGACTGTAAGCAGTGCTCCAAACCGAACTGTCTGGTCTCCACCTCCACCTCCACCTCCACCTCCGGTCCACCCCCTAGCGGCCTGCTTTGAGGGCCTGTGTCACAATGGTGGGACGTGCCACCAGCTCTACCAGCCAACTGGGGCCTTGTCCTTCCACTGTGACTGCCCTCTGCATTTCTCGGGACGATTCTGTGAAAAAGGTATGGCCAGAACGCAGTTTTAGGCCACAATGAAGTGTAAAGTGTGTGTACACATTGTGGTACACAAGTCATCTGAAGGAGTCATAGGGCAGTCGCATTTATCAGCTGCCCAGTTGATATGGAGGAAGGGTTTTTTGGGCTTGTTCACAGTTCTGGTAAGGCAGCAATCTACACTGCCTTCAAACAACTCAACTTGGAATCAGATGAAGCGACTTTTGAACTACCTTTTATGTAACTGCTTAAACCTAATGCTAAATGTTGAAACATGAATTTGGTCGAAGAACAGGGTTGTGCTGTTGGGCAAGAGGCGCCAAATTCAGATGTGTCAAGGGTAATAAAATAGGGAGGGGGGGGTATAATAGTTATGAGCTAAATTAAGAAGTTGCCCTCATGTGTCTCTTGTCACATTCATAATCCACCTTCGTCCACCTCTGCCACTCATTGCAAATGAGCAAGATTGTCCTTGCCACTCATATTCACAGGATGAATTCCTCCTGCCGCAACGCCATGCCCATACTGATGAAGTCAAGGGCCGTTGAGTCTCGGCTCTGGGAGTTTCTTCAGTTTGACAAATTAAAAGTAGGAAGTGGCTCCTCAGTTAACACTGATGTAACATTGAGAATATTGGTTTTGCACAACACTTAAGCTGTTTATCAGAGCCTACGGTGACTGTGTGCTGGGGCGGAGAGCATAGTAGTGAAATAAATCGAGCAGAGCATGAGTGAAGTTTTGCACAGAGGGTTTTGCACATCAGTTATTTCTGTGTTGCTCTCTGATAGTGTTTTGATTGCGCAACCTCACATCTCCACCAACACACAAGCACACAGAGACCCCCCCCCCCCACACACACACACACACCCACTGACTCAGCACATTTCTTTCGGTGTCAATAAACCAATGCTAAGGCACTAAGCTAATTTGCTGAGCCACAAGTTCATTTATCTCTGTCGATGGAGGACTCAGATATTTCACCTTCTGAATGTCTAGATTCAATTAGTTAAAGTTCAGTAATCCTACCACAGCTCCTTGTCTATGTGCATTTTGTATTGTTTTGGTGAGTTAGTTAATGTGTAATGTCTAGTATGCACATATGTTTATATCTATCCATCTCTCTCTCTTTCTCTCTCTCTCTCTCTCTCTTTCTCTTCCTTTGTGTGTGTGTGCGTGTGTGTGTATGTGTGCGTGCATGTGTGTGTCTGTGCGTGTGTGTGTGTGCGTGTGTGTGTGTGTGTGCGTGTTTGTGTGTGTGCGTGTGAGTGTGCGTGTGCGTGTGTGTGTGTGTGTGTGTGTGTGTGTGTAATGCTATGTTGCTCAATCAATCATACCGAGTATTGGTATATTATTAAAACATTTCTCACTTTCTGTGCTGATATCAAGTAATACATTTTCGGGTGTAATTACATCAGAACATACATTTGTGCATAATGCTCCAGGGACACTGTTCTTTAGTGTAAAACAATCCCATCATTCACTCTGCCGTGCGACGCTATTCCTGCATACTAACACTTCTTAACAGATCTTATAATGGAACTGTTTGATTTTTTGTCAAGCAAACTAAAGTGCAACAAGTCACGGCCAATATCTCTTTTAATTACACAGCTCCAGGATTGCATGTCTTTCTTTCTATCTATCTCTCTCTCCCGTCCTTCCTCTCTCTCTCTCTCTCTCTCTCTCTGTTTGTGTGTGTTTGTGGGTGTGTGTGTGTGTGTGTGTGTGTCTGTGTGTGTGTCTGTGTCTGTGTGTGTCTGTGTGTGTGGGTGTGTGTCAGAGAGAGAGAGATAGAGATAGAGTGTTTGGAGTTCTGAAATTCAAAGACCAACTCCAAAGGAATGCATTTTGCAAAGAGAAACTTTAATGTCAGTGTTGCTTCTGAGACAAGACTGCAAAGAAAAACATGACTGACTTTGCTCCTGCTGTTATCACTTTCTTTCTCCTCCTCTCTCTCTCCCTCTCCTCTATCTCTCCAAGCTAAATTTGGCTCTGTGCCCTTAGGAAAACAAAATCTCAAATTGCTCTAAAATAACTCACACTGAAGGCACAGAACAAATGGACCATACATGTTCAGTTAAGGGCAGCTGAAGACACTTTATATCTTTAGAGAAAGATTTCTTTGATTTACTTTGCATTTCTGGTGGAATGTCATATTGCATTTTGGTTATGTGCAGATGGATATAGCCCACTGTAGAGATCTGGACTTCACACTGAGTTATGTGTGGCACAGCTGCATTGACTTTCACAATGATCGCAAAACATTAACAGTAGTCAGATTTCAATGGCAGGCATTGAAAGTGATAGAGTAACCCAATCTCATGCAATCAGTTTCATTTCTGATGCAATCGCTGCGTTCAGAGGAAAGAAGTACAAGAGTGGTGTTTAACTTTTGTCCACGACTGTATAAAACTTTATTACAAAGCAGTGCCACAGACTATATCATTTTTGGGTAACACTTTATAATAACCCTCCGTAATAAACCATTTATGAAGCATTTGTTCATAGTTTGTTTATCATTTACAAATCGTTACCCCAACATTTACAAACCTTAGTAATGTATTTGTAAATGAGTAGTAATGTATTTATGAACCTGTTTTCTAATGATCTATAAGAGTTTTTTATAAGGACATTAGTTAGCAGTTTATAAATGAGTATTAATGTATTTACAAACATTTTTCAAATGCTTTTCTAATGATCTATAATATCATATATAAGGACATGAGTAAGCTGTTTTGAAATGAGTACAGATGTGTTTATGAACATGTTTCAAATGATTTTCTAACGATCTAAAAGATCATTTATAAGGACATTAGTAAGCTATTTGTAAACGAGTAGTCATGTGTGTATGAACATTTTTCAAACCATTTTCTAATTATTTATAAGATCATCAATAAGGTATATAATAATGGTCTGCTCACATTTTGTAAATAATTTACAAATGATTAAGCAAGCAAGTTTCAATGAGTTAGTAATGCTTCATAATATCCTTTATAAGGTATGCGCTGATGGTCTGCTCACCATTTATGAGTCATCATGAATAACCTTTGTCATGCATAAGCTATCGTCCAATTCATACGTGAAATAATATATGTGAGCACATGTAACACCTTAGTTTATGCTTAATATAGGTTTTTAGAAACCATTTACTTACCATTAGTAACGTGTTTCGCATGGGTTGATATGAAGTGGGCACTGTCTATACTTTATACGCATTTACAAATGGCCAGTAACTGAGGAACATACTATAGAAACCATTTACTAACCATTAGTAAAGTGTTTTGCATGGGTTAATATAAAGTTGCCACTGTCTATACTTTATAAGCATTTACAAAAGGCCCGTTACTGAGGAACATACACTATAGAAACCATTTACTTATCATTAGTAAAGTGTTATGCATGGGTTGATATAAAGTTGAGACTGTCTATACTTTATAAGCATTTACAAATGGCCTGTTACTGAGGGACATACCATTAATCAACACTTCTGCAGCAACAACTCCAAAAATGACCTCAAACGTTAGGTTGTTAAACATATCAATGGCAAAAACACACAACACAGCATCGAGGGAATGGAAATTGAAAAACATTTATTTAAAAAACTACACTAACAATAAATTCACATTTAAACATGCATTCTAATATGCTAAACACAACAGCAACAATGGAACTTTAAATAAGGGGATCAGCTAGTTTTTTTTTTATTTATTGCCAAAAGTTTGCCAGACTCTTTATATGCTTTTAATTTGGTTACAATGCTTTCGTCCCCCTCTATGGCATCCTTACACCTCTGTGTAAAACTAGAGAGCTCCTCCGTGGAGGAAGAGTCGGATGACGCGTCGGAGGAATCAGGCCCTGACTTGGATGAAGCGCTTGAGTCGGTTTTCTGCGACTGACTTTTCTTCGCCTCTGGTGGACTGCCCTTGTCCTTTTTTCTTGCTGCTACAAACAGACAATGACAGAGGATGATTAGTGGAAAATATAGGCATGTGGGTGGCACACTAGTAAGTGTGATGGTCTTTGGAAGATAGTTTTCTGAGTTCAAACTAGAACAGGTCGATGCAAACGTACGTGAGGAAATGACTAGTATGAAACCACTAGTGTCAATCAACAAAAACACGAAGAGAGTAATGCTAGCAGGAAAATACAATTATGCACTTACATCATCAGTAACGCATACAGCAACACAATGTTAACTTTATGTACTTAGCATTAGAGATTATAAGCACACGGTATTAGACCATGAGGGCACGTATGGGCTGGCACGAAAAGGTTTCAAGTGTATTGTCAAATATGGCAAATTGACTTACTCATAGCCAGTTGTTCCCTCAGGAAGTCGCTCTCAAATAGTCATGTCTTTCAGCATCTCCTGCTGCCAGTCCAATTTCTGCCTGGCCATCTCCAGCTCATGGCGCAGTCTAGTTGACGTCAATTGGGCATTAGGAGCGAGTGTGGTCCTAGCTAAATGTTTGGGGGAAAGAATACAACTTTTCAATAAAAATGTTCACACCGCTAATTTCCAATAATCAGGTTAATCATATGCAAATTCAGCGAGAAAGGAAATAGTTTTGTTAGTCTAAGGTTACTAGCTACGAAGTGTAACAGGTGGAACCAACCATAGGAAAAAGTTATATTAAATGAAATGTATTATTTAATTAAAGCTTCAAACAATTATTTCACACTGAAACACTTTCCACCCTGTTCATGACAATATTCTTAACACAGATACCGGTCCTACTCACCGGTGAGTTCTTCTAACTGAAACAAGGCACAATAACCAGAACACAAAATATCATTGCCCCGTACCAACATGCACTAAATCCACTGTGTGTTAATAACACTAGCAACATACATTCATAAATGCAATAAACTTATATACATAAATGCAACAAAAGAACGTTTTGTCCATTAAACACATTACACAATCAAAATTCAATGTTTTTCACGTTCACTATGCTGTTCGTTGCACTGTTCTGTTCAACGTTTAGTTCAAAATGGTTGAGCCACGGTCATCAAAGTGTATGGAAATGTTCCCAAGATGCATATTACCGTCCCGGACACTTTGCAGCTCATTGACGATGTGGAGTCACAACGGGGAGGGTATTACTTACCACAACATCAATCAGTAGCGTGGGAGAGGGAGGGGGAGAGAGAGAGAGAGAGAGAGAGAGAGAGAGTGCAAGCGTGCTCCACGCACATCAGGGGCTGTAGTGGTGGAAACGGCTAGCTGTCCTCGTTCGTTGGCGTGGTGTAGTCTCAGATGTTGGCGACGAGCTAGTTTCTAAATATTAATACACTTTGCTAGCTAGCGAGGACATTCCGCCACACACTACAACGTGCTATACTTCTTAGCAGTAACACCGGGCGATCTTCAGAGCTGGTGATGTAAATTCTTGCTTCCTCCACACGACCACTCTACCGTAGTTCATCTGTAACATCCGTAACACGGACATTAACAGACCTAACAAACTTCGAGCTAAACTTGCAATTAACTGACTTATCCTACCGTCACTCTTTCTCAATCACATGTGAGCTATCCGGGCGCCGCCATCTTCTCTCTTACATTCTCCGTTTGCCCCTTGTCCCGCCCTCTCCGCTCTCTCCATTGGCCCCTGCGATAACTTTGGGATATCAATCTCTGTTCCACACCCAATAGCACCACAGAACTTGACCATAGGTCCAGCCAATCAGTGACTGGAAAGTTGGTGCACTGGCCAATGGAGTGAGCGGAGAGGGCGGGACAAGGGGCAGACGGAGAATGTTCAGAGAGAAGATGGCGGCGCCCGGATAGCTCACATGTGATTGAGAAAGAGTGACGGTAGGATAAGTCAGTTAATTGCAAGTTTAACTCCAAGTTTGTTAGGTCTGTTAGTGTCCGTGTTACGGATGAACTACGGTAGAGTGGTCGTGTGGAGGAAGCAAGAATTCACATCACCAGCTCTGAAGATCGCCCGGTGTTACTGCTAAGAAGTATAGCACGTTGTAGTGTGAGGTGGAATGTCCTCGCTAGCTAGCAAAGTGTATTAATATTTAGAAACTAGCTCGTCGCCAACATCGGAGACTACACCACGCCAACGAACGAGGACAGCTAGCCGTTTCCACCACTACAGCCCCTGATGTGCGTGGAGCACACTTGCTATCTCTCTCTCTCTCTCCCTCCCTCCCTCTCCCACGCTACTGATTGATGTTGTTGAGCTGCAAAGTGTCCGGGACGGTAATATGCATCTTGGGAACATTTCCATAAACTTTGATGACCGTGGCTCAACCATTTTGAACTAAACGTTGAACAGAACAGTGCAACGAACAGCATAGTGAATGTGAAAAACATTGAATTTTGATTGGGTAATGTGTTTAATGGACAAAACGTTCTTTTGTTGCATTTATGTATATAAGTTTATTGCATTTATGAATGTATGTTGCTAGTGTTATTAACACACAGTGGATTTAGTGCATGTTGGTACGGGGCAATGATATTTTGTGTTCTGGTTATTGTGCCTTTTGTTTCAGTTAGAAGAACTCACCGGTGAGTAGGACAGGTATCTGTGTTAAGAATATTGTCATGAACAGGGTGGAAAGTGTTTCAGTGTGAAATAATTGTTTGAAGCTTTAATTAAATAATACATTTCATTTAATATAACTCTTTCCTATGGTTGGTTCCACCTGTTACACTTCGTAGCTAGTAACCTTAGACTAACAAAACTATTTCCCTTCTCGCTGAATTTGCATATGATTAACCTGATTATTGGAAATTAGCGGTGTGAACATTTTTATTGAAAAGTTGTATTCTTTCCCCCAAACATTTAGCTAGGACCACACTCGCTCCTAATGCCCAATTGACGTCAACTAGACTGCGCCATGAGCTGGAGATGGCCAGGCAGAAATTGGACTGGCAGCAGGAGATGCTGAAAGACATGACTATTTGAGAGCGACTTCCTGAGGGAACAACTGGCTATGAGTAAGTCAATTTGCCATATTTGACAATACACTTGGGAACTTGAAACCTTTTCGTGCCAGCCCATACGTGCCCTCATGGTCTAATACCGTGTGCTTATAATCTCTAATGCTAAGTACATAAAGTTAACATTGTGTTGCCGTATGCGTTACTGATGATGTAAGTGCATAATTGTATTTTCCTGCTAGCATTACTCTCTTCGTGTTTTTGTTGATTGACACTAGTGGTTTCATACTAGTCATTTCCTCACGTACGTTTGCATCGACCTGTTCTAGTTTGAACTCAGAAAACTATCTTCCAAAGACCATCACACTTACTAGTGTGCCACCCACATGCCTATATTTTCCACTAATCATCCTCTGTCATTGTCTGTTTGTAGCAGCAAGAAAAAAGGACAAGGGCAGTCCACCAGAGGCGAAGAAAAGTCAGTCGCAGAAAACCGACTCAAGCGCTTCATCCAAGTCAGGGCCTGATTCCTCCGACGCGTCATCCGACTCTTCTTCCGACTCTTCCTCCACGGAGGAGCTCTCTAGTTTTACACAGAGGTGTAAGGATGCCATAGAGGGGGACGAAAGCATTGTAACCAAATTAAAAGCATATAAAGAGTCTGGCAAACTTTTGGCAATAAATACAAAAAAAAACTAGTTGATCCCCTTATTTAAAGTTCCATTGTTGCTGTTGTGTTTAGCATATTAGAATGCATGTTTAAATGTGAATTTATTGTTAGTGTAGTTTTTTAAATAAATGTTTTCCAATTTTCCATTCCCTCGATGCTGTGTTGTGTGTTTTTGCCATTGATATGTTTAACCATCTAACGTTTGAGGTCATTTTTGGAGTTGTTGCTGCAGAAGTGTTGACTAATGGTATGTCCCTCAGTAACAGGCCATTTGTAAATGCTTATAAAGTATAGACAGTCTCAACTTTATATCAACCCATGCATAACACTTTACTAATGATAAGTAAATGGTTTCTATAGTGTATGTTCCTCAGTAACGGGCCTTTTGTAAATGCTTATAAAGTATAGACAGTGGCAACTTTATATTAACCCATGCAAAACACTTTACTTATGGTTAGTAAATGGTTTCTATAGTATGTTCCTCAGTTACTGGCCATTTGTAAATGCGTATAAAGTATAGACAGTGCCCACTTCATATCAACCCATGCGAAACACGTTACTAATGGTAAGTAAATGGTTTCTAAAAACCTATATTAAGCATAAACTAAGGTGTTACATGTGCTCACATATATTATTTCACGTATGAATTGGACGATAGCTTATGCATGACAGATTATTCATGATGACTCGTAAATGGTGAGCAGACCATCAGCACATACCTTATAAAGGATATTATGAAGCATTACTAACTCATTGAAACTTGCTTGCTTAATCATTTGTAAATTATTTACAAAATGTGAGCAGACCATTATTATATACCTTATTGATGATCTTATAAATAATTAGAAAATGGTTTGAAAAATGTTCATACACACATGACTACTCGTTTACAAATAGCTTACTAATGTCCTTATAAATGATCTTTTAGATCGTTAGAAAATCATTTGAAACATGTTCATAAACACATCTGTACTCATTTCAAAACAGCTTACTCATGTCCTTATATATGATATTATAGATCATTAGAAAAGCATTTGAAAAATGTTTGTAAATACATTAATACTCATTTATAAATTGCTAACTAATGTCCTTATAAAAAACTCTTATAGATCATTAGAAAACAGGTTCATAAATACATTACTACTCATTTACAAATACATTACTAAGGTTTGTAAATGTTGGGGTTACGATTTGTAAATGATAAACAAACTATGAACAAATGCTTCATAAATGGTTTATTACGGAGGGTTATTATAAAGTGTTACCCATTTTTGACTAGAAGTGGTGTTCCAGTATTTTAATGGTGGACGTTTTCTTAAAGGGATGGTATTGGTTTAAAATGAAGCGTCCAAGCGATCAATTAGTTAATAGAGCCAAACACGATTAGCGCCTTAACATCAGACGAGCTAAAGGTAGAGGTGAGAGTTAGAGTGGCGCTAAAAAAAAAAGAACAAAAAAGGCTTCATTACTCTTTAGACCACTGACTGACCCCTTTGCGTGGAGTTGGGTTACCTCTCTCGGTTAGCCTCCTCTTGTAATTGGCCCAGTCAATGTCCAGCCTGCTCCGTGGAGATGGCAGGTCAAAGTGGCAACCCGTTCTCATTCGCTCCGCTGGTGGAACAATAAGAGGTTAGCACGACATGTAACACTGAGGTCACGTGGAGTTTACCGCGGGGTCAAATGTTAAATCTCTTCATTCCCCCCCTATTGAGGGCATCAATATTCACCGATCAGTGCACGCCTGTGCATGTGTTATTTCTGTGTAATTACAGCAAAACGCTTCCTGCTGCGGCTCAGGCCAAACTTGACTGCTTTTTGCTGACCCCCAGGAATACATATCTGCTCTCAGAGCGACTCTATAATTGAACTCATGGCCATATTGTTTGCACAAGGGTTTTAGCTATGAGTGATAATGTGTTTGGGTCCTACTGTATACGCTATAGTACTAATTTGAAGTTTACAAAGTGAAATTTGCACACTTAACATTTGCACTGCCCGCTTGCTGTTTCTTTTGTCAAATATTGCATTTACAATTTACACGTCTTTGTGGTTTGATTATGTATGTTAATTAAATATGGATTTTTTTTATTTTTTGTGCTACAATTTGTTATGGTGTAATTAACCCATTTGCCCTGTGCTACATCAGATTATGCCTGCAGTTCATAGTTTACAGTTTTTCTGGAACTTCTTTAAGTGACAGAAAATATGATTTTCTATAGATGTGCCTTGGTTTGAGTTAAATTTTTCTTTTACGCTTTACTGAAATTTCCCTCAAGGTACCTATGCAAACGAAGTCTAAACCCCTCTCCACTGGGAGAGAGAAGGCAAGAGAGTGTCTGCAACAGTAATATTTCTGAAATGCGTACAAATTTCAAAAGTGTGATGTCAGCAGCGCTGCTAATGACAGGCTGTCATCAAGATTAAATGGCTTTATTTGCTTTTCAGCACTTTTTCCCTCTCCCCCTTTCTCTCTCTCTCGCTCTCTCTCTCTCTCTTTGGCCATTAGTCAAATGGTTGCCCTCTCCTGGGGGAGTGGAACTGTGGGGATGCACCCCGTGTCACATAATTGAGAGAACCACGCTGAGTGTGACTGTTTGAAAATAATCCAAACATATGCTTTCATATTTGACAGAACACAAACCCTCAGCTTCTTAGAGCCTGTCTTCGAGTGAGAGAAGGAACGTAGTGAGAGATGGAGAGCAGTATGTACTTTATTGCTCAAGATATTCACATCTCTGCTCAGTGCAAACAGCAACCTTGTTTATAAAAACAACACCATTTTAATAACTTTGTGTCTACAAATCACACACGAAAGTTTTGGGTAATTATTTCCTCATTGAAGTCCTCCACCCATGGAGCCATTTCAGATGGAGGCCATTTATCGTGAGTCAGTCAGACCAAAGGTCTAGCATGGCCCGTTTCTCTCGCTAATAATATTGAGAATAAGACCTCAGCAACTCTCACCCCTGCACTGGCACCTCCGCCTTTCATCCTCTACGTGCTAATTTGCTGATAATTAAGTAATCCACCCAAATGTTATTTGTCACTTCAGGCATTGTTGCAAAGCAACAGGGGCCTCATATTTAGGAGTAGCTCATGGTTTGTGTCCCCTATGGGACAAAGCACATAATCAAGCAGACACTGGATTAAACCATTCCTCCTCTGAGCGTTCACATTTAACCAGAGACAGGATGAGTGACACAAACACACACTCACCCTGTATCTTCAGATCACAGATGGCCACGTCTCTGTGTGTGTGTCTGTGTGTGTGTGTGCGTGTGTGTGTGTTTTTGTTTTTTGTTGTTTTTTTCGAGGAGATCTCATCCGCACCAATAAGCTTTACCAGGCATTTTTTTGGAAAGAAGAATGAGATCATTCTTAAATGGCTTGTCGGTTCTTCCCGGGTCACTCCTGAAATGCCCAGCGGTGTGGTAGAATGCAGACTTCCTGTGGATAGGTCTGTGGATGCAGAAACGGAGGGGATTGGGGCTGGGAGATTGAGGAGGGATGAAACTCAACATGACTGACCGTTTCCTTCCTCTGCCGTGTACACTATATTTTTCCTCCCTGACATTTTAGATGTCACTCCATTCCAGAGCATTGCACCCTGGTGCTTTTTTTTTTTATAAATCTCACGGTTCATCAGTCTTCTAGAGCTCTCTTTAAATACCTGCTCTGGGACTGACCACTTTGTGCTGAGTCAGAGCAGGGCTACACTCTGTCTCTCGACATCAGCAGTGTCTATTCTCAGATGTGCATGTGTGTTTGTGCATGCATACGTGTGTGTGTGTGTGTCTGTGTGCGCGTGTGTATATGTGTGTGTGTGTCTGTATGCGCTTGTGCGTGCCTGTCAGTGTGTGCGTGTGCTTGCGTGTCTGTGTTTGTGTGTGTGCGTGTGCGTTAGGTGTGCGTTAGGTGTGCGTTTGCGTGTGTGTGTGTGTGTGTGTGTGTGTGTGTGTGTGTGTGTGTGTGTGTGTGTGTGTGTGTGTGTGTGTGTGTGTGTGTGTGTGTGTGTGTGTGCGTGTGCACATTTGTATTTGAGTAGTACTGTGCCAGCTCTGCTGCTGTCCAACACGTGGAAGAAGCAGCACTTCTGGTTGCCTGCAGTCGAGGTGGTCCGCAGGCTGTTTACATGCTTTGCTGACCAAGGCCCTAGATGGGAATAAATCTTAACAGGATTGTCAGGCTGACAGCGGTGCGTCACTCACTTCAGATTAAATCAGAAGCTCAACACCAGTGCCAGCTGCACTGCCACTAATGACCACTTATGACATTGGTGTAGTGGCCCCTTCATGTGCAGATATGTTGAGTATGACACCCACACTGTTGTTTGAGACATTGTATAATAATAATAATAATAATAATAATAATAGCAATAATAATAATACTTTCTTCAGTGTTTTTTTGTGGGTTTTAGTGCTTTTTTATGTTAGATTTACAATAAATGATTTCACCATATTTTAATAGTTAACATAGTTCACATGTAGATTCAATGCTTTCCAGTGAAATTGGCTTTTGGTAATTGCAATGTTGTGAGGCTAAATTGAGAGCTTAATAGGTTCTGAAAATGAGTGTGCTTGTATGTATGAATGTATGTGTGCGTGTGTGTGTGTATGTATGTATGAGTGTGTGCGTGCATTTAGATCTATGTGTTTGTGTGTGTGTAAGTGTGTGCGTTTGTGTGTAGTATATGTATGAGTGTGTGTGTGTGCATTTAGATCTATGTGTGTGTGTGTGTGTGTGTGTGTGTGTGTGTGTGTGTGTGTGTGTGTGTGTGTGTGTGTGTGTGTGTGTGTGTGGTTGTCAGTATACGTGTAGGAAAGTGAGAGGGCATACTGAGCCAGCAGAGCACTGGAGCAGGAAATTATTCAGGCTTGTTCTGCATTGATCACGACCTCCTGGAATGCCTCATTGCTTTCACTATTATGCCACGCAGCCCAGTAGGGCTATTGCTCATTGTAAAAAATTAGCAGGCTTACCAGTCCAGTTAAGGTATGGGGCCGGTTGCCCCCCTGTCCTCTTCTGCCCGGGTGCCCTCTCTGCTTTATGGCCATCTCCTGTTATCACTGATTATAAAATACCTTGTTTATTGGAAGTAGGAAGTCGTCAATTGGATTTTAAGGGAGTTTCACTACCACTGTAGCCCATGTACGTGTGTGTGTGTGTGTGTGTGTGTGTGTGTGTGTGTGTGTGTGTGTGTGTGTGTGTGTGTGTGTGTGTGTGTCTGTGTGTGTGTCTGTGTGTGTGTGTGTGTGTGTGTGCTCAATATCCGCCACTCCCCTCAAAATGAAATAAACGTTATAAATTGTACAGTTTTACAGCCACTGACTGAGAGCCCAGTGGCTCGGCCCACAGGAGTAAATAAAAGCAGGGTGTGAGCAGGGGCTGGAGTCTTTAGGTGCTGGTGTATGTAACCGGCACAAATGCCCTGCCAAGAAAAACAAAAAGAGAATCACCATGCCTGCAGTGGAAAGGTATTACAAGAATCAAGAGCAGGTTTATTTTAAGGAGCAGTCTGCGATTCAGATTCGTGAAAGGTTGTTGATATTTATGTTTGTTTGTTTTTTGCCAGAGCTGGAGAGAGGAATATAAATGTTATAACGAATTTCCATTATGGTACCAGTGCCTGACTGAAGTCAGTGGCTCCCTACCCAAATTGACCCTTAAGCTCATTGATCACACTGTCTCCTGGCTACTGTGTGACATTTCAAGTCATATTTCATTAGCCGCCATGTGACACTGAAGGTGGTTTTAAATGTCAAGGGCCACCATGTTGCAGTAATTTCACCCCAATGATGGGAGCTCCTATAAAGCACATGTTTGGTGATCACCCATATCATTTAAAGTGATAGATTGATGAGTCAAGCTGTAACCTACCTGCAATCAGTTATATGAGTAAACCTTGTTCTTAGAGGCTTGCTCTGTTGTCCTTTAATCCATCGTTTTAAAAGGTGGAGGGATAGGAGTGTTGACCTTTTTTGTGTGTTTTAAAGCAAATTACATGGCTTAATGAAGTATGGTTTGTCATGTTAATGTTTCAGTATTCGAATGGATCATGTGCAGGTTGTTAACAGCTCAAATCTGTCAGCAACTGTGCAGATGTACAGCATTGGTTACAGTTAATAAATGCACTTTGCACTCTGCCTGCCTTAGCCCGAGACCATGGCGTGTCTTGTTTGCGTGTGAAATACTTAACACGCTGCTTAGGATAATCTAGCCATTGAGTTTCTTGTTCTGCCTGGATTCTGCATTTTGACTTGTTATGTCTGCTAGAAAGGACATTCTCAAGTGTAATGACTGCACTTGCTTGCTTTGGCTTGTTTTGGGTCTCAGTTTTGAGTCTGGTGATGCATGTGTCTCGACCAAATCACAAGAGTCCAAATCCAGCGCCCGTGTAATGGCTAACTGATTGCTTCGGTCATGCGCGGTCCAAGACCAGGGAGAGGGAAGTACCCCCTCCACACTCTTCTCTCAGAGTCACAGCCCTGCTGTCATCCTGAGGGAGATAACAGAGCCTCACACAGTTGTGACAGCACCACCCCCACCCCCTCTAACATCGCCCAGAAGCTAACTGTGAGAGCAAAGCTGTCGTGGTGAAGTCCAGAACAGACTCATGCCAGTGCTGACTGAGCGAGCTGCTTTATCGAGGTGTTTGTTATAGTTCTATTTATTTACTTATTCTGTAAATGTAAATGCCCCTGCTAGCATTTATTATCCTCTTTTGTCATTAGATTTACAGTTGTGATTTTGAATGCCATTTTTTCTTGTAAGATTACTACCTACTCTACTTTGTGTTAGAGTCAGTGGAGATCATGGTTTTGATAAAGAGCCAAATGAATAGCAAAAATGCTGGTCATCATCATTGATGAATCAGTGTCATGAAACGAAGCCCTGGTTTATTTTGAATATACAAACATAATTGTAAATGTAATTTGTATTCCTGTTAAAAAACAAAGAGCTGAATTCCCTATGGCACTCTGCCATGGCTTCCTTTTAAAGCCACACACCTTTAGAACTTTGCTGTACATTTTCCACAAGGATTGACGCTCGAACACAAGAGCCAGAGTTATTGCAGCAGAGGTAAGCAGCTATCAATCAACCCTTGGCAGAGCAGGCAATGGCTCTGAGGCACAGGGCCAAGTTTTCCTTGCCACAAACTACTGTTTTCTCCATCTCGAGCAGTAAACACGAACATTAGTCTTTTTCAGGACTCACACTGGAGTTCACTGGATTCATACTCCATCTTCCTCCATGATGTCTCTTACGTATACTTTAAAAGCTTTTCTCCTTTTGTGTTCTTGTGGGCACTATTTATCTATTCTGACTTCTCACGAGTCGCGTGCACTTATTCAATTAAAAGATGGATTCCACCCAAGCATACTGCACCTCCCTGCTTGAATTTTTTTTTCCCCAGCTGCAAAGAAATACCTCCCTGCTCGATGCCATTTGTTGGTAATTATATCAGGGATAATGGACGACACGGCGTTCAGGTAGCAAAAAAGAATGCCGTTGGTTACACCTCAAAGTGCATTACTTCCTGCTACCTGAAAACCGTGAAGTCCATTATCCCACTTAAACCACGGTTGCCTCACTTGCATTATGTTAACTGGCGGGATTGCCAAAACTGACCTTGTGGAACTACTTATTTCCGCCACAAATTGAGTCTTCTTAACATACAGGACGAACTGCTGTTACTAGATCTAAATGGATGGTTGCTATGGCCAAAGCCCAGTTGTTAGTTGTATAGTGCATGGGTAGTAAAAGCTATTTCAGGCGTATGAGTCATGTTGCTGCGCTCTGTCCTTCTGTCGCTCTGCTCATTTATAACTCTCTCACAAAGCCAATTTAAACTTCACAACGAATTTGGCGAATTGATATGCAAATGTGACACGCTGGAAAAAATGGAACTACTTCATAGGTGTGCAAATATCAAAAATTAATTGATCAAAGTGTCACAATAGGAAATTCAACTAAGCCACGGTATAAACTTATTTAATTAATGGCAAGCGCGTTGGGTGTGAAAGAAACTTCTTGCACATTCTAATGTTTTGCCCACGGTGTCTTCAAACTCAAAGGAATTTGGATGAAAACTTCAAAAGATGGGGAGGAAAAACTTTGGAAGGGGGTCACACCACTCATTGTGTATCAAAGGGAGGATGCTGCTTGAGAGACGTATTGTTTTGCCTTGTCAGTATGATCTCTTAGTTTTTGTTATTTCTTTTTCTCCCTCTCTCTCTTTCTCTCTCTCTCTCTTTTTTCTTCTAGACACAACGGTGTATTTCCCATTTTTCAATGGCACTTCTTACCTGGAGCTCCAATCCCTCACATCTCTGCTGCAGTCTGACATTCTGGGAGCGACTTCCTCCCCCGCCAGAGAGAGCACCGTTACTCTCTACTTGACTGTGAAAACGCGGGCTAGCAACGGCATAATCCTTTATGGTGAGTATTAGTGTGCCACTTCGCTCTTCAAGTGTGTGACTTATGGCTCAGTGGAGAGTTATTACCAGCTGATCTCTTTATGTTCTTCAAATCTCTGCGACAGTGTGACTGTGTGTGTTGCAATACTGAGAATATTGCTTCCCGAAGTGTTTAACTAAAATATTTGCATAAAATTTGAGTGGGAGGTTTTTACTGTGTATTCATTCTTGTTTTATTTAATTTAGATTAAATGTATTGTACTGCAAGTTATTTAATATGCACAGGGCCGTAACCAGGATCTGAAAACTAGTGATGTAGAGTGGCGGGGGTGAGAGGGGGTGTTGGGTATGACATTTAAGGATTCTCTATGAACTACACGTCAACCCTTCCTGTTTGCACAAAAGGCTTTTTTTTGTGTGTGTGTGTGTGTGTGGTGTGTGAGCTACATGCATCATTCAGTTTCTACTGTCCTTACCTAACAAACGGATCTATTGTATTCATTAATTTTTTTTTGGCTGGTCTCTGTCTATTTGTTTTCTGTTGGTTTGGACATTGTTACATAAGACCTTATTGTCAATGTGTTGACAGTTAGCTGTAAGGAAAGTATGGAGAACTAACGTAATTTTCATTATTATGCAACAATATTTATTAGTTTTCATATGAAAAAGCATTGCTGAATAAATAACAAGTAACACGGGTATTAACTACCATCAAAGTTAGTCTACATTTTTGTTAGCTAACTAGCTAGCTAGAAAAATAAACTTGCTTGAGGCAAATGTTTCATAATGTATACCGTGCAGGTTGGCATTTTTTTTTAACCAATGATGTTGTGTGAAACATTAGCCAATATGAATGCAGAGCCTACCCGTCTTCATGACCAATGCACGCTTATTTATATAAAATATTTTATACCGTAGCCTGTGCTCCAGATGGAAACTCGCACAGACTTGCCTTTCTTTTAGCTGAATATTCACAAATGTGCTTAAAATGTGTGACTGAGTTGGATGAAAACCCAGCTAGCTTTTGTTTTACCAAATGCGATATTCCGAGATTTACGAGCAATCCACCTGCTGCCTTCATGCCTCCCAAACCTGAACTGCTATCAGTTTAAGTTCCAACAATACGAAGTGTTGGGAGGGAAGGGCCGCACACGTGTGTTCTCTCTCAACTCTCACAAGCAACAGTCACTAAATATCAAGTTATACATGCAGACACTCAGATGATACATTCTCAACCTCTGTATTTTTCCTTCTGCTGTATTGATTTAACTTCAGATTTTGTTTTTTTAATCTGAAAAAAAAATTACTGACCCCGGACCTCAGTGACATCATAGCTGGTTACAGCCATGGACATACAGTTGTTTGGGTATCATGATAAGGAACAGTATCTGTTGGGCTCTGCATAACTCAGTTATTCTGAGTTTCTCCTGCCCCCAAACCATAACACTAACTCTGGTTTCCATTTTGGCCACAGCACTTTGTGTAAAATGTACCCTGTGTGTAATACAAGGTGTGTAGTAATGCACAATTAATCTGTGGCAGATGGCAGATATACAGTATCCAGCTCAGCTGGACATAAGAACAGTGGTAGGTCTTGACAAAGTCATGTATAAATATGTTTTAGTTGTCTGACCATGAGCCATCTGTTTGGCACTGTGTTCTGGACAAGTCATGAATCTAAACAGATTTTCCTGTGTAAACTTTATGGAGAGGTTTTTGGAAATGCTAGAGGCCAAACCCATTCAGTCTTTTGAGTCCCTTGTTCCAAAATCAGGAAAGGCCTTGCAGAAGTAAGGTGGATGTACTGAAATGTGATTTCGTCAAAGTAACTTTTCTTGAGTAAAAGGATGCTGTGATTTTCAAACCATCCAGACAGTGCATTGTTAAAAACATCAACTGGTTCAGTAATGATTGCTGTTCATTGATGCTCATGGCATTTCGAACCGCCTGTTGGAAGATCTGTACCGTAGTTGCATAAACCATTATGTACTGTGAGGTGCTTTATCTGAAGAGTGAAGGAGAGAAAAAGGAAGAGACAGAAAAAAAGTTAGCCGAATTGCTCTTGATGTCAAGTTAGCAAAGTCATCCCCCCCACCCCCAACCATCCTGTCAGATTACCTGCTCATGTACATTCCATCTGTCATAGGCTATCTGATACTGTTTATCTCATGTCACAGCCTGTCAAAATCTGTGTGGATTCCTTTTATAGATTAACAGAGAGGGGGTGTGGGTGGTGGGGTTGACAACATGCTCTCTCTCTGACAGCATGCTCATCAGATGTAGCATTTGTATGCAAGTACAAATCTGGTTCTTCGCCATCATAAGTGAGCGTCAGTATGATTATCAAAGTGGAATGCAACCACCGACAAGGCCTGCTGTTTATCGCTCTAGCCCAGGGGTATCAAACTCAAATTACCCGGGGACGATGAGCGTCCATTCTGGTCATTGGGGGGCCAGATTTTTACAGTAAACGTTGTGGTGGCCCATTAAATCAATATAACTTTAAATCTCTTTTTTTTTTTAATTCATGGAACTTCGCGGACCGGATAAAATTGCTTGCGGGTCTGAGTTTGAGACCCTGCTCTAGCCACACTGTGTAACCACTATACTGAAGCAGATTGTCCTGTAGAAATTCCAATGTGGAAATATTTCCCTGCATGGCAGCCTAAGCCTTGGCAATGATAATTCAATACCAAATGATGGCAACTCTTTGGGACCAGATTTTCTTGATGCCCCGGTTTCATTGCACAGTCTGAGGCACATTTAGCTGGGCTTTATTTAAGCAATAAGGTTCGAGAGGCAGTACGGTATCGTCAATAATGTACTTGTTCGAGGGAGTTGTTAGGCCCGACGCGCAGCGGAGGGCCGGCAAACCCTCGAACAAGTACATTATTGACGATACCGTACTGACTCGAGTACCTTATTGCTTTTATAACACGGTTGCCAGCGACTCCAAAATATTAAGTACAATTAAAGTAAACAGTAAGCTGCCTTTCAGGACAAAAAAAGTTGTAGACACCAAACGTTGTGTATCGCATTTCAGTAGCCAAGAGAAAATAGTCCCCCTTTGTGTGGCTGTTGCTATGCAACAGACAAATAGCATTGGGATTTTAACGTCTGTTAGACCTAGCACAAAAGCTACGTGTGTTTCAAATGGGTTTTTGGTCTAAGCGCTAAAAGTCAACTACAAATGATATTCGAGACTTTCAGTAAAGACTTTCAATACAATGCAACATTCGCGTAGCACAGAAACAACTAACCGAGTCAATTTAGACATATAAAAAGTCGTGTAGATAGCTTAATTCACATGAAACATTCCCCACTACATTAGCCACAACACGCCGCCATCTTGGATAGATATTTCCTTTTGAGTGCGTACTGATATGGAACGCTCAGGTAGATGAAAACAGGTCGTACAGTTACTATACCGTAGAATATAGCACACCCCGGAACTAACTCTCAGAATGGTGGATTCCATCTACCCGTGTTATAATTCCATCTACCCGTGTTATAATAGCAAACACATTATTTGTTCTGGTGTCGATGTTTCCAGTGAAGAAGAGAGAGATGAGGAAGGAGAGTGTTCACCATGCTAAATAATAAGGAGGCCAAGGCAAATTGCATCACATTGACTGCAGGAAGATGTTACAAAGCGGCTCTCGTCATCTGGTTGCATTTTTTACAGTTCCTTTTAAAACACACTTTTTTTTTTTACATAGATCACACAGCTGAAGAAAATAAAAACGAAAAACTGCATGTCTGTCAAGGAGTCCAACTAATAATGCCATTTAAGTCACTGGTTATATTCCAGAACGGACAGATCTGAAATGCAAATGTGTTCCTCAATGAAAGAGCTAGCTGAAGTAGGGCTTGGCTCTGCCTCCGGGTCAGACAGCCCAGAATGTGTGCTTGTCCAAAACTCACAAATATCCCCTGGGCTTTGGGGTTTACTCCCTGCTGTGCAGTGGCACATGCTGCAGGAGACCCTGGGGAGCTCCCTCTGGTTGGCTTAGATGTCTACGTCCACCTACCCCCCCCTTCCCTCCCCAAGTTTTCTTTCAGCTAGTGTTGCATTTGCAGTCATGCAAAAGGGGGTCAAAGAAGAAGAGGAAGCTGAGATGGAATGCAGGGACCAGCTTGGTTTAGCAATTCATAGCATGCGAAAGGGAAATTGTAAGCAGCCGACTTCCTTTGCCCTGACAAACCGCCGGGGTGCTTGACAGACAGAGGTAGACAATCCCAGGTAATTGGCTGCTCCAGGATTTTCGGTTGGCTCCTACAACGGCTAAAAAGTTCCTGTACAGCTACACCAATAACTCCTACAAGTGTCCAAACTGGTTTAAGTGCAGCATCTTTGCCAAACTCTTGTGCAGAAATAATGTCCATCCCTGTCAAAACGGCACATTAAGAAATGGGGAAGTGATTGGGCCCCTGAGTATGCAGTATATGATGAGAACCCCACATGGCAGAGGGTGATGATTGTTCAGTGAGGAAATGGAGAGACATCAAGTCTTTCATCTGGCTGCATATCTCCAGTGCAACAGAGCTGCAGAGCGTCTCTAAGATGTGAAAGAGCGACCGAACAGAAAGCTCCAGAGATCAAACAGACAAAGTTAATCAGAGGACCTGACGCAGACATACATCATCAGAATGCAGAGAGTGACTTCCTCAGGCCCAGCTCCTCAAGCGCCGCCATTCCCCCCGCAAGTGTACACAACCTCCCCGGAAGCATTGCACAAGACTCCCCCTATAGGCTTCACTTGTCATCCACAGAGTGGTGGAGAGGCCAGTTCACAGGTACTGTAAAAAGGAATAGAGCACCGCTGGGACCAGTACACAGGAACAGGGTCATGGAGATACCGAGGAGTAATTTATCACTTTTACATTATAAAAATATAATATTAATCATACATACATTTCAAATGTATTCACAACAAAATGCATTAGTATGAGGAATTTAAATATTCGGCTTGCTCAGTGAATGGAACTGCTGGAACACCCGTCGTTACATAGGTTTAACTCATTAAAGTGTTAGTCCTTGACTACTATATGTGGTCATGAAGCATGCATTTTTACACATACCAAATTCGTCATGCGTGAAGTACTTGCTTAATAGCCCTTAAAGCAAACTTTCACAGGGTACAGTATATCACCCAGCTGTGGGGCTGTTGGCTGTGAAACAGACATGGCAAGTAGTCAAGCCTCTGCAGTGGTTGTTCTATTTGCATTCTTCTGAATATCAGAGATCTTCTAGATATTAATACTGTGTCTGTACATTAGTCTCATTATTTAATACCCACATCTCATATACGTATACATATTAGTGCTGGAAATCGATTAAATAAAAAAAATCATAATTAATCGCACAATTTGCTGTGATTAATTGCTGAAACTTGTTATAATGGATATTTAAATGTAAAATCATGGAATTAATTCAGAATCACCACAAAGGAGGTATATTTAAATTCAAATACTGTTGTTTAATAGGATCTTTTTATCTTTGAACACAGATTCTCTCCTGTGAACTACAGATTTTCAATAACACCATCATGGCCATCAAAATTGACTGTCAGCTTGAAAGGCATGTTTGTCATATGTGTCGCATGTAAAGTGTGAAGGGACTTTTATTTTGAAACAGGGATTGTGACAAAGACAGAAACAGAGAAGAAGACAGACTATCTCTTGGTGAGGAAGATACTTTTTGAGGTCATTGTACTTGACTTGAGTATTCCATTGTATGCTACTTATCTGGTGTCCCTGTTTACAAATAAACTATATAAAAGGAGTTTAAACTGGCTCCACCTCAAGCAGCTACAACAGTAAAATACTGCTTACACACAGATTCTTCAGAATTGATAATCTAATGATGTCATATATGATAATATATCAGTCAGAGGGACAAAAACAGTACTTTTATTTTGATACTTGAACTACATTTTGCTGCTAATATTATTGCTGCTATTAAGCACTTTACTTAAGTAGGTTTTTTCATGTAGGACTTTACTTGTAATGGAGTAATTTTACATTGCTGTAGTTGTACTTTTACTTAAGTAAAGGATCTGATTACTTCTTTCACCACTGGTCAGTTGTAAGTTGAAGTGCTGAATACATTTTCAAGCTTGAGAATTCAACGAAGTTCCATGTCGGGTGTGCGTTGGAAGGCCCCAGATAGTTTAATCATTCTAAACATCTTCTAACAGAAATAATAGCCAAACCCAGGCCGCTGCATTAATTGTGTTAAATATTTAAAATACTCACTAAAATACTAAAAAATAACATGTTGCATATACAAACACACACACACACACACACACACACACATATATATATATATATATATATATATATACATACAGACAGTCAGAGTCTTATAAAGAGGTATTTCTACTGAAACTTTTCAAAGGGGGTTTGGCAATGGATATTCTGCATTGATATATACTGCCATAATAAAACACTCTTGTATCCACACTATCACTGCTTTCTCTCCACATCAACCTCAGTCAGGTTTAAGGCTTGTGGTGGTAGTTACAGCGTGGATATGACAATAAAGGGTTCAGCAGTCAGGTTCCCACTGTTCCCATTCACAATCAATTTGAGCTGAAACAATGTTGTAGGGATTTCTCCAGACGGCGAGCAGTAATGCGCAGAAGCATGCCACACCAGTGCCTCAGTCCAGACCTAAAGTAGGTCAGCTCCCTTTCAATAGACTACAAGGAAAATGAGAGATCTCTGAAACTAATCACATTAACTCCCTCTCTTGTCTGAATTGTCTTATTCCGTCTCTCACTCTCTCATTCTCTCCCTCTCTCTCCTCCTCCCCAATCCCCCACTTCAGCTCGGGAACAGAATTTCGGAGATCGGTTCCTCCACGTGTTCTTGCAGAACGGGAGGCCCGGTGCCAGATTGGGCTGCAGTGGCATTCGCCCTTTGAGTGCCGTCGCCACTCACAACATAAGCAATGACAAACTGACAGCCATCACAGTGCGGTAAGGTTCCTACAGTGGCTTTTCTTGGCGTCATCTCGTATTTAATTTTTGTTATTAATAGGAGATGTTCCGCACACACTCAGGTATGCTATTTTCATCAAACATTTATACAGGGTTATGTAATCCTTGAGTGTGTCATGAACTCCTGTTGCTGAAGGCAGGAGATTGGGAAAAAGTGCCACGGGATGTGTTTAGGGGGCTTCTATCATTTATATTATATGTAGAAATAGGCTCTTTACCACCCTTTCCTTATGTATGGTTGATTGAAATCCTCAAGGCCTTTGGGTTGGTAATATAAAGTACATGAACTCAGCTCTGGTTGTACATCTCTATACATAACATAAATCACCTTAGAGTTTAACACCAGTCTCAGCAAGCCCGTGTTGAAATCCCACTCCTCATCAAACCCAGAGATTTGAATGTCTGAGATATTAAACATAGTACTTTTCTCTTAATGATGTTTTTCCGCGTTATCTGCTCTATAATCCATATCTCTAAGGAGTTAGAGCTTGACATATTTCTTTCTATTTTGCTTGAGATGAATCATGCTCTTGCAATGATTGCCTGTGAGTATATGATCAGTTTAGATTACATTTGTCATTTTACCCTGGTAAAAAAAATTGCCATTGTGGGTCATATCCCCTGCATCCCTGCCATATAGGGTTCTGGATGCCTTCCTGGGGGGCTTGTGAATGCCTCAAGATGGAAGTCAACAGAGTGATATATGTTGCATTGTTGCAATGTCTTTTATCTTACTCCCGCATACAACGGACCAGCTGAGGTTGTAAAGGCACTGATGGGCTTTGACAGCCTTAACCCAAGGACATTCTGTCAATCCCCCTGCAAGTGTTTTTCTCTGTTAAAGAAGAACTATTGTCAGAGCAGGATGACATGCAAAGCAAACTCTGGTCTGAGCACAACAGCATTGGTGACCGTTATTCGATTGGGTCATGATAAGTGAGTCACGCTCTTTCTGTTCCCCATCTCAAAAAAGCGAGCCTTATGATGTCGTGCTCTGGGGAGGGTGAAGTGCCATCTGTGGTGACGTAGTGTGTGTGGGGGGGTCTATGTGATTATGAGATGGCTTCTGTGGAATGTTGTGTTGTATGTTTGGGTGTGAAGAGAGCCAGTGATGGAAAGTGACTAAGTGCTGCACTTATGTACAATTTTGAGGTACCTGTAGTATATTTTTACCGTATTTATTTTCTTCCATTCTGATTTACAGAGGGAAAAATTGTACGTTGTGCTCCACTGCATTTATTTCCTATCTTTAGTTACTGACATTTAAGATTTTACACATTTGATAATATAACAAGCTTTGAAAATATAACACATTGTTAAAGATTAAACCAGGGGTTTCATATCTTTTTGGCATCTGATGTCTTACAAAAAGCAGTGTGTAGTCAGGGGCACATTTCAGAAGTCTATGAGTGTTTAATAGCTCCAACAAATAGGCCTAGTGACTTTCCTCTCTAAATGTCTCATCTGGTTTCATTTAAATAAATGTTCAAATGATCCAATATCTCACCAAACTCAAACATTAGGGAAGAAGTTCAAAAACTGAAAATAGATGGTCTATCTATATAAAACGATATTTAAAGAAGTTCAAACAAGCTCCACCTCCAGCAGCCACAACACTTTTTTTTTTTTTTTTTTTTTTATGGGATTTTCAAATTATTATACAGCACAATATACATAGTTACATACTTGGTGTAGTCAAGATCAACAATACATAGACATAACATAAAATAACATACACAATAAAGTCAACCAAATGCCCACCCCCCACCCAAAAGTAACTAAATATAAAAAAAGAAAAAATGGACAAGACAACACAGGACTAGGCAATGAATACACAGGATGAAATTTTAGGTTTAGCAATAGGCATGCATAGAAATTATTTACATTGCAGGTAGCTGGATTTTATCTCTGACGTGAGTGATAAAAGGGTTCCATATCTCAAAAAACCTCTTTACAGAGCCCCTTAGTGAGTGTTTTATCTTTTCTAGTTTAAGAAAATATAGCACATCTTGAATCCAGTGTGTAAAAGTGGGAGGATGTGGATCCTTCCACATGAGTAAGATTAAACGTCTCGCAATAAAAGTCACAAAAGCAATGGAATCTGACTGTGTTTTTGTCAATTTAAGATGGTCTGGGGAGGCACCAAAAATGGCCATGAAAGGGCAAGGACTGATGGTTATATCCCCGCCTATGCATTCTGAAAGAGCTTCAAAAATCAAAGACAAAAAGTTTTTAAGTTTGCCGCAGGCCCAAAATATGTGGGCATGAGTAGCAGGGGATGAATGGCATCGACTGCAGATGGGACTAATGTCTGGGAAGTGTCTTGATAGTTTTAGGTTGGTCCAGTGTGAGCGGTGTAAAATTTTACATTGCATTAGGCTGTGCCTAGCACAAATCGATGAACTATGTACTCTTTGCAGGATAGAGAGCCACAAATCGTTTGTAATCAGCAGCCACAACACTTAAATGCTGCTTATAAACGGATTCTGTAGTATTGATAATATAATGGTCATATATGATCATATATCAGTCCGAGGAACCTTACTTTCATACTTTAACTTCATTTTACTTTTTCATCCTTTTACTTCGGTACATGATCTGAACACTGAACATTTCTGAGAACACATTGTGGCCAGCATGTTGCATTCATTGCAGATGCATGCCCACATGCAGTGAACAGGTCAAAGGTAAGAGTTCATGGGCCAGACACCAGCAACAATAAGAAGTGACTTTACAGTGAACCAACATTAAATCATTCATTGAAGCTAAGATTTTCAACCAGTTTTGGAAGCTGTTGTGTAAGACTAAGCTCTGGATACGGTACCGTATAACTTCATTTTTTCTACCGCTAAAGTGAATGTGCTGTCAGTTCTAACTGATTATTATGGATCCCAGAGCTGCTGCTGAACAGGAGTGGAATAGTTCCCCCTTCGGCATGCCACATTTCCAGACAAGCTCCCCATAATTATCCTCAAATCTAATTAACTCATTTGAAATTGTGTGTGCTACTGTACATACCAACTAATGTATAGCATTCATTGGCTGCCAAACACCCTTCACTCGATTGTTGTGTAATTAAGGAAAACAAGACCAGATAACTCCCGCAATGATGTTCCTGTCCTGAATAACGTATAAAAGGAATTGAAGATTTGAAATAGACAGGAAGCAACTGCAAGAATAACATCAGTTGATGGCAGGCTCGTCTGGAAAAGCTGACATGTCTTTCAGGGTTCTTTTCAGATGGTTTCAATAGTAATCACTTGCAAGTTCAAACTGAATAATTTGGTTTGACTGATTTCATCATGTATCAATTTCTTCAGTTATTTAAATATTATCTGTGGAACAGCTGAAATCTATAATAGTACCAGAGCCTACTGAAAATAGGACAAACCTGGAGATCTATTATATAGATTATATTCCAGATGTTATTGAGTTCGACACATCTGATTTCACTGTATACGTTTCCTCATTTTATATATATATATATATATATATTGTACACAGCAGACAGAGTTTAGTGTGACACAATGAATATATTTGCTATACATAATTTATACTATCACTCGCTGCTAAACACTAGGTTTGATTTATGGTGATTGATTTTTATGACAACATAGCAATGGGTTAAGGAGGGCTTTGAAATTTGACTTCTGTGCCATCTGCCATGTTTTATCACCTGTCCTAGATGGTAATAATGTATTTTTTATGACTGCTAGAAAGATCTGCAATTAGAAGAAGGCTATCACTTACTGTACCCTTCATTGTAACATTCTAACTGTCATTGTGTAAAAGCATCCTGTATTTGTTTTTATTCGAACACAAATATATGTGAATACAATGATACTCATCATAACTCAATATGTTAATCTGAATCATCATCGTTTGATGGCGATTAGATACGTATGCACATTTAAATACTGTGACAAGATGCAGTCTAGATAACTTTTAACAGTTATCTAAAAAATACCATCTTTTAAACATTTCATTGGACTTCTCTTGAGACTTAGCACTGTGCAGAGACCCGGTCCTTTGAACACTGACCCGGTCCCTGTGCAACACCTCAGGTTTCCATACCCAACTGAAAGGCCTTAGGGAAGGCAGGTCAAAAACGTTGCTTGATAACACTGCGTGTTGTTGATGAACAGTCACCCCCCCACCCCCCTCCCCCACAACCCTCAACCCCA
Organism: Sprattus sprattus; assembly: GCF_963457725.1. Classification (NCBI taxonomy): domain Eukaryota; kingdom Metazoa; phylum Chordata; class Actinopteri; order Clupeiformes; family Clupeidae; genus Sprattus; species Sprattus sprattus. The sequence continues at coordinate 23,512,555 of NC_137910.1, read as the reverse complement.
TCACAAGCTTGCTCAGCTCAGTACTAAAGACTGACAATTCATCTGTCTCAAGACTCCCGCTCTCGACCTCGCTAATCATCTGCATCTAGGGAAAATGAGGCGTTGTGAATATTTAATCAAGGAATTAGTGGCTCCCGAATGATGGTGGAAGGACTCTTACTGAACATCAAGCTGAACCTTCAGGAGTAAATACTTCATTAAGTCCATGCATAGAACGCTGAGAACACTGAGGGTTCTATATTCAAAACACAAGGCAATGGGAGCGCACAGAATACCAGCATCTTAACTACAGTGGAAGTGGAGGGGACGAGGAGAACTACTACTTTTAATCATGCAAGATCAAGACACAGCGAGTAAAGTGAGGCTGCGTGGGAAAGCTCAAAACATGTCTTATTCACAGTAAAAACAAAGCTTGCAGTAATTTAAGTACACACGTCTCAACTAAAGGAATATAGCACAGTGGTTTTAAAAAGGTATCTCAGGCTGGGGCTGCTGCTGCCTGCTCAGATTAGACACAGATGTTAGAAAAGCTATGTGTTATAGTTAAAATAAAAGTGACATTAGTGTGTTGTGGATCAGGTTACAGGTTTAAAAAAAAAAAAACTAATTGTTAAGTGTGGTTATTGTGACTATTGTTCAAATCAGTTGTGACATCCTGGAAGAAGAAGGATGGAAAAATAGAAAAACAGTGGCAAAGTTTCCTTCTCTAAAGGACTGGACCTTCAAGAGACGGTGAAGGCTTTAGTGGCAAAGTGTCCTTCTACTGGACTGGACCTTCAAGAGATGGTGAAGGCTGTAGTGGCAAAGTTTCCGTCTACTGGACTGGACCTTCAAGAGATGGTGAAGGCTGTAGTGGCAAGGTTTCCTTCTCTAAAGGCCTGGACCTTCAAGAGACGGTGAAGGCTTTAGTGGCAAAGTGTCCTTCTACTGGACTGGACCTTCAAGAGATGGTGAAGGCTGTAGTGGCAAAGTTTCCGTCTACTGGACTGGACCTTCAAGAGATGGTGAAGGCTGTAGTGGCAAAGTTTCCATCTACTGGACTGGACCTTCAAGAGATGGTGAAGGCTGTAGTGGCAAAGTTTCCTTCTCTAAAGGCCTGGACCTTCAAGAGACGGTGAAGGCTGTAGTGGCAAAGTTTCCGTCTACTGGCCTGGACCATCAAGAGATGGTGAAGGCTGTAGTGGCAAAGTTTCCATCTACTGGCCTGGACCATCAAGAGATGGTGAAGGCTGTAGTGGCAAAGTTTGTGACCGCCGCCAGACCCCCTCCACCCCGCGCACATATTCAGCTTATAACACTTGAAACTGTGAAATTTTCAGAGTAGGTCACTAACCTACCTGTAGGGCCACTGATTTTCCGTTTAAAGAAAATGCCTTTTCCTTTACACATTTTGGTGAATTCCGTTTTATTCCGTTTCGGCTCTTGTTGTTCACCCTGAGGTAGATTGATGGCTTTAAAATGAGTGAATAATATCTGCCAAAAGTGACCCAATCCTTCTAAGATTGTTGTTTGCCAGCAATCAACAGAACAGAAGACTCCAAAAAAATTATTTGCAGGCGATTGGGAAGATGAGTGAATAAATGTGACAGGCTTTAGCGGAGGTGTGTGTGTCAACCGTTGAACAGGGGGGCGTAGCCGGAGCGGAGTTCAGCGCAGACGTTACATTTTCTCAGTGGTTTTGTTTTTTAATGAATGTTTGTTCATCGTTGCGATTGTTGTTGTGTAGTGGCACTTATTATCCATCAGGCCATTAGATGAATGACCTTGGAAGACAAAGCACCCTCTCAAAAGATCTTTTCGTTTAAACTCTACACACAGTGACATCCATTACATTCAGCATTTCAGTGCCTTTTAAGCCATGCTACCATGAATGGATATCAGAAATGAGTGAACCAAATGGACTCTGTACAATGCAGGCAGATATAATACTACATTGTGTATTTATGAGGTTTATTTGTTGTGTAGCCTTGAGGCCATGTGGCATAGGATTCGAGTGCTGTATTATATATAACTCCAACCCCTTTCCTCTACACACATGGGAAAAATCATCATTAGTTATGACTAATTGCATCCATGTCGCCTCTGAAGAAAATGTGCTGTTCAGTTAAATCAGAAACTATGACAATTCAATAATTGTGTGAAATTAGTGTCATGCCAGGCAATGTCATGATTTTTATTAACTTTAATTATAGTTGCCCACGCAAGACACAATTTGTTGACACCTGCTTGAGGAATCCAATTGTTTGGGGGTTGGGTGGGTTTTTTGTGTAATCCTGTTTGTATGAAAATGCCATGTCTTTCCCAAAAGCCATCCAAAACAGCACACCAACACACCCACTCAGGCATTTACGTACATCTTTCTGAACTGTCTTTGTCCCATTCCAAAAATTAGCATTCGGTCTTTTGTGTATAGACTTGGCACCTTGTGACACCCCTCCAAAAATGAGGATCCCAAGCATCACTCCCTAACACAAGTTAGAGCTTTTTCGTTGGGTCCTGGGTAGGTGCCAGTTCTACACATGAACTTCATGATGGAGCCATTTCTCCATCCTCTACATCATTTCCTCCGAGAGTGCAGACTGCCAGAACTTTAATACCGTGAGATTCATTGCAGATAATTAACTAGCACACCTTGAATATACAGTGACTCTGACCTCCACGTCACAAGCATGTCCCTGTGCCTTTAATCTCCTCCTGCGTCTCTGGCAGAGCGAATAAACCCGGCATTGTTGGGCAAATATCAATAATTCTGCCACTTGATTTTGCAGCGAGAGGTCACCTCTCTCTGGGTCCTCGTTTAGCCGATGAGATCTGATGGGATCTGCCATCACAGGGGTTTGACTCAAGGTCAGCGAGGGCGTTGCTTAAGCTGAATCTTAATGTGCCCACACTGGGCTGATCCTCCTTTTTATAGAGGAGAGTGTCAGAACTCTGGTCAGGAATTAGCCGGACACGTGGCCGCACGGAGTCCACTGCAGCCCCTGCCGAAGTGCACAGCAGCGGTGCAGGGTCTGTCCAGAGATGCAGCCTTCCAAGCAGCTGTGGGGACGTCACTAGTTCAATGTTTATAAATGAGGCCAGGAGAATTAGTGCTGATCTGAAGACTCTTTGAGTCTGTTAGAGCGTCATGTTTTTTTCCCAGAAGAAGATGTATATTATCAATGTGGGAGAGACAAAAGGCATTACATAACCTTCGAACATTTACCATGTATGCAGAAGCCAAATGCACTTAAATCAACATTTACACCCTATACATAAAAATGTTAAAATATGCAACACCATGTGTTGTTGTTCATGAGTGTGCTTTAAAGAAGTCTTATGTAAGAGTCTAAAAAAGAGCCACATCAATTGTTAAGTGGCTAATACAACAGTTAAAATACACACCCTGTGTTTTAGCATGTCAGTCAGGCCTCAGAAACGCTGTGCTAAAGTCAACTCAGTCTGACAGTACATGCCAGCTCTCCTAAAACGCTTATCAAGTTAAGCGACGTCAACATGAAAACATTCTCTGGCATTTTGTCACACCTTGTTGAGAGGCTAAGAGGGGGAGAGAGCATACCCAATTCAAACGCTAAGTGCTTGGGATTCTTGTCAGTTCCCGTTTCCTGATGTCCCATTTTGTGTTGAACCGTAATGCCTTATTGATAGGATTAATCTAATAAATTCACACTTTATTAATGCATTTTCACAGTGACCTGCAGTATTGGAAAGGGCAGTTGAATATTAACATCTGTCTAACTGGCAAACCTTATCTTTTTGAGAAGAAGTCTGCAACTTGCACTAAAATAATGCACATTATTATTTTGCGCTCAAGATTTGCATAAACATAATCCATATAAAAAAAATCTTCGCTCTTGCTTAAGCAATTTAGCCGTGTAACTCTTACCCTCTGAGGGCTTGTACATGAAGAGCCAGGGGATGTCATATGTGACCCCGACTGCCCCCCTCCGCCACGGTGAGCCGTCCTCTCGGCGGAGGGGTTAAACTGGAGTGCAGCGCTGGTGCGTCGCTAGGCATGCTAACCTCTCGCCCAGCCCCTCTGCACGCTTCCCTGTCAGATGCCTCCGTGGTGGTTCTGGCTTCTCGTCTCACTGTGAGTCATTTCCATTCGCACCGTGGCAAAGGTCAACAAGCGTGGGACACTGCATCCCTCCGCCTCACTTTTCTATCTTTTATTAGCGATGAACTTTCAAGTCCCTGGCAGATAAGATTATTTAAATGTATGCCATGAGTTGTTGCTACTGGGTGTGTGTGTGTTTGTGTGCGTGTGCGTGTGCGTGTGCGTGTGTGTCTGTGTCTGTGTCTGTGTGTGTGTGTGTGTGTGTGTTTGTGTGCGTGTGCGTGTGTGTCTGTGTGTGTGTGTGTGTGTGTGTGTTTGTGTGTGTGTGTGTGTGTGTGTGTGTGTGTGTGTGTTTTAGAGAGAGAGTGCAGACATAGAGAGGGGTTTAAATACCCCGTGCCATTCCGTGTAAAGTGATGGGAACAGAAGCCTGAGAAACTAAACATGGGAATGGGGAGACAGAGATGATTGGTTTCTGTGACAATGGCTCTCAAAATCATCCTACCACTTTAGCGTCTCAGCCGCTTAGTTTTTGGTTCCAGGTGTACACAGACATTCAATTACATCCAAATACGAGCAGGAAGTGGCTCATTGCGCTCACACCCCGAACCACTTCGAGGCGTAGGCTACACACACCGCTTCTCTTTGCTAAATGTCCTAGTTGTGCTCAATCTGTCATAATGTTTTCTGCCACTTTTGAACATTTGAAGGAAACGAGATCCCCCCTATCACATATCCTTCTAACGATGCAATTAAAGTTAAAAGATGAGTGGGGAGAGGCTGCTCGGTAGCTCCTGGCTGTGATGAGCTACAGTAAATTGAGTGATTATCTTAGCAATGTGGATAAGGAATATGGATAAGGACATGTCATCATCACTCCAGGGACAGTGTGTTGGGGTGGCAGGGTTAATCAAACAAATTACACACTTAAAAGTCTTAATGAATGAATTGGGTCACCTATGGCCATACATTTGAGGAAATCCATTGGGGTTCGGATTTCTACACCACTTGTGCTTGAAGCAGTTATTTTGACAATTATCATTGAGCTGCACACAAACACACACACACACACACACACACACACACACACACACACACACACACACACACACACACACACACACCAACCACCATTACATCCAAAGTAAATTCACACACTCAGAGCAACCTGTTTTCAGTGTATTTAGGAATAGGCTTACACTGAATATCCCCAGCAATTTTTTTGCCCTCAAAGTCTGTCTGACTCCTCCCAAAATATCTCATCTGGAAAGCAACACATCGCTGGAGGGCTGTCGTATAATATTTGCCGCTGTTGATCAGCCAGAAAGGCCAAGGGGAAAAAGGAAAAGGAAGCAGAAGAAAAGGAAGAAGGAGAGGAAGATGAAGGAGAGGAGGAAAGGACACACAGGCTCAAAATAATTGAGGCCTGCCAGTCACGGAGCAAATTACGCAGCAAATGTCGTCGCTCTTTGTCACTGCAGCAGAGCAAGAGCAAGCCAGAGGTTACGGTCTACTGCCACTCTAACCGCTGCAGGGAGGTGACCAGGAGAGCTGCTTGAGCTGCTGCCGTGTCATAATGCAAGACAGACGCTCATAAATAAATAAATAAATAAAACCAGTGCACCGTGTGTCCCCGTACTACGATAAGAGCACTCTCTCCGACAAACCCTATAGGTGCAGCATTATCTGCGTGAGAGGAGTAACAACGTTGTTGTAGATATTCTGAACGGCTCAATCCTTGTTCCTGGAATAGCCCAGTGCTCCAGACAGCCCCCCCATGCCTCACTGAGTTGCGCTGCATTTTAATAAAGGGTATTAGAATGATGGGGATGAGGCTCCCTTGAATGTTTTAAGATGTCTGACCCACTTAATTTCCTTCTGTTCTTTACGCCTCAGCTGCAATGTATGCATTTGTGGGAGAGTGTTTGTGTGTGTGAGTGTCTGTGTGTGTGTGTGTGTGTGTGTGTGTGTGTGTGTGTGTGTGTGTGTGTGTGCGTGTGTGCATGTGTGTCTTAAATCATCCCAGTATCTATGGTGTACAAATCAGAGGATTTGAAAAGTGACATTGGAAATTACTTCTCGTGCATGCCATCCCCCGCACCCAACCCCCACCCCCACCCCCGTCATCATTATATCCATCCTGCAGGACTCTGGAATCAGATCAGATGAGAACTCAGCCCCCCACCCCCTCCTCCCCGCTCCCAGTCTTTCTCTCAGTTTCGATGGGAGGCTGTTTGTGAGCCGACCAGCACTAACTGTTGGCTGGGGTTCGGGCTCCTCTCTGCATGATGCTTTACTGCCATCTGTTGCCAGCATTTAGACAGGGAGTATATTTAGCCTCGCTACTACTACTGTACAAAACGCCTCCTCTCCCCGCCGTTCATCACATGGTGTATCTCCTCGGATCGGCTGGTGTAGGCATAAGGCATAAAGATTCATCTTCAACTTAGTGCTGCAGTATTCTTAGCAAAGCCTGATCATGTTTGTGATTGCCTGTCTGTTTGGAAGTTGGTGTGGTTGTGTGTGTGTGTGTGTGTGTGGTTGTGTGTGTGTGTGTGTGTGTGTGTGTGTGTTTGTGTGTGTCTGTGTGTGTGGTTGTGTGTGTGAGTGGTTGTGTGTTTGTTTGTGTATGTTTATGTGTGTGTGTGTGTGTGTGTGTGTGTGTGTGTGTGTGTGTGTGTGTGTGTGTGTGTGTGTGTGTGTGTGCAGTGTTGTCCCACATACCACAATTCACTGCACCTGACACAGTGGATTTTATTTCAGCCATCTTGTGTTGTAGATTCCTGTGTATCTCCAGCCATAAACAAACTGTACACATTCACTCTTTATAGGCGGACAGTTAAACTTTAAAGAGTTGCCCTTAATCCGCCACAGCAATAATAGCCGTCCTCAAACCCTGGCAAGGGTACTGTACCGATAATGAATTATTGAAAGTCTGGCTTGTTGGAATGAGCAGGCACCATATTTGGAAAGTCACCCTTGATTCAAGTGCTAGCCAGATGAGCGCATGAATAAATGAAGATAGGGACACGCAAGGAGAACATTGTTTAGTTTGAGACATGAAATATGCAACGGGTGGTTTTGTTTTCTGAAAACAAGCTTCTGAAAAGCTGTGAAGAGACATGTGTGTCACATTACCTTACAGAAGGAGTCTCTGATTGAGTTAGGGTGTGATGAATTTTGAACATACCATTTTTTTACCGAATGAAAAAGGGGGTTGGTCATTTTTTTTAAAGTTGATCACACTGCTGAATTGCAGTTGCAATTCCATGACTTACATCTCCAGTGAACTCCAGTGTATTCAATTGCGGCAACCCTTTTCCATCTCCACTTTCCAAGGGGGTTGGAGGTTTTTTTTCTCGCAACCCCCAAACCAAAGTCCTTATCCCCTAAGGTCTTGCAGCATGCAGATGAGTTTGCTGGGTCATTCAGAAGCCTACATTCACCAGGACCCTTCGGAGAAAACACACAGTGCCTCCACCAGTGAGAAGGCTCTCTGTGTGTGACCGCAGCTTACCGTGCTGCATAAGACAGACAAATACAGACCTGGGAAAGACATAAAGCAACAGCCTGCAGGAGTGAGACAAGAAATCTCTACCACGAGTTTTGATTTTTTTTCCCACTCCTTCCCCCCCCTTATAGAAGTCTGTATTGACAAGATAACCCGTGAGCCTTACAGGCACTGGATATTTTTGGACTTGTGGCCTTGTGTCTCTGGAACGTGAACAGCAGTGACAATATTCGGAATGTAATTATCATTTCATGACAAGGTGGGGACAGGGACATTGTCCTCAAAAACAGCAACAACAAAAAACACAATAGCGGATAGGGTGTTGTGAAGCAATGCTTCATTACTCAAATGAGGGAAACGTTCACACATATCAGGTTGCGTTCCACACGCACATTGTGTTATGAGAAGGTGTGTGTGTGTGCGTGTGTGCGTGTTTGGGTGTGTGTGTAAGGGTCACTATTAATTTGCCAATCTGTATGCGGCGCAGTCCCAAGAACTTGCCCAACCTGTAATTAGTCGTACCTGAAGTTGTGGTCCTTTGATTGCCTTCAGGGAGGTGTCCCATAAGGCTGTTTTAAATGAGGGTGATTGCCCTGATTGCTCGCATCTGGCGGGCAAAGGAGAGAAACCCCATTTTGTTCTCGACAAGAGAGCCTGCAATCATCAAAACGGACAGTGAAGCAGAGGAGTGAGCGTGTGAGGTGAGCGAGTGGGGAGTGTTGATTTACGGCCTTCCCTTGTGCCTCTCTCGACCCAAATAGAGCGTTTGCTGGAGATGTCCCCTGTTCCTCAACAATAGAGGAGTTCTAATAGCTCATTAAAAAAGAGCGAAATACAACAGACAGAGAAAAAAACGCGTGCATCAAAGCCTTTTCAAAGTAAGACAAGACAATTAAGAAATGAAGTTACTGACAAGCACTTAATGAGGCAGCGAGCTAGCGAGGTACATGCAGACATTATCAACAATACTTTCACAGAATTGTTTTCATTGCTTAAAGTACCAGTATGGAGACGTATTCAAAAGAAATAATGATGGTAGTAGAAAGAGCTAAGTATCCATGCTATAAATAATTCTCCGGCATATATTTTTCGAAAAAATAAAAACGTATTTAATTCCCCTGCTTAATTTTGTACTTTATCAACATTGCTGCATTGTCTTGCCTCTGTCTCATTAAATTGGTCACCTTATTTTTATGATTAGTGTGCTCATGATAACACTCTTAAGAATTTTTTGGCAAAGAAATGTGCACCTATTTGCTATCAGGTGAAATTATGTTGTTTTGCTGCTGCTCTATGGGTCTCTATTGGATCTAGTGGATTGCTAGTGAGAGATCTAGTGGATCCCTCTTTGGGGAGACTGCATTTACTGCCATGAACAGACCTGAAATGTTCTAAAAGAGTTTGTTGCATGATGGTAAAATCGCTATTATCATCATGAAATCTCGGTTACACCTTATGCCAGTGACACACTACATGACTTTCAAAGTCATCAGATAGCTGTACTGTTCACACAACACAACCTGCTGTCTTGTAATAGAGGAAAAAATGTGAGAAGTGACAGAGGGAATGACGCAATATCATGCATAAGACAGGAATTCTTACAAAAATGGATGTCTGCAAGAATCAAACTATCCCAGTTGTTTGCGCATTGATTTGCAGCAAAAAAAAACGAGGAAGAAAAAGATGCTATTTCTAGATCTAGATCTATTTCAACTCTAACCCTAACCCTCACCCTGTGTCTTGCGCTCTCATTTGCTGTAGGTCGTTGCTGCAGCTCGTTGCTGCTTTGATTGTTAGTCCCAACACTTCACTCTACGGGATTTGGACTCCCTGATAGATCCAGATATTTAGCCTGCTTGATATCTTTCGGGCTTCTGTGAGGCATCAGCGAGTCACTCGGATCACGTCTTTGAACAGTTCACTCATAGCGATTGAGCCTCAAGAGAACGCCTATTTGCCTCTGATCTGGGGCTTTTGTCGGCAATCTCCAAAAATGTCAGCGAGTGTGAAATCAGGGCTAAAGTCGTGTAGTGTGGTGTAGTGTGTATCTTGAAATCTGTTATCATAAGACTGACATAGACAAGTCATAAACAAGTTATGACACATTTCCTTTCTTGTCATTCGTTTTAATGATGGGTCATGTTCAATGATTTGATAGTGTCATGATACCATTATCAGTAATTGTAAGAATTTTAGGCCATTTCAGATCATTTTATGTGCTACTAAGCTTTCATAGCATCACACTATTATGACAATTGCCAATTGTTGTGACATGGAACTGTGACATCACTGTACACTGACCATTATAATTCTTTAGGCCAGCTGCCATGACATGTTTATGTCCTGTGTGTGTGTTAAGTCAAGTTAAGATGCAGGGTTCAAAGCATAACGGAAATGTCTTTGCGTTGACTAGGAATATACTGTGCATCACACTGATGTCTGAAAACTGATTGCAAGAGATGCATATAAACAAATAAGATCATTTGTCACACTACTCTAAGTTCAATGCAATTCAGTATAGTACAGTCATTTTTTTGAAGTTTTAAGATTGTGAGATTATAATAGTGGCTATGTGGGCTCTGAAATCAAACATCGTTTGGTTTGGATTTAAGGTTCAAAAGAACATAAATGCAGTCAGTGTAATGAGCGAACGTAAGCAACACAACAGGGGTTCCAATAAAGCTGTCACACGTGTGTGTGTGTGTGTGTGTGTGTGTGTGTGTGTGTGTGTGTGTGTGTGTGTGTGTGTGTCTGTGTGTGTGTCTGTGTGTCTGTGTGTCTGTGTGTGTCTGTGTGTGTGCGTGTGCTTGCACAATGCCTATTGCAAAGACACTTCCTCTCACTATGAGAGATGGATCCAGGCATTGTCGCCTGGATCCCCTCTTTTGGCAAAGACCTACGTGCCAAATCTCCAGTTTCTCCTAGATTAGCTTCTAGCCTATTTGAACGCCTCCTTTGTGCCATTTTGTCGTTTATACAATTGTCCTTAATCTTCAACTTTCCCAAGCTTATTAAAAAATGTATCTGAATAAATCTATTTTGTTTGATCAGTCAATAATGTTTGAGAGTACCCAGTTTGTGCAGGAAGTGCATGGTGTTGGAACCGTAAAGGCATCACCTGTGTTACAAGGGCTGGACCACAAGACCTTCACAGCCTCCACATGCTTGTTTTTAATGCAATTCACTGAGGCATCAGTAAGGTGTCAGAAGTGAGGCTTTACAAAAGCACACCACTGACAAAACAGGGGGGATGATCAGGACTATTTAGAATGTTGCTGAATATAACACCAGAGCTCTCACTGCCAAAGCACTGGGGCTTGACCTTGCCTCAAGCAAGACCTGGTGAACAGCTTAAAGCCTACCTTTTAAAATCATTTGAAACATCTGAGAGATGTTTAAAGACTCACATCAACATAGAGAGCAAGTTGTAGGTGTTAGTTTTGTAAAGGCCTCTCTAGTCTTTTCTAATCTACTATTTTGACTTATAAAGTAAAGCAAACACAAACACTACAAAATACAGCCCTAAAGCAGATTGACTTAAAAAGCCATTCCCAATCATGGCTATGATTGGCAAACCATCAGTTTCGAGTGGAGAACTTTGACCAATGAACTCTGTGATCCAAATGTTCAGGCCCTTAGGTAGCCAGGGAAGAGGACTCAGTGGTGGGGAGAGTGCCACCCCTGATGTGCATCCTGCAGGGCTGACATGGCCCAGGCACTCATTATCCAGGGAGCAGAAGCAAGAGGAGCGAACATCTTTAGACAGTGACAGGCCAGCCTCGCACAGTATGCTTTACGCCACATACCGCATGGTTTCCCTGGTCCAAATTGATCTCAGATACTTTTTTTGACTTCAGGCGGAAGTCACTAGACTGTGAATCTGTCCTGGTTTATCGACCACTACACATTTATTCAAACTAATCCTACCGTATTTTTCTTTAGGACCTTAATTTAGATCAGATTCGAAAGCATTTATTTTTCCCATTTCGTTTGAATGATGAAGGACCCCTGATTTGGAAAATGCAACACAGGAGGCAGACTTGAGAAGCATTATAAGTCTGGACTTATCTGGACCCTTCTCAGAACAGTCCAAAACATTGTAATTGCATCCACACCTCTTCCTTACACTGCCTTGAGACTGTCACTGCCACTGAGGAGAATCAACACACTAACCGAAGATGAAATAAATATATCATCACAACCAATGTCCCTGAACCGGGTGTCACCAAGCAAATGCACTTAATTTACTAACAGAACTGTGAGCCGTTTGTCTTGTCTTGAAATATGTTAATTTAATTTCACTTAAAAGGCTTGCCAGAGCCTTGGAGACAAGGATTAGGTCAAAAACTGTGTGTCGAGGCCTTTTCAGGTGGAAACCATTGAACCGTCACCCTCCACCTGTTTGAGGTAATATATCGTATGTTCATATCTGAAAACTTCAGATCATAGCTGTCAAATCATAACTTCAACTTCAACTTAACATCATACATTTCTTTCAAATTCTGTGCCAGAGCAGATTTATTATTATTTATTATTATGTGAACATGTCTGCTACTAGAAATGTTTCAGTGAATCTTCCTGTGCTGCTTGTCTAGTTTTGCACCAATCAATTACAAAATAAGCACCAATCTACTACACTCCTGTTGTAAAACTGAGAGATTCCATGGGGAAATCATATATCTGCACTGTAAAAATGTGTAACGGCGCTGTTTTGAATGTCACTTTGACTAAAGGCAACTTCCAAATGATTAAATGTACATATAAATTAAACACATTTGAAATATGTTCCCACCCCATCAGGGAAACCCATGGCATGTTATTTATATATATGGAAGAGCACAGTTCATTCCCTGTCCAAGCTCTGTCTTTACTGTGGAAACCTAAGCACTTCGTGCACACAGTAGAAACATCAAATAGCCTCTTTGAAATATTGTGCTGGGTTTCGTTGCACCGCACTGTCCAGAGGTAGGAATTAGGCTTACTGGTATTAAAAAAAGTCCTACAGTTTTACCAAATGTACACCCCAGCCTTTGATAACTAATACATAACAGAACACACAGTAAGGGTGTACATATTAACTGTTAATGTCTCGTGTTCACAAATGGATAGTCAGTTGTTCTTGGCTGGCCATAAGGCTACAGTAAATGGATAATGTAGGATTAGTAGTAGGCCTTTTCTTTTGGGTATGAAGGCGATATAAACCATTACTATGTAGGCTATATAAACCATTACTATTGCTATATAAACCATTACTATGAAGGCTATATAAACCATTACTATGTATGTAGGCTATATAAACCCTTACTATGTAGGCTATATAAACCATTACTATGAAGGCTATATAAACCATTACTATGAAGGCTATATAAACCATTACTATCTAGGCTATATAAACCATAACTTCTGTGTAATCTCACAGGGGGCTGGTGGCAAAAGGTGTATGGCTTTCATGCTAAATTCACGACTTTCTCAATGTTCTTAAGTAACTATAGAACTATGTTTCTATAATATCAGTATAATATTTTGACACTGTAGCAGCACATACTACTAAATATATTCCCATCAACATGATCATTTTATACATTTATTTTGTTAGTTTTGTTTTTCCCCCTAAAAGGCAGCTCACCTAATGCATGTATCGGAGAGCACTTAAAACTTGTAAGACACGGATCACCTTGGATATACTTTAGAGGCAACTCATTGACAGTACTACCCTTAGATGAAACATAAGACTTCACATTGGGATTTCATTTGTTATTTGTTTTAGTATCCGTTGATGCTACCAAGTTGCTAATGCTGGGTAACATTACTAGCATACTGTTTCCCCATATAACTCTATGGTTTTTGCTCGAATCGTCATATCGACATATTCATTTTTTTTTTTTTTTTTTTAAAGTGTTTACTAAAATATCCCATATTTTCACATAACTTCCCATGAACAGAATAACCTAATAGAGATACTAGTATTTTAATAGTTATGCTCCATACGGTTATCTGGATATTCTATTATCTGTGCTCACCCCTACTATACATCACAGTAGAGGGCATGTAGCATGATGTGTTATATTGAGCACTAGACTCAAGTCTAGTCACATAAGGCATTATTAACAGCATGAAGTTGGGAGAGAAGAAATCGGAGATGGACCTCTCGGAGGCACTCCAGCTTTGTAAATAACCCATCAACAGGTTAGTGGAAGGGAGGAGAGGGCGGAAAATCCCGGTGATTTGCACTTTGACTGGATGTGAGTTTGCAGAATGGCAAACCGTGTGTTCAGAATGCTGGGGCGGGTGGCAGCAGTACCATCTCCATTACCAGGCTTCCACTCCCCCTCGCCAGGGCTGCATCATTTTCATGCTTAAACGGATTCATAGTGAATGCCAAATGTTCTAATACAGTCTCTCTCTCTCTCTCTCTCTCTCTCTCTCTCTCTCTCTCTCTCTCTCTCTCTCTCTCTCTCTCTCTCTCTCTGTCTCTGCCCCTCTCTGTCTCTGCCCCTCCCCCTCCCCTCCCATCTTATTCTCTCCCTCCCTCCTCACAGATACCGGCTGCCCGTCAAAGAAGGCGTAGGCTTGTGTATGATTGAAGTAGCCGTAGATAATGGAACGGCAAGCCAGCAGAGAGAGTACCTGTCCCACCCAATGTCGGAGGTAAAGACCCTGTGTACTTTGAATGAGCATGTCTTGTATGTCGTCACAGTGCGTTGACTTCGCTGAATGCCTCCTCAGAACCGTGCCACATGACAGACCTGGGGAGGGATTGTGTCTGAGAATTGACTCTGAGGACACATCAACAGGCATGCATCCTCGAGGATGTAATTGTTCCTTGTATTGCGCATGGAGTCATGTTCAGCTACAGCTCAGGTTAGCATTCATAGCCACAGCGACGATGGACTCAGAGGGGACCAACTTTGTTTATTTCGTTTTATCACACGTGCTATTTATTTCAACATGCCATTCATTTTCATAACGAGGAACGAGCCCATACGTCAGCCCCGCCATAACAAACGGTAACAATAATAGTAAATTGAAATTAATGTGTCCTCAAAGGAACGGGAAGCCTGATGATTTCCCCGCGTCTGCCTCTAAGAAAATAATTGGCTCATCATAGTGATCCTAATTACCAGGAACTTCACTACAGGCCTTTTGCTGCAGATATAATCAGATGCTTTCAAGTGGAATATCAGAGGAATAACCACGGAGCGCGGCACCAAGTTCTGCCACGTCTGTGTAAGGGCCACTGCAGAGTCCCTCACGTTACCTCACGTGACTGCGAGGCCGCACGTCTAAAAAGAGAATGTATAATGCTGCCAATTAAAGACAAAATGGTCAGACCGGGGGAATGTACTCATTAACTAATGGCTTTACATGTCTTAATGCGGATGGTGAATAGAACAGGGAACATTGAGACGAACAATGTTATGGCCCTCAAGAGTCCGTGACAGTGATTCAGCAAATACCCAAAATACACTAATGCTGGGGGCAGTAGATCTAAGTGGATTAAGGCAAGAGATTATACATATAAGATACTTTTCAGCATAACATGAGATGATGTTTTCCAGCTGTGTGTGATAATTCTCATACGTTAGGGAGAGATTTTTTTTCAGCTGAAATGTTTGTACTCTGCTCTACTTTTTATTTATATTTTATCCTCTAAGTCTTGATAGTAAATGCAAGACCACTGCACAGTGAGTTAATATGAAATGTAAGTTCCATGTATAAATGAAGCATGACATATTTTATATATACGATATTTAATTTATATATGTTCTTACAACATATTTTTGATCTCACAAATCTCATCAAATTCCCATGACGAAATGTACTATACCTTGTCAGAACCGAAACCAAATTTAAATGACAAGCAAATGCAATCTCAAAACTAGCTAATTGAATCAATGAATAAATAAAACGATGAGTAGCAACAACCCTCAACATTGACGCCTCAACCCTGCTGGGCAGAACATGGGAGCATTGAGAGAGCTGACGTAGTTCAGCGCTGTATCTGTGAGAGAGCTGATGTAGTACAATGCTGAATCTGTGAGAGAGCTGACGTAGTGCAGCGCTGAATCTGTGAGAGAGCTGACGTAGTACAACGTCGTATCTGTGAGAGAGCTGACAAAGTGCATCGCTGCATCTGAGAGAGAGCTGACAAAGTGCATCGCTGCATCTGAGAGAGAGCTGACAAAGTGCATCGCTGCATCTGAGAGAGAGCTGACAAAGTGCATCGCTGCATCTGAGAGAGAGCTGACAAAGTGCAGCGCTGCATCTGTGAGAGAGCTGACAAAGTGCATCGCTGCATCTGAGAGAGAGCTGACGTAGTGCAGCGCTGCATCTGAGAGAGAGCTGACAAAGTGCATCGCTGCATCTGTGAGAGAGCTGACAAAGTGCAGCGCTGCATCTGTGAGAGAGCTGACGTAGTGCAGCGCTGCATCTGAGAGAGAGCTGACAAAGTGCATCGCTGCATCTGTGAGAGAGCTGACAAAGTGCAGCGCTGCATCTGTGAGAGAGCTGACGTAGTGCAGCGCTGCATCTGTGAGAGAGCTGACGTAGTGCAGCGCTGCATCTGTGAGAGAGCTGACGTAGTGCAGCGCTGCATCTGTGTGGTGGTCCCTATCTGAGAAATGAACTGGGAGAAGATTGAAACTCAATGACTGAGCTATGATAGAGGGACGGGGGGAAAAGCCATTTCCTATCAGACAGCAATCTCAAAGCTAAAATGGAGTTCCTATACGATTGAAAGCACATTACATTCCCTACTAATCTTATAGAATATGGATGAAGAGGAGTCAGGCATAGAAATGTGGTCCAGAAATTCTGAAGTTGTTTTACCGGTGGGGTTTTTTTTTTGGGCCAGTGAGACCGAAGGCTCTCAATGGCGTGTACAGTGTGATGGTTGTAGATGGTTTATGACAGTGCTCTGTCTGTGTGTCCCTGTGTGTGTCTGTATGTATTTACACCTGTGTTTTCCTATGGATGCATGTGTGCATGTGTGTACATATACATTTATTTTTACAGTACACATTCATTTGTGTCTTTACATTTTTTGCCTCCTTGTGTGTTTGGGTGTATGTTTCTTTCTGTGTATGTGTGTGCATGCTTGCGTTTTTGTGTGCATGCGTGTGCTGTAAACCTCCCAGGTGGCCTTGGGGCCGACGTTTCTGGGCGGCGTGCCATCCCCCTCGGAGCTGCACGTGGAGGCCGGCAGGATGCCCGGCTTTGTGGGCTGCATCAGAGAGCTGCAGATTAACACCAGGGAGCTGGACGTGGGCGCGGAGGCTGTGCGCGGCCGGAACATCCTCAACTGCCACACATCCGTCTGTCAACACCAGCCCTGCCGCAATGGCGGCACGTGTGTCAGGTAGGATACAACCACCTCACTGCTCTTGAGCGGATGTGGGGCTGGGGCTCTGAGAGTGTCTTTACAAAGGCAGTTGCTCAGCACATCAAGACACCCATAAAGGCAGAGTCCGCCATTGAGGTTTTTTTTTTTTTTTTTTTTTTTCAGGCAATCAAAATTACACCCCTCTCTTCCATGCTATAGATTGTGAATTGCTCAGTCTCGCCGTTATGTTTGTTCCTCATCTACAGGGCCAGGACTGTGTACCAACCCCAGACTTCTTTTTAATGCGCAAACACTGAACGGACAGTTAGAGAACCATGGAGGGCAATTATCTTTATTTGACAAAAAGTGCATGGGATTAGAATCACAGACTGTACTTTTAATGGCGCTCTCTCACTGGCAGCTTGAGAAGGGTTTATGAGTGATAACCAAGCTACACTGTAAGTGACAGATACAACATGGTTTGAAACACTGTAATGCAGAGTGACATTTCTATATGACTCATTCTTAAAACCGTGATTACTTTACTGGCAGTTAATCCAATTCGTCACGTTAACCTGGTGGTTTGATGAGGATATGTCCACGTGTGATGAATGTTATGAATCAATACACCATCTCCTCATGCCGGAAAGT
Source organism: Sprattus sprattus (assembly GCF_963457725.1). Lineage (NCBI taxonomy): Eukaryota > Metazoa > Chordata > Actinopteri > Clupeiformes > Clupeidae > Sprattus > Sprattus sprattus. The sequence continues at coordinate 23,495,011 of NC_137910.1, read as the reverse complement.
GTCTATTTCTTCACCGTACAATTAGTCTTAATGTCCTCGGCCCTTGGTAAGAAGTCCATTACTGTTAATCAATTCATGAAAGTAAAAGAATCAAAAGCCATTAGTTGTGCATTAACATGGAATATGTTTCCTCTTTCCATTCTGTTCTGCAAGGCTTTTATAACATACATCTTTTCAAACAAATGAAAGATTAACTTCATAACCACTTTTAAATGCTTTTCTAGATTAGACCAAAGTTTGCCATATTTGAGTGGCTCATTAAATAGAGAAAGCCCATTTATGCTGCATTTAAGCTCCCTAAAATGTAGCCAGTTATGTTCAGGCTGTAAACTGCTATTAACTCAATTATAGGACTAATTAATTCAGAGCCATACTCTCTTACTGTTTGAGGTAGTCGGACATGCCTTGATGTTTTTGTATATTTCCCCTATAAACACTATAACTAGAAACATTGAGGCAAATGTATGATTATATTCTAGAAGACATCATCAATAATAACATTAGAGTAAAAGTAATGAGGTAAAGAAATGTTTTATTTAAATCAAATCTAAACATACCCTTACAAAAACCTCAGTACTCCCCAAAGGGAATAAGAGACTTCTAAGGGTTAAAGAGGTTAGGCTACCAGTCATTACTGAACAGATGCATTTAGCAAATACAGCATATTATATATTTTATCATAATAATCACTGTTTTAACTTTCATACATACATATCATCACTGATGTAACTTTCATGAGAGATTGCATAGATTACATTATGTTCAGCTTTAATGTCACTGTGCCAAGTGAAACGCAGGGCCAGTGAAATACTGCTGAAAAGAGCCCAAGGTGTACTGAGTAGAGGCCAAAATGCACCAATATTGGCTTTTTTTTCTCTCTTGGAACAGCCTGTTCATCTAATGAAAAAGAAAATTAGGTTTCAGTGACCGAGTAACCGAGTATTTCATCAATGCCTTACTTCTCACCATGGCTATGTTTTTGTATTGAATATAAATGCTGCATACAGTATGCAGAAACAGCCTTAGCGCCACACTGAGTGTCGTGGGTGGGTGGAGGTGATTAACACTTAGCCTAATGTTGATTTGATTGCTCGGCATTTCAGATCTTTTAATAGAGAGTGGTGACCCCTCAGGGGCACTCCTCACCCCAGCTGCCCCTGCCAAGGCTGCCACCAGTGGCTAAATATTCTCTCTTCAACACATGACCATGTCACCAGAAACCAGTTTAACAAACGTATATCAAGACAAACGACAAAGTACTACTGCCCCTGATGAAGTCGATGCGTGCTCTTTATTACAAATTAGACATTCTTACAATGACATAACAGGGTGATTGATTGTGGAGGCAAGTGATGTTTTGATGACTGCAGTGACTTTCCCATGTGTGGCCCGGAAGGCTGTGATTATCTCCAATTGTAATCTGCCATAGTGTGGTACCCTCTTGAACCCCAGAGAATTTGTTGGATCAGGTTCACAGAGCAATATGCATTTAGTCAGTTGGCTTTTATTACTCGGGTAGATTTTTTTCTGTGATGTGGTGTCAAGCACTGGTTGTTTGTGAGTTACTGACTGAATTAGGCACCTAATGTGTGTGTCCCATTAAATGACACACTCCAATGTTCAAGAGCTGATCATCTGCAATGTGCATATTAAGGAAGTTTGAATACATGGTTAGACATTCTCATTTAATTGTTTGTGTCAGTTCCTAACATCAGTCCTCTCAGTGAATATGAATCATCCATGTAGTTATTTAAAATCCATAAAGCTTCACAAAATATGCATTCGCCTAAAGCACTTAGGATGTAGTTATAAAGGCATTGCATTGTGGTACAAATACACATTATGTTCAAAGCATTGCTACTGCAAGGCTAACTGCTTTTTATGTTATTGTGTATGTGTACTTTCAGGGCATGCATGGTTCAAAGTACCAGATGTGTCTCTTCTCTTCATGAAAGACACTTGGAAAAACACAATTGAATATTCAGTGAATATATTTATAAATAATGTATGTCTGATTGAAGATCTAATGTACTTCTACATACATGACCTTAATGAGTAACATAAAATAGTTATTTATTGCGTAAGGTTTCCATTGCCATTGTTGTCAAAGTCTGTGTCTTTAATATCCCTGCTGTCTTGTAGCCAGTGATATTTTGAAACACTGTCACCAGTCGATCTCAGATCTTACAATTGGTCAGCCTCGGGTCACTTTGCCACACATCCTCCTACATAGTTCATCAACAGCACCCTGAAGCACTGTAGTGCTGGCAGAAGGCTTATCCCAATAATATGCTGTGCAATCAGAATGCCACTTTGTTGTTGTTGCTGATGACATATGTTTGTTAATCCAACTGTCCAAGTCCCTGTGCTGTCCACCAATGGCGTTCTGCATTAGCAAGAGTGATGACGTTAGAAACATTTTTCATTGGCCAAATTTCAATAATATTTAACTAAGCTTAATAGACTGATTTGATCTGAAATATCTGTCGATATTAAATAATAGATTTAGTAACTCATCATTTAAGGACAAACCATCAAAGTGTGTGTAAAGTGATATACATTTAATAGTCCAGAATTAATTCATTAACTATTTCTTTTAGATTATTTTAATTTATCAGTCCATTCCATCAGGAATATTTCATTTGCATATTGTTGTTGTAAAGCCTTACCAGAATTACCCCAGCTTTTATGTGCTTTCCTTTTGGTTCTGAGTCTATATTTGTGACAAACGGATGTCAGTATTTACCCTTAACAAAAGCAACCCTAACCCTAATTGCATCTCAGATGAGGGAAAGCAAAGGTGTGTTTCTGCATGTGTTGCCTAGACCACATTATACACACAAACACAAACACACTCACACACACACACATACACACACACGTGCGCACGCACACACACACACACATACACACACACACGCACACAATCATTTGATTGCAAATTATGCTCAGTCTAGCCTGTTGTAAATGTGATGTAAAGTGGAAACATGACAATTTTTTTGTTGCCCTGAACAATGTAGAGAATGGAAGATGAACATACCTCTATGAATCATTCAAACCATACATTTTTAAACTGTTTAATAGGAGTTCTCCATTAATAATGGAGCACCTTGTCACATGATCTCTGTCAGTTCGACTTGTGCCTGAACAAGCTGTCTGGCATCATGAATTATTGAGCCAATTTCTCTTTCACAGAGTTTATACACTTTTAACACACAAGCTACTGTAAGACTGAACACCTTGGTTTAGTTTTTGTTTGTTGTTGTTTTTGCCTGTGATTTGTTTCTGTCAGTTCAGTGCTCCCATTGTTTTCTGTTTTTAGGCAAGCACATGTGGAGTATTTTGCAATTTGAAGAACTGCAGTTGGGTTTCAAATGCATCCTTATCTTCGGTTGAGGTCTTAGATTTATCTTCATCTGGATTTCACCGCAGTCTGCAGTTCTGTTTTCTTTCGTCAGATAGGAGAGGGGAATAAAAGATGTCTTCAGATATTGCCTAGATATAAAAAGGCTTTCCATGGTCACGATTTTATCATAAGAATAGTCCTTTGCTTTATTCTGTGTGGTTTTGCGCAGTACATGCTCAGGAAGCCTGCTGATGGCATTTTTGTGCCCTGCATTCAGAGTGTCCACATTTCATGTAGTTTGTATGGCATTGTGGAGAAAACATTAGTCCTCAAAAACCTGCTGAAAGAGCATCCGCCCGACTTCTAAGATGGAAGATAACAAACAAAAACCTTTTGCTTTTCCTTTCCCTTATTGTTTTGTGTTGGCACGGCTGTAATCCTGTGTAGCCGAGAGATTTCTGGTGGAGCAGGAGAGAGTGTCTGTGTGTGCTTTCTGAAAGGCTGGCTAATGCAGAGGCCCTGCTTTGTGAGCAGATGGCTCCACACTATTTCTCAGCCCTCGCTTGTACTCTCTCTCTCTCTCTCTCTCTCTCTCTCTCTCTCTCTCTCTCTTTCTTTCCCTCGCTGTCCCTGGTGTCTGCCTTTGCCATCAAGTGACTTCCCCTTTTTGTTTTTCTGTATTTTTTTTCCATTCTGTCTTTTGTGTGACTTTGTATTTTATTAAAGCGGTCAAGGATATCAGCATTCTTTACCAGTGTTATCTGTAGTTGTTTAGCAATGGAGCAAAACAATGGAGTAGAATTTTCCTCTTAATTGTTAGTAGTCGTGAGGCATTAAAACAGACTGCAGACATCTACAAATTATCCAGTAAGTCCATTTCTAACACCACACTAGTTAACCTGTCCATAGTAGCTCCAAACGCAGTTATACAGTATGTCATGTCTAGCCGAGTGGATAATAGATTACCTGGCAACTACGTTGTTGAGACTATCTATTGCATCCATGGTTTCAGTGGTGTCCTCACCTGTACGCACTGTGTTCCCTAACAGGCTGTTTTTATTCTGTTTTGATTAGTAGCATATTGAAGGCACTTATGAACTTGAAGAATTGGAATCCGGAATTGGGGGAAGCGAAATGTGTTAACATCAAAGTAAATTGAAATAACGTTGAAATGTTTAAAAAAAAAAAAAGAAATGTAGTTTAATTGAGCATAGTGATGCCCTGTCTGGCAGATATGGAGCTGGAACTGTGGAGCTGGCGCCATCCTAAGAGAGGCAGTGGACACGAGGAGCCTATCTACGTTTCCACGGTTCTGTGTTCCCCAGTTCAATATTCTGTTTACACACATAAACCGCCCTATTGTGTTTGGGTCAACTTTGAATATTTCATAAATAACATATTTTTTTATTGGAACTAGGCTTAAAAAATAGCCATATAACCACAACTGGTAGCCCCTGTCATATTAAATGAAAATAGAGATGTAAAACTAGGGTTGGGTTACCAAGAAACACATTTGTGTCAATATTTTTCTGATCAACGGTTATTCTTTCTGTCAAAATGCGTTTAAAATCAGTGGATGCTAGCACTCTGTCATTGGGTTCAGCGCTACTTAGTCAGCTAAGTTACCTAAATGAGACCGCAAAATGAGAGCAAAAAACTTTAAACCGTAAATTAGGTTAAGTTAGTTAATAAGATAATGTTCCAATCTCCTTTCAAACATGGCTTGTCTCGCAGTGCAGTCCTTGCCACACTGTCACACCGTATTCTAGGTGTTCTCATTGACTTCTGAACAAGAGTCTGAGGAAAGTTTCATCCACAGAGCCACACAGACCCACAGACTCTCATATTCTCCCCCAGGTCAAAGTTGAACTAGTACTTCACAGATGAAACAATTTTTGGAGACCTTCAAAAACAAATAAAATGATATTTATTGGTTTTGTTGTGTTCATGAAGCTGTTTTTAAAGCCTTGAGCCTTGTTCCAATAAAGAAACAAGGATAATAGTTACAAAATATTTTAAGGTCAAATTTTACCCAAACACCATTTGAGCGTAAATGTTTGTTAACAGAATGTTGAACTAGGGAGCCTAGGACCCTGATCCGCTCCCAACTGAAGCTATGGATGAAGCGAACTCCATGTGATGAGCAGTTTGATTTCCAGACAATTTCCCCCTAATAAACATAATTGTCTGATTCCTACAATCCTACATACAGTCATAAGACTGTTGCTGCTGCTTCTGTTGTTGCTGGTGTTGTTGATTGCAATGATGACGATGAAGATGATTGTTGACTTTTTGATTTGTCAGTAATTTGAAAACAATATGCTCTGTTTGTTTATTTCAAACGATGCACAGTATGACGTTTTCCCCGTTTATCTGTCCACATCATAATCTCTTCACAGTCACTGTTTTATCTGCCTTAGCTCAAAAGCCTTGTTGTATTATCCCATCATCTTAGCACCATCTGATCTGTGTCTACTCAGTGTTATTGTCGGGCATCTGTTTATACGTCTTTAATGAGATTCCATATCGTTCCTCAGAAGCTCATTGTCCCACTGTGTCAGCCCAATGCATCAAGGCCCCAGGGGAGAGTGGAAGAGAGAGCGCCCCTAACGTTACATCCAGACGTCCTCCAAGGGCTCGGGGAGGGAGAGCGATGGCAACCGCATCTGTAATATTCCTCTCCGGCGCTGCTGACACAGGACAACAAAGGAGGCTGTCCTCTTCTTACACTCTCTCTCTCTGTGCTCTCCATTCAGTCAGGGCGCTGCTTTGGCTGTGCACAGTCGCACATTTTTTCCTCAGAGGCCAGTGGACCACAAATGCCATTCACGTCAATTAGGTGACACTTTAAAGCTCCATGCCGCGGTGTTAACATGGGCAGCGCAGCACGCTGACCCTATTTCTTGACAGAGGGTGAGGTGGAGGCAGAAGATAGCTGCGACCGTGAAATAAAAAAACAGAGATTGCATAACAAGCAGCCCCACGCCAGAGACTTTAGACACCTTAAGCACACAGTGCAGTGTGCTGGAGTGCTGTTTCTCCCACTCGCTGTCGAAAGCCAGATTGTTTTTAAAGGCAATTTCAGTGCCATTGGCGTGCCTCTAAAAAAAGGCCACCTTTTTCAAGTCTGTAAATGAACGCTATTCACCTCAATTTCTGTACCTGACAGTAATGTTAACGTGGGTGCACGTCAAGCTGACCCTGTTCTTTAACGGAACATTTGAGGCAATGCCAGCTGGTTATGAAAAAAAAAAAAAAACCGCTCAGATTATGTAAGATTTTGTCGGCGCCACCACATACATCTTTTTTAAACGTACAGTGATCCACAGAGGTTAGGGCCACATGAATAGAAGCTTATGATTTGGTTTGTAGAGGTTGGATCTTTTCTTTGACCTGAAAATGAAAAAGGCAGCCATTCACAGCAGGCATATGACAGTTGAATGCAACAGGGGTGCACAGTGGTCTGACCCTGCCCATTGATAATTTGTTTATTAGCTTGAGCAAAGCTGAAAGTCGTCACTGGTAGTGTCATGTGCCTGTGCGTTTCCTACATGACTCTTTGTCTAGTAAACCTATCTACTGCCTCTCTGCCTGTGAAGACCCCTGAAGTGAGAGTTCTTGTTCTTTGTTCTTTTGTCTTCTTGTTCTTCTTCTTCTTAATGTTATTCATGAACGTCATTGCACTGAGATCTGCATAGCAGAACTAAGCCCCCTCGCCTGTTCTTTCTTAGTACATGAGGTATGATAAGGTTTATTTTCCTCATTTAGAATAGTGTGTGGGCGGTGGTTGTGACGGGTCATTATTCCATCCCTGAAATGCATACATTATCAAGAGCATGTGACCTGTGCAGCAGAGTCTGCACACCTCCATACGGTGGTGTTAGACTGATTTGTTTTTGCGTTTCTTCACTCTCGTTCTTTCCCCTAATGTTTGTTCACAGTTTTAGAAAGTGACGTTTATTAAATAAGAAATGTTGCAAGTGCAAAGCCCTGAATAAGTTGGCTCCGTTTTTGATTCTAGCCCAGGATTTCAGCTGTGACAGCTTGCGGTGTGTTAAAGACATGACATATCAAAGGTTACAATTGAGGTCAGAGCCTGCTAATGGTTGTTTTCTCTTTATTATGTGTTTTTTTCCTGTAATTTGTTTTTGAAGTATTCTTCCGAGCCTCATCTGCTTTTGTGCTCAGATAACCATGTGCTCGGTGGAGGCAGGAGAGGAGACACAAGCTGGGTTTCTTTTTTTCTTTCTTTTTTTCCCCCCTCACCCCCACTTTGAATATCCATTTCCACACAAAGTGTGTTGAAGTGCAATCAGTCATGGAAACAGATGTGTTTGCATGTTGAGCATAATGCAGGGCGCTAATCTCCTAGCCTGCTATGTCATTACCCCCTGCCGTCCTAAAGGCAGTGACAAACCACTTGCTCTGTCCTTTGGGAGGCTACAAACGGGTTCTCACACAGAACCACCGCAATTCAGGTCAGGGTTTGACACCTCCGGTGTGAGGAAATTAACCATCTTTTTTCATTGGCTCTTTTCATTTTTGATGAATCTCTTTCTGTTTTGACCACCACTGTCGATCTGATGCATTTTAGACACTCTTTCCATGTTTCTACAAGCATGAGAATTTTTTATAATCAACAGAAATGTTTCTATCCATTAGGAATGCTTTTATGCTCAGTGTAAGCATTACTTATTTATAGTTCTCATTGCTCAATTTTCATAGCAAACAAGGAAAGCAAACATTTTCACAGGGTGAGTTTTCTTCAACAATGCTCTGGTGCTGAACCCTCCCAAACTCACACATAAACACACACACACACACACATTCATATACACACAGACACACAAGCACACAGCCTGTGAAGACAGTCATTTGCAACATCGCTGAAGTCCTGCGACAGTCTGTAAATATTTCATTTCTAGAATCCAGTTTGAGAGAAGCAGAACGCATACCCACTGAGCAGCTGTTCAAAGCACATTATTAATTTATGGATTTGAAACCCCTCCAATACTTCCTGTATCTGATATTATACCTTTGAAAAGTGTGTGCATCTTAGAGCCGCTTATGAACTCCCCCCACCACCACACACACACACACACACACATACACACATCCCCCTCTGAATATTACTTATCATGCTGGCCCACCCTCCCCTACTCAGCTTCCGATAAACCACAGGAATACGAATAGAAAAGCTAGGATGGATAAGAATTTGTGGTGGGCTTCTCCTCGATCCTGCATGCATTAACTCAAACGCTTCCAATCAGCAGCCAGCTGCTAGGAAAGAAGGAAAAAGAGCAGGGAAACGGAAGGAGGAAAAGGAGGGATAGTGTTCATATTCAGCTTAAAAGAGCCCCTGTGACGTCGACCACCACTGCTGCTGTCACTCGGTATCCGGGTAGATCCACAGACACCGATCTCATTTACTCGCGGTGCCTGTCACTATCTATCAGCTCAGATGGCATGACCTTTATTCAGAGGATGGTGCTTATGATGTAAGCTGATAGTGATATTGTATGTCTCTCGTCAAACTCAAAACCCTGTTAACTGATGCAGCAGCAATGAATTTCCATAGTCTGGTTTTAGCTTTGTGTTTTTGGCTTCCCCTCCCTGCCTGTTCCCTTTAGTTTGTATAGCCAGTGTGCAGTGCTGTGAATGCCTGAGTGATATGAACGCCTGACTCCGTGAGCCAACAGCACGACTTCCTCTGCCGTGTCCTAATCATCTTCTCCGTGTTTGTTTTTCTCTCCCTCTCGTGCACAGCGACGCGGAGGACTGGGCCTGCGTGTGTCCGCCGCTTTTCTCCGGCAAACTGTGCCAGTTCACAGCCTGCACCAGGAGCCCGTGTGCCCACGGCGCCACCTGCATCCCCCAGTCCCAGACCGAGGCCGTGTGCGTGTGCCCATACGGGCGCCGTGGGCTCCTGTGTGAGGACGGTGAGTAACTCTGCTCACCACCACATCCACAACCCAGCACTCATTACCTCACCATCCATGCTTCCTGCCTTATCGAGAGCCTACATAGGCCTCCTGAATGAGGGAACTGAATGACCACAGAACTGAAAGACCACATTTCTCATATTCTGATGATGTAGATCTACCAGAACCTCAACAGATGCAAGACAAAAGGGATGTTAAATATAAGTTCTCATGAACACATTTTTATCATTCCTTTTGAACAGGGCTTTATTTTCTATTTCTGTCCAACAGTATTTCTTTCTACTTCTTGAAATGCTTCGGTTTGGTTTTCAGAGAGGCGTGACCATCTTTCTAGCTCTTACATTATATCTCGTCAGGCGTCTACCTGATGAAATGATATGTAATTATATGTAACTCTCTCATTCTATACCCCACTGATCATCTTTGTAGCTCACCATAATACCTTCAGAAAGCTCCTCTGCTCTGCAGTGGCTCTACAGCCCTGCCATGATCTTCAGAACAAGCTAGCCATTATTAGTGGAGTTTAAATCCCAATGAGCGGATGACAGCAGGAGAGAAGGAGAGAATGAGAAAGAGAAAGAGAGAGATGGAAAGTTCAAAACTAAACCATGCGCCCCTTTATTTTGCTGTCATCTAATTAGCGGTGGAAGTGAAGGACTGTTTTGGCACGGCATGCAGACGCCCCGGCCAGACGAACACCCCCCTACCCCCCACACACACACACAGACACACACACCCAGTCCGTCAGCCGCCTCACGCCCCGTCGCCAAATAGAGTCCTCTAATCTCGCCGTGTCACGCTGAGCGTGGCTGACATTTGAATTTAAAGCCCGATAACATGAGATAACATCAGAGTCAATATTGATCACCTACCAGGCTTTCCGTTCCTCTCCACTCACTTTTTTTTGCTGGCAGTTAGAATGTTTAATGCTTCCTTTAACATTACTCGTTCAACCCAGTGCTTCTACTGTATGCTTCCTTTCTCTCCTTCTCTTGCTCTTTTCCTTTCTTTCTGTTTCCTTCTCTCTCTCTCTCTCTCTCTCTCTCTCTCTCTCTTTCTCTCTCTCTCTTTCTTTCTCTCTTATGCTTTCTTTGGCTGAGCAGTGCTTTAAAGTGAGGCAGGCTAATTAGAGGTTTTTAACCAGTCATTTAGTGCACCTTTTTCATCTGTCGTGCGATCCACCTTTATCATGTCGACTCAAAGGCCCTGGACACAGGAGTCACGCTAAATGTATTCTCTAGGCACTCCATCAGAATCATTAGAGCAGGGACACCACAGTTAGGAAAGTAGAAAATATATTGATAAATAATGAACAGCCTGGGTTCTTTTTGGCTCTGTTGGCTTCATGCGGTCCTGTAATATGTATGCTGGGGGAGGCTATGTGTTGGAGTCCGTGACAGCCTGTTCCTATGGCCAACCATGCAACACCAAAGTATCCAACAGCGCTGTTAGGAAAGCCTCCAAAACAACAGCAAGAATATGATTTTGGGTGTCCTCACGCCATTCCAAACGTTAATGAACTAAAGTCGGTCCAAAGCGTTTTTGTGGCGGTTTTGTATCCGTAAGATTATCATACGTTACGCCAGAAAACGTCACACTGCCACCCTAACCTCCCTCCTCCGGAAAAAAAGTCAATTTGCATAAATGATGCTTTTCCAAATAACCCACTTCCCCTGCTGTGAGCGACTCAACCCAATCCCTGAGTAATAGCACATCTGTTCAGGTATTCCTCCACCGCCTGCGCACAAAATCTAACATGCACAGCACATAATACTTCCTCCTCTGTTCATTTCATCAGGACGCCTGGCGCCAGAATGGCCTGGAGATTAAAATGTCATTTGGGGCTATTGTGGGGGAATAATGTCGAAGAGTTGTTTTGAGCACACACTAGTCGTAGTGATAAGTTAGCTTCCGGCAACACATGCGGTCGATAGATCATCTGAGCTCGGTTGGGAGTTCTCAACGCACGATTTACGTAAACGTCAGGAGTGTAATGCTAGGTGATGGGGCGAGCTCTGCTCTGTGCTTGTGCTTCAACTGCGACAGACTCTCTGCCTCCGCAGTTTGATGCCGCAACGAAAAGAAGGATGGCAGTTGTTTAAATTAGTCTGCTCATTGTTGTGTATTGATCAGTGGCAAAGTGGTCTGTTTACAGCAATTACGAACTGAAGAGGCTGCACATCGCCCGCAGGGCTTCTTCATAAGTTGGGTTGGGGTTGGGTGGGGATAGGGGTATGGGTGGTTAGTTGGATTTTATGGGGTTTTATTTACTCACTGGCTCAGCCACTGTCAATCCGAACTAATAGCAGCTTGAACAGAAATGCTGAGTGCCTCAGGCAAACAACTGAAAAGATGCTCAATAGATCTGTGCCAACCGACAGAATGACTGGCAAAGGCTAATAAAACTTGTGTGGTATTAAAACGGCCAGTAATGTTTAGCTTGCTGTTTGCTTTTGGCCATGTGAGTTTGTGTCGTTAAAGATTTGTGTCACTCTTGGGAGCACGTTCTGTGGCATTCACAACCTGCATACCTCATTTAAGACGAGTAATGAAGATTTTAAGTTGAGAGGTGGATCTGCCACTTTGTTCAAGGGCACTTTGCTCCCAAATTACAAAAATGTTCAGTCAGTGTTGATGGTCTTCAGCTCCAGCTATGTAGTGGGTTCAGTTTTTAGGCATAATGAGAGTCTTTTGTGACACTCACTCAGGTTGTGTGCATTAGTGGTGGGTTTAAGTACACCTGTGACAAAATTATTAAATGATACATGTCCAATTTTCAAACATTTGTCAATAGGCGTGAGTTTGCTCCGCTGTCGTAACAGTTACAGCACAGCGGCGGTTTTCTCTGTCAAATCGATTTACAACATCTCTCACATGAAAAAGATTATGGGATTTGCGGCAACGTCTTCATTCGAGGTTTATCCTGTACCCTTAATCCTCTTCAACCTGCAAAAAATATATGTAGCATGATCATAGGCCGACATTAAAGGCTGTATTCCCCACATTAAAGAACTGTTTGTGTGTGCTGTTCTCCTGTGCACTCCCACCCCATCCACCTCCCACCCTCCCCTTCCCTCTCCTCCCCCGCACCTCCCTTGGAATTGAGTCAGATAGTATGTAACCTCAGCACAGTCATTAGAGGCAGAGAGTTCTCGGTAACGACAACATTGCAGCAGCGGTAGCAGCACAAACAGTCAGCGCTAACGTCACAGTCGGCGAGCAGGGAGCACGCCGTCCTCAGTGGACCCGCCGCCTCTCTGATGGAGCCTGCCTGGCAGACGGGAACCACGCACAAACTGCCCACCCCCACCACCACAACCCCACCAGCACCCAACCCCCCCCCCCCCCCCCCCCAACACACACACACACCAACTCCTTCCCCCCACTCATTAGGCACTGAGCAAATACAACATGACTAAATAATAACACAGCGATTTCAAAAGGCATAAATAATTCAGCAGAGAGAAAACTGAACCGCGGCGCAGAAAAAAAAGTCACTGAGTGGAACTCAAAAGTGCTGTATTTAGCTGTGGTCCATGGGGGCGGCCGGATGGCAGGGTGGGTGGGTGTTGACTGGGAGGCTGGGAGAAAATATTAGTTATTTGCAAATACACACGTTCTTCCAAGCCCTTGAAGACGAATTGACTGGGGAAATTAAGTCTGGGCCGTGTGCAGTACAATGGGCCACGCTTTATTTTCAAGAAATCAAAGGATTACATGATGTTCTGCTGGTCAGGGTGAAAAGCTCTTGTATAAAATTAGAGCATTAGTATGTCAGTGAGGTCTGCATTAAAGAATCGGCAGAATGATTTAGCCACCCCCTCATACATGTTCTATTGTGCCATTGTTCAATAAAAAAAATCCTCCACATACTGCACTGTATTAAGAAAAAAACAGGAAATCACCCTTTATACTCGATAATTTATATTAATAATGTGTGTGTGTGTGTGAGAGAGAGAGATAGAGAGAGAGAGAGAGAGCGAGCGAGAGAGAGAGTGGGGGGGACTAAGGACATGAGAGGGAAGGGTTATTGTATTTTACTGTGCTTTAGTCAATGGTGCCATCTTGAGGACGCCATTTCAGGTGTAGTTTTCTCTCAAATAATTTGTTTACCTTTGCTGATTCTGTTAGTCATTATTTCATTCATTCCTTACCTATCACTCCAAACCATTTTCGATCAAGTGTCAAATATTTAAATCTTTGAATAAACTGTGAATGTTGAATGTTTCGGTTAAAAAACTCTCTCTGTCTCTCTGTCCGTCTGTCTCTCTCTCTCGCTCTCTCTTTCTCCCTGTTTAGCCATCAACATCACCCGTCCCCGCTTCAGTGGCATAGATGAGTTTGGTTACACATCCTTCATGGCGTACTCCCCCATCCCCAGTGCCAACTTCTTCTACCAGTTCCAGCTGAAGCTCACGTTTGCCAACAACGGCTCGGCCATGAAGAACAACCTCATCCTCTATTCTGGACAGAAAGGACAAGGTGAGAGGAAGCAGTGCTGACAGGGCACTCGCACCTCCTGACAGGAAGGAGGAAAACATCCTTGAGAAGTCTCGGAGGTGCAAATATATTATTTTGGCAAAGCGGGTAATGATATCTGGGGAGCAGAACTCCTCCCTGACCCCTGGTCTCCAGGGAGACACCAGCTAGACAGTAATTAGTCCACGTTACTTCTTAACTCGGAAAGTGGTTGGATGCTAGCAGATGTTGACAGCAGCACTCATCTGTGATACCAACTGTATCAGACACACACACAAAAGTTATCTTATTAGCTATAAAAGAACACTATTAAGCCTTCAGACTAGAGTGTTTTTTCATCTTTCTTTTCACCCCCACCACAGCCACCCTCCCCTTTCCTTTCATTTTTCTTTAAGGTCAGCTATAGTGGTGGTGAGCTGCCATGTCACGGGCAGTGGGGCTGTTTAATCAGAAGACAGACAGCTGAATACGAGCACTGTGCTGGGGCTGCACATCCCGGCGCTCTTCGGGAGGGGGCCCCTCCTGGGATTACAATTTAGGGTGATTCATCGAGGCGCTGGAAGAAGGAGACAGCGGCATGAATAATGAAGCAATTGTGGCGGGGGAACACACAGTACAGTAGAGGACAAAATCAAACGGGATGGAATCATAAAGAAAGATGAAAAAACGCCCAAAACTCACCTGATAATTGGTCTGATAAATTGCTGTCGTCGAGTCATCAGCTCGGTTTAGTTTTTACATTTGCCACGAGGACAGACGAGTGAAAGGGAAGCCATGAGTGATGTTATCAGGACAAGGCGTTTATCAACTCTTATGACTTACCATCATCAAGATTTTTGTAATCCCTGATTTTGTGTGTGTGTGTGTGTGTGTGTGTGTGTGTGTGTGTGTGTGTGTGTGTGTGTGTGTGTGTGTGTGTGTGTGTGTGTGTGTGTGTGTGTGTGTGTGTGTGTGTTTTTCTGAAAGGTATAAATGGGGATGACTTTCTGGTGCTGGGTGTGCGGAGCGGCCGCATCGTCCACAAGTTCAACCTGGGCTCAGGTGTGGGGACTGTTGTCAGTGAGCGCCTCAACCCCAGGATCAGCATTCACACCGTGCGCTTTGGCAGATATCTCAGGACTGGGTGGCTGAAGGTAAAGCTCACATTTATCTTTCAAATGGATATTATTTACTTTGGCAGCACAGTGCTTTCATTAATCAGTGCCATCTATTGCATCAGCCATGTTTGGACGTGTCTTACAAACTCAGACTTTAACTTTGGATAAGTGGCTCATCGTTGCTCTGTAATTGTCCAAACCAAAGACTTTCTTGACTAGACTAGGTCTCACAGAGTTTGTGTCCAGACATTTTAGAAATATCACATGGCTAATTATATAATGTGAATTTGTAATATCAGGTCATATATATGATATGTCCAATTATATTATTAGATTAATAATATATAACTATTAACATCGGACCACAAAATCCACAACATTGAGCTTGTTTCTTTGCCTGCTAACACTGTGTGACAGCTAGACCAATACTGTTCAAAGCCTCTATTAAACCTAGGTAGGCCCAGCCTGGCACTGCGAGCTCTACTGATAGATGAAATGGGAAACTACTGATGTCATACCTTCCTTTGGTGCCTGGCCAAACATCATGTGCTACACAAGCTCATAGGAGCCGCAGTGATGACAAATCCATCGCAACTCGACTCTCTGCAAGGATTATTCTAGAAGAGAACAAAAACGTTTTTTTTTTTTTTTTTTTAAAGAAACGAGACAGCCTTATTGAACAGCTCTCAGTCAGCACTCAGAGCCCTGGGAGGGGAGAGAGGCTCACTGAGGCCCATTCTCAGCCGTCACATTATTGTTGTTTTTCTACCTTGTGATCCATCAGAGGCTTAAATGCGTTTGTCAGTGCTTGTGTTGAATAATGCCAATATCTGTTTTAGGTTGATGGCCAAAAAAACAAGACAACATCCTCTCCAGGGCAACTGGCTGGCTTGAACACCTTCAGTCAATTTTATGTTGGAGGATACAATGAGTACACTCCAGAGCTGATGCCAGTTGGGGCCAGATTCCAGGATGGCTTTCAAGGTAAGGGGCTACACACTGTGTAATCTGTGTGTAATCTGTGTAGTCAGTGACCAGACCTTTTTGTGTATATAATCTTATACACCTGGGCGTTCTCAATTCCCAGCTGAAAGAGAAAAACAATAGGAGCACAAATAGAGACAATGTTCTGCCATGTCGAGGTGTCGCAGCCGACGCCTGGTCTAGACTCATCCCCGATGAATTCCTCTTTCACCTCATACAGTTCTCGGCTGGCTCTTTAATCAAACACAGGGTGAAAGCAGCCTGTTCTGTGCGCTGATTGTCCATGCCCTTAAACACTTCGGCCCAGTAAAGCAAAGCTTCGCCGTGCAAATCGATTTCCCTCCTCCATAAGTCAGCCAGACAAGGGCGCCATTGAGATCATCTTTTTGTTATAATCAGCATCGTTCCTACTCACCACCCCCCTACGACCTCTGGGCAGTCACATGACCTGGCCATGAAGCTCTTGATGCGAAGCCCATTGCCATTAGAGCAGCCGCGCCCCCTAATGATGATAACTGTTCAGAATTGCATCAGAATTTCGCAGGCAGCCTCACCACGGCTATTATCGCCGAGCTCATTGCTGTGAAATGTTTTGGTGCTTAAGTCGAAAGGGCTGAACAATTCTGCTTCGATTTGATGGCGGGACTAATCGTCTCGGGTTGCCATCAGCAGACATAATCATCGCTTGCGATTTTCATGTAAGCGATTAAGATTTGTCTCTGCTAGCACTCACTTGATAATAATGCCCACAATACAGTCAGGGCTCAGCATATAAACACACTATGGTTTGTGCTGGTGGTTCTCTCTCCCACATGTTAACTATTGACTGCAGGGGTAGGCATTCACAAACAGAAAAATAAAGGAATCTTATCTGATTCCAACCACCCTCCAGCCTCTTTTGTTGTGAGGACCGGGTGGCAAAAAAAAATGATAATACACTCTGCCGCCTGTTATCAATGGCCCCCACACTGTCACTCCACTCCAGCGAATCTGCAACGTTGTGACTGATCATCAGCTTGGTGGATCACACCGCATGCCGGCAGAAAGGCGCATTAGCAGGTGTAATTACCTTCTCCCGCCAGTGCCAACCTCAGCCGCTGCCTGCTCCTCACCTGCAGCCCTCCCTCCCTCGCTTTCTCACCAGCGCCATCTCCCCCTGGGAGCCGCCTCACCTTAAACAATACCCCCCCCCCCCATTATCATCCCAAATCCAGTGAGCCGCCTCGTGCTCATTCACCTCTAAGCCTCATTTGGATGCAAAAACAAGGAAGAGAAAGAAACTCCTTGCCCACTTTAACCCCTCCTCTCAGTTTGTCTGCCTGTGGGCCCACCGCTCCGGGAGGGGAGGCCACCTTGCGGGGGGAGCAGGTAGTCCACGCCACCCCTCCATGAATATTCATAGGCCAGCATGACATTTCCCCCCATATCCTGAGTGCATGAATGACTAATGTGGTGAAAGGAGAGAAAGGGAGAGAGAGAGAGAGAGAGAGAGGCGAGTCTGACTATGAAGAGAGTCACTAGGCCTTGCAGAGAGACTCCTGTGTTTTCAAGCCTGATACTTCTGCAAATGTGGAATGAAACAGTTTTTGCTTTCTCGTCCTCTGTATATAAAGGGGATCATAATAGCGATGGATTAGAATTTGAAAAAGGTTACAGCGCCCAATTTTTCGAGGTGAAGTCGTGCGTGGCGTTCCGCTTTTGTACGAAGTCAGGTCATGTAGAAATAGGGAGGGAGGGTAAAAAAGGATAAAAAAAAAAAAACATTCTTCTCAATTAAAGCAGGCTCTCTGTCGGAGCCACTGAACCAGAAACCCATCAGTGGCTCCTTTGGTTCACAGAAACACAGCGAGCCATGTGATCAATAATTTGATTTGCATAGATTTGGATTTGCATACATGTCATTTGCCATCGAGCGCCGAGAAGAAAAGCACTTTTATTTCCAACGTAATTCATCCCTCCTCAAGACTTCCACGTATTTCTGCCTTTTTCTTTCATTTCTTTTGTTTCCCCTTGAAAGGCTGACATAATGCTGGAAGTCATTGGCTGCTATATTGCTCTGACAGTGATGAAAAATGTAAGCACTATATTGGATATATGGCTCCCATCACCACCCCTCTCACTCTCTCTCTCCCTCCGTCGTTCTCCCTTTCTCTCACCCTCTCACTCCCCTCTATCTCTTTTCTCCATTACTGTAAAGGTTGCATATTTGATTTGCAATTTCGGACAAGAGGAGATGGGAGATTCAGAGCTCCAGGCCAGCCTGAAGGCCACCCTATCAGTGGGCGCAGCGTGGGCCAGTGCGGCATCAACCCCTGCTCCGTGGTCCGGTGCCAGAACGGAGGAACGTGCATGGACTCCGGCTCCTCTGTGTAGTGAGTATGCTCTTCTACTGTAGACCGTCGTCTTGAGAACACCGTCTGTGTTGAAGGAGGAATGTGCTCGCATTGCACCACAGGTGACACACTGAGAATGTTCCCTAGTTCAGTTAAATACACACTGGTGCTTTCGTAAGAGTTACATAAAAGGTGTATGATATGAAGATATGAAGCACACGTGGATATATGAAGATGTATAACTAGCGCTAATGATGGGTACTTGTGATAAAAGACAAGATATTAAGGTGTATGTTGTTTTATTTATACCACGAACAGAGGTACACCGTGATGGGTCATACCAGAAATGTTACATTGTATTTGTATCATCTTGTTACTTGGCAGTTTTCGCAAGAGTTAAATAATTAGTCGTGACTCCACCCTTGTGGTATAATGCGATTGTCTATTCAGTGTTGTTAAGATATTGGCTTTCAAAGTGGCAAAAATCTGGTCTAGGTGACTCAGGCAAAGAGTGTGTCTCCTCAGTGTATCTGAGCAGTGTAAGGCTGAGATTAATGACTGAGGAAATGGGGAGTCAAATATGCATTATGGCAGGTGGCCGCCTCCAGCATGCACTATATTAGCTTGAGCACCCTCTAGAGTATATAAACTTGTACGAGGAAGCAGTTCATTTTGCCACCATATGCCATTGCCTTCAACAAGAATTTAAATGCAAGACTGTTTGATCAGTGTTCAACCTTTTAGTTTTATCAGTCATGTAGTCTTATGGATTTGTCCTTAATAACTCAGCTGTGTCAGCTCGTATTTACTAGACTATGTAGGCCTCACCCTCACATCATTACTAAAGTATGTAGGCCTCTCACACTCACATCGTCACTAGACTATGTAGGCCTCTCACACTCACATCGTCACTAGACTATGTAGGCCTCTCACACTCACATCGTAACTAGACTATGTAGGCCTCTCACACTCACATCGCTACTAGACTATGTAGGCCTCTCACACTCACATCGTCACTAGACTATGTAGGCCTTTCGCACTCACATCGTCACTAGACTTTGTAGGCTTCTCACACTCACATCGTCACTAGACTTTGTAGGCTTCTCACACTCACATCGTCACTAGACTATGTAGGCCTCTCACACTCACATCGTAACTAGACTATGTAGGCCTCTCACACTCACATCGCTACTAGACTATGTAGGCCTCTCACACTCACATCGTCACTAGACTATGTAGGCCTTTCGCACTCACATCGTCACTAGACTTTGTAGGCTTCTCACACTCACATCGTCACTAGACTTTGTAGGCTTCTCACACTCACATCGTCACTAGACTATGTAGGCTTCTCACACTCACATCGCTACTAGACTATGTAGGCTTCTCACACTCACATCGTAACTGCATTGCAGTCATCTACAATGCCATGGGTGAGTGAGATAGCAGTCCATTTAACACTAGAAACAGAGGGGGTATTTTCTGACCAAAAGAACAATTGTTCCATGTAATCAGTGATGTTTGTAGTGATGTTTGTCACGGCTGTTGTTATACCTTCACATTTGTGCTATCTTCTCACTGAGCCCATAAAGCCCAACGGATTGTACTGCTGTAAGGATCACTGTTCAGTAATTTTTTTAGATACTGCTCATAAGCAGTGGTGACTTTTACATGTTCCAAACCTTTTCTGTTGAGCTACTAGAGACCTGTTATAGAACCACGTCAAACAACGGTTTAGCGGAACACCTTCCCTCCCCCCTCAGCCAATCAATGCTATTATCTTAGCAGCCAGTAAGAAGAAGAGGGACAGACTCTGCTTAACGTGGTGATAATGTGACAGGCAGGGGTGGTAACCACATCAATTACAGATGACAGACAATCATGGATTAGGGAGGACTAGACAGGACTGGACGGAGGCAGAGTTGAGGTTCAGGTGTCTATCTCTCGCCTGACTTGCTCTATGTTAGCACATGGAGATGAGGGTCCTGAGTGATATGAATGATGTAATTTTGTCAAATTGTCTTTGTCATCATTTAGATGCTAATATATGTAAATACAAAATGATAACATCATCATAAGTATGTTAGTGCACTTGCAGTTATTTATGAGCGTTCATCTTTGCATACGTTTCAGAAAAATGAATCGAGGTAGGTCGTCACTTTAATGTAATTTTCAGCAGAAGTTGGCCAGATTGCCTTGACGCGGATGCTTTATCATTTCCATAAAACACTGCAGAATCACGTAAAATGGATGTAAACTATGGAAATGAAACACTTTGCAGTATATTACAACTCAGGGAATGAGCAAAAAGCTCAATAGCATTTTTTTAAATATATTTTTTCTCAGCTCAGCAATTATTAGATAACATGTCCTCAATCAGCTCTACATGTCAGTGAGAAATGGTGCTTGCAGGCATTGTTTCATGTTTGTGGACTATAAAACCCACCCATCTTTGGGGGATATTTTATAAATGAGATGGATATTCTACAAATATAATCAATATTATTATTAGTAATAGTAGAAGTAATAATAATAATATATATTTTTTAATTAAAGTTTTACTTTAAATTGATACTGTATGTGTAATGTTTTTGTGTTTAGTAAGTTGCTTTAGACAAAAGCTCAATACCATAAGCATAACCATGACCAGAAGTTATGGCATGAACCAGCTTTTTGACACAACTTTCAGTTGAGAGTCTACCATATCTATTTGGGTGTTTTGGAGGGGAATTTAGCTATGGCGATGTATTCTGCAATGCTCCACTAATTGGTCACAAATTCACCCATTAACTTCATAATGTATCATTCATATGAATGCTTTAATACTGTATCTATGGGAACACATTCAAAGATATAAGTATGTCATAGTTTAGTGGCTGAACAAGGAGGATGTTACTCCCCAGAATTGTGTCCCTTGGTTGAGCTGTCGCATTCCTTCCTCCACTCAGCTGCCAATGTCTTTTTGGATGGAAAGGAGCTCTGTGCTCTGAGAAGGTGTCTGTGTGCGATGCGGAACACAGCCCCCCGCCCCTGTGTGCCATGGGTTCCACCTGTGTGCCGCTCCCCAGAGGTTACACATGTCTGTGTCCACTCGGCACAGCCGGACAGTTCTGCCAGCAAGGTCAGTCACCGTCTGCACCACACAACTGCCATCCTTCCTCCCTCCTCATTGTAACCACAGTAACAGAAAAGCAGGCTTTCATTTTGCTAATGGCTAATGGCTTTATTTCTCTGATACTAGGTGGCTGAATGTGCCGGGGACAGTAGATTAAATCCAATCCCTGCTGTTATTGAGCCACCTGTTCCAGCCCAGTTGCATCAGAACATGACATCCACCCCCTCTTAGTCATTCTGCCACAAGCAGCCATGGCTAACCATCCCTGTCAATTGGGATGACTTGATATCTGCTCCCTGAAAAACAAACCTTGGCCTCTGTTAGTGTTGATTGACCAAAAAGAGTCTTGCCCTCAAAACACGCTCAGGCATAGTAAGAGGCCAACACTGATAAGCCCTTTGGAGAAGGAGGAAGAGGAGGAGAGGGGGTGGGGAGGAAGTGTCCTGTCTTATTGCAAATCCTGGTCAAGGCCAGAGTGGCCAATTTGGAGCTCTTTTTCAAAGTCTACTTTTATTTCTATTTCAAAGTCTAAAAATATCTGTGCTATATTTTTTATTTATATTCAGAAAATGAGTCTTCAGCAGTGCAGAATCAAGAGTATAGCCCATTGTATGATAACCAGAAGGCAGCAAAGTATGCTGCCGCAGCAGAGGTTGAAACAGATGAAACAATGAAGAATATATGAATAAGATAACTTGATCATAAAACATTTCAAGGGCAAGTAAATGTAGTGTTCTGTCTGTGTGAATGGATTGTTTGGTATTACAGGCATATATTTATCAGCTGCCTCTTAACATATTTACTACAGGTTTCAGGTACCATTTGCTTTAAATATATATGTGGGTATGGTGACCTGCCACTTCACTTGACTTCTTTTAAAGACTATTTAAGACCTTTGAAGAAAATGGACCTTAGAGTTTGGATTTTTACCCTGGACGCTAAAAGCTTTGAATGTCTTTGAGAGGGCTTTGGATCCCTAGAGGGCTTAGAAGCTGAAGTGCAGAGCTGGGATCAGAGCATGGTCTTTGGCTCGCCGCCTGCCACCTCCCTCCCTCCCTCCTTCCTCCTCCTGTGCCCCACATGTCAGCAAGACTCTAAACCCCGACCCACTGAGTCAGCAGAAAAAAATAAAGAGAGATAGATACAAAGAGAGCATATGGGTGTTTTCATGGCCAATTACACAAAGAAAAAGCCTTTTACCACATTCTAAGCATTCTCCCACTCTCCTCAAATTACAGTGTCCCCCTCCCTGACCTTAATCATTAACACCATACAATACATAAGGGTAATTAGATGTCTGTTCATCTGTTCTTGACATTTTTTCAACAGTACTACTTCTCTGTCATCACTTTAAAATGCACACAGCACTTTAAAAGGCTTTTATTGACTTTTACCGACAATGCTATATAGATTTTCTTTAAAACAAAAATGGTTCCAACTGTGTCTTAAAAGGGGCTGCTTACTATTGTAATAAGGAGGTCATCCAAGCCCTGGATAAAAATGAGTTGGTCTCCTGTGTGATATTTCAGCCTTGGCTATCAGTGACCCTTACTTCAGTGGAAACCTGTCCTCCTGGATGTCATTCTCCCCAGTCAGTGTGAGACACAAGACACACCTGCAGATGCAGTTTCAGACTCTGTCAACAGAGGGCATTATGTTCTACATGGCCCAACACCTAACTGCCCGAGCAGGTAAGTCAGACCCTGAGGCGTGAACTTACTTTTATGTAGTAGTTTTGGCCACCGTGACCAAGTGTGTTTGCTTCTATTTGAACTAACTGAAACTTTACCTGACCTTACAGCAGCTACAACTCCACGACTAAAATCATCTTTCTTATTTTTCAGGTGATTTTCTTAGTGTGTCTCTGACCTCGGGATTTGTTCAGCTGCGCTACAACTTGGGAGATGGCACAATCATGCTGCAGTCCTCAAACAAGGTAGACCACACTGGCCAGATCTGGCACAACCTGCAGACAGGGAGGCAAGGCGCTCACAGCTACCTCATCCTGGATGGAAAGGAGGTCACCCAGAACGCCACCGAGGTCATGACGACCCTCGACGTAGCAACAGACATCTTCATTGGAGGGGTGTCCATCCTGAGTGCAGTCACTGCCAGTGCGGTGGAAAACGAGCCTACTGGGTTCACCGGTTGCATCCGAGAGGTTGTCGTCAACGGCGCCGACCTTGACCTCACCGAAAAAGGGCCGATCAGTGGTGCCAATGTCGGTGACTGGGATGGGACGGCCTGTGGGTACAAAGTGTGCCAAAACGGTGGGCTCTGCCGCGCCATTGGCTTGACCTCATTCACCTGTGCTTGTACCCCTATTTGGACAGGACCCAAGTGCGAGCAGTCCATTTACTGCCTTGGCAACCTCTGTCGGTACGGTTCCCTCTGCATAGCGAATTTGACGGCTTCTTCCTACTCCTGCATGTGTTCACTCGGATGGAATGGGCCATACTGCAACGAGCCAATGTCTATGAACGCCGTCAAGTTTGTGGGCAATTCATATTTGAAATACAGAGACCCCCAGTACTATCAAAGGAATTTGAGATACACCCAAATCTCACTGAATTTCACCACAAGCAAAGACGATGGGCTGATCGTGTGGATGGGTAGGGCACAGAACGAGGACGATGACTACCTGGCTGTTGGACTTCAGGATGGCCACCTACAGATTGCCATAAACCTTGGAGAAAGGATCCCAGTCCCTCTTGTATACCCAAATGTCACGTTGTGCTGTGACAAATGGAATTTTATAACCATAGTTCACAACAGGACTGTAATCCAGGTGTTCTTGGATGGAAACAGAGTCATTTTTGAGGATGTTGATCCCTTTGAGCGCTACGTTGCCATAAATTATGATGGTGTTTATTATTTTGGAGGGTTTGAGCTGAATAGAAATGTGTCAGCCATAACATCTGGTCTTTTTTCTACAGGTTTTGAGGGTAGCATTAAAGATGTTATTTTATTCCAAGACACCAGAAAGCTGCAGTTTCTCCAAAGCTATGAGGGCTTTAATGTTTACAAAGGTGATGAGTAGCAGATTAAATATTTATAATTCATTTGACAAGGTTTTTATTGTCATCAATGTCGATTTTCCTTAGGTGTAAAGTATGGGCTATTCAGGATGCGTGTTATTTGTAAACGTACCCAGTAAGGAGTGATAAAAGGGTTGAGGTGGGGCCATTGCCTTCGAAATACCTACGTAAAGCAGACCGTTTCATATGTTTTCTTCAACCTGTGTGTAGCTTTTCAATATTTTTTTTATTGAAGTTTTATTCAGAAGGTGCTACAAAAGTAAATAACATCGCCATATCTTTAATGTCTTATTTTGGTGCTGTCATTTACTGTTTATTCCACGTACCTGTTCAGCAATCTTTGCTTATATTTCGAATTCTCCAAAAAGGTATTAATGTCAAAATAACAGTATAATAATAGCATGTCTGTGTCATTATTTATTAATATTTTCTAGTTTTAATATTTTCTAGTTTATTTTACTCATTGATCATCCATTATTTCTGTCAGTTACTGGAGTATGTTTTACAACAACAATGCTTTTTATGAACAATAAAAGATTAGCTTTATTATGAACTGTACAGAAAACACAAGGTGCTAAATGCACACTTGATTTCTAATGTGCATGACAAGCCAAAATGTACAAAGACAATAATTATCTCAAAACAATTGGGGGAAAAAACATTTGGGAAGGGACATTTAAAAAACAAACAAGGAACAGAAATAACAGCAGAAGAAAAACTGCTTGCATGACCAAAATAATCAGTGTTTTTTTGTTGATTTCCTTGTACCATGATATTGTTAACTTTGACCACTTGCATTTCGATGAATCATGCAGAGTAAGAAAGGTACTTTATGACTGTATCATAGATATGAGCTATCACAGTTGCGTATGTGTTTAGTGCAAGCAAAACCATTAAAATTAAAACTTTTTTCCAGAATTTAAAATTCATAACTCAACCTAAAAAATGTTTTTTTTTTTTCTTCAGTCTTTGTTTTAAAAAAAAGCTGCACGTTTTGGACATCAATAATAACTCAGACATTTGATCTATTGTACTGAAAAATAAAAAAAAGCTTTTGTAAGGAAAAAGGCATAAAAGCAAAGGTTGTTTTTTTTGCTTGTAAAAGCAATTCTTTTTCTTTTGCTTGTAAAAATCAAGAACGTCTGTCTCGTGAGCTCTTCTTTCCTTTCTCGTGGCCAGAATCCCGTCTGTGTTTGTCCCTGTCTTTGTCTTTGTGACGGCCACTGTAGTCATCACTGTGATGCCTGTCTTTTCGTCTGTCTGAATGGCGGTCATCCTTCGAGTGCCTGCTCCGGTCCCTGTGGTGTCTGTCTCGACTATGACTACGACTATGACTTCTGCTCCGGCTTCTGCTCCGGCTTCTGCTCCTACTCTTACTCTTACTCTTACTTTTACTCCTACTCCGGCTCCTACTCCTACTTCGGCTCCGCCGGTCACGCTTTCCTCGTTCTCTGTCATAATCCCGGTCATGATCCCGGTCATAGTGTCTGCTTTTCTTTTCGTGGCGGGACTCGCTGTGATGCCTCGATCGGCTGTGGTGCTCCCGGTCTTGCTTCTTGTGTCCACTTTCCTCAGTGCGCCGTGGCCTTTCCCAGGGATCGTGGTAGCGCTGTTCTGATCCTTTCTCGTCTTTAGACGAGACTTGAACAGGTTTCACGGTTTCGTCCAACCTTTGAGTTTCAAAGGGTAATGGTGGAGGAGGAAGCACGTTGAGGATCGGGGGAAAGCCAGTGTGAAGAAAGCCAGGTGGAGTCCAGGAAGGGGAAGGAACCTGACTCTGGGAAAATATCATGGGTGGAGGTACTGGTGCCACGTAGCCCAGGTTTTGAGAGACTGGTGGCGGCACAGACAGGAAAGGTGGAGGATTGCTCTGAGCAGAGTAATTTGGCAGTGGTGCTTGATGATATGGGAATTTAGGATCACCAGCAGAACCAAATGCGGCAGGCGGAGGGACATGAGCAGCTGGTGGGAGTAAAAGGGGAAAGTTCAGAAGAGCTGGCCGAGGCGATAGAGGGTCTTTGCTCTTGCAATTGGACGAAATGGTCTTGATGCTTTGGATGTCTGTCAAAGGCTTGTATTCCTTTGGAGACTGTTCTGAGGAGCTAGGCACAGACACTGAATGGGGAGCCTCGTCTTTGCTGGCTTTTGACTGCTCCTGAGCCTCTGGTTGCTCAGAATGTGTCCTGTCTGAATCTGACTTCTTCAGCTCAGATGACAATGTCTTCTTGTCGGTTGGTTTTGGTTGTTGTAAGCTACTTTTCAAAATAGCACTCAAAAACTGTACTGGACTACTTGCTGGACTTGACAAACCTGGGATTACTGAAGTAAAGGAAGGTTTGTCTTCTACAGAGGTGTCCAACACCGTAGCTGTTGTGGAATCTGGAATAGATTGGTTATCAGGGCTTGTGTTCTCACGTTTAGACAGGGAGTCAGCCTTCTTGGAAGAATCAGTGGAGCTGGAATCAGGTTTAGTCTGAGGTGTGGACAGACGGGCAAGAAACATCTCTGTTGAAACATCTGCTGGTTTATCTTTCAGAGACACCAACAATGTGCTGCTTGGTGCATCACTTTTCTGTTGCCCTGCCATATTATCAAGGGCAAGCTCCTGTGTCTGACTTAATGGACCTGGAAGATGGAAGATTTTGACTGATTTGGAGTCAGTCTCAGATTTCTTAGTGTTGCTGGATGGACCTGCCTCTGTCTTGACTGATTTGAGATCTATGACAGATGGACTTGCATGTGTCTTGAAGGATATAGAGTCAGTGACCAATTCTTCAGATTGACTGCATGGACCTGCTGCCATCTTGTCAGATTCAGAACTGGTGACAGACTCCTCAGGAAGACCTGATGGACCTGCCTCTGCCTTGACCAATTTTGGACTAGATACAGACTTTTCCAACAGACCAGGTGGACCTGTTTCTGTCTTGTCCCATTTGGAACCAGTGACTGACTTTTCAGATAGACCGGGTGGACCTGCGTCTGCCTTGACCAATTTGGGACTAGTGACAGACTTTTCCGACAGGCCAGGTGTACCCGTCTCCGTCTTGATCAATTTGGGACTAGTGACAGACTTTTCCGACAGGCCGGGTGAACCTGTCTCCGTCTTGATCAATTTGGGACTAGTGACAGACTTTTCAGATAGACCAGGTCGACCGGTCTCTGTCTTGTCCCATTTGGAACCAGTGGATGACTTTTCAGATAGACAGGATGGACCTGTCTCTGTCTTGACTGGTTTGAAATTGGTAACATATTTCACAGCCTGGCTGTATGGGCCCACTTCCATTTTGACAGATTTGGAATCTCTCTTTTTTATAATAAATCGGTTCAGACCATGGGTAGTGGAAGTGGGTTTAACTGAGACTCCCTGAGTACCAGCATCAGTGAGGATGGTGTTTGGTGCTTTACTTGATTCGTCTCCAGGCGTAAAGGACTTGGCAGATTGAAGTACCCCAGGGAGGAATCGAAGTGGTTTAGATGCATCCAGCAGGCCGAGGTCTGTGGTTGAGTCCACAGTTTCAATAGGGTCAGTCCCTGATTGATCATCAGCCACTGATGGCTGATGTGGTGGAGCTTCCTTCACTGACGGAACTTTCAAAGAGCTGATGAAGTCATTTTCTACATCTCGAGCCTTCGCAGGTTTAGATACCAGACCTACAGTTTCAGTCTCAGGTAAGACGCCCACAGGGCTGGTAGTAGGCGTGGGAAGAATAGCACCATAGTCCCTTTTAGGCCGCTGTCTGATTAGCAGTCCCAGCAGAAGATTTGGGCGATTAGACTCTAATCCTGTAGATACATAAAAAGATAAATAATCGATTCCATTAGCCATTTTGACAATATTAAAATGTATATTATCAGGAACTTTTTAATCCATCCAAATCGTCTAATGCATTTACCAACTTTACCTGGGCCATCAAAAGGGACAATCTGGTTGGGAATTTTTTCAGTCGAGCCCAAGGGGATGAGATACATGTCTTTAACCTGCCTTCGGTTATTAGCAACTACTCCATATCTCCGGCGACTGCTAAAATAAGCGTAAAGAAGTGTGTACGAGATCTCGTCTTCTTCTGTCTCAGGGGTAAATCGAATTACACAAAGCTCCTGATTGGGAAAACAAAGGAGAACAAAATTGTAGGAGGTGAAACCATATTAGCTTCAGTAATGATGCAGTTTACATTGGAGACAACTGGACTTTTTATCTCAAACTCACTTTTGTTCCAGAGGCCCGGATTTTTTCAACATAGTCCCATACTATTTGTGGTGAGATCCTTCCACCTACTTGTATGTTCTCTGGTAGATCCTGACAAGAAAATAAATGTTTTCTTTTGTTAACACCATTCACAAGAGTTTTAGAATTACAAAACAATTTTATAACAAACATCTATTCCTATACAATAACATGCCGTCTACCTCAGTTAAGTGTTCCAGATTGCCTGAGACTGGATAGGCTTTTGTTAGGAGCTTGGCCACAGCAGGCATATCCACAAAGCCATTCCACAGGCTTTGCAAGTTGGCAAGAAAGGTTGCTGGGTTGTCTTTACTACTGAAGCTTTCAGATCTGCAAGAATATTTTAAGTTTCAGGACACATTGCATGACAGGGGGCATTTCTCAATCACACTCTTATTTTTCTGGTAAATACATTTATTTTTCGGAGAGACTTTAAACCTCTTACCGTCCTTCAAAGCTGGAGTAGATTCCGGATGTCACAAGGCTGCCCTCTAAAGCATCAAGCTCATCAGTTATCCCTGATAAAGGTATGTGGACAGCCTCGCCTTCAGAAGTTGATGGACGTTTTGTAACGGTGGTGGCCACTTTCACCGCCTTTGTGACAGGCTCCTCCACAGGGGGTGCCATGCGCCCTTTACAGAATTGATAATGTGTTTATTTCATGTGTGAACAGACATCATACAAATAAATCAGGTCATACAGTTCATCAGTTCAGTTCAGTGCTTCTGCCCCTTAACTGAACCTTTGTTGTTGCAAGTGCTAATTGAAAGAAATTTAAATCTGTCCACTAATAATACAAAACTAAATAAAAATGAAGAATCTAACATTTAAGTATGATGAGTTAAGGTGGACACAACTGTGTGGGATATATCACATTACGAAATGTGAACCATCCTGTTAATGTGACATTTTCTTTCTTCTAAAACCCTGCTCCATGGTTTCAGATCCCCATACACTATAGCTATACTATACACTATAGAGGGAGAAGTGACGTTAAACCTACCAAACTGAATGCTCACAAGGTGTAAAAACATGCTTTGGCTGCAAGGTACCATCCACTCATCCTACATTAACATTATATACATCATACATTTTTTTCTCTCCAGGCGCAAATCCGTACTACGAGGGGAAAAACAAACTCCATATCACGAGACCCCCACGAGACATTAGCACTTTATCTTCTCACGTTTCAGTTTCCCTGGAAAGGTAACAGACCAGCTGAAAGCATGCCATTCATCGCGGGAGCTGCCAGCCGCGATGGTGTTAATGAGCATGTTAAGAAAAGCTGAGAGACAACCATCACTCAAGCCTCCGCTTATGAATATGTATGACAGCGTAGGAAGACACCCCGTCCCTGAGGTAGCCGAGCTCGGAGATTAAATAGTTTGGGAAGATATTGCAAATATGAAGACAGTACTGACTGCCCCATATTAAAACTGAAAAATCCAAGGCTAACTTTGCTTACTAAATCCACAAACCAGATACTGTGATATTTCCTCTATAACTTATTGAAAAAATATAAAAATGACAAGATGTTAACTGATTATTCAGCTCTCCATGGCTCACAGTTAACTCCAATATCTTGCCAGACATCAAGACAAATAAATATGTCAAGCTAATGATATATCCAGCTAAACCCTGCCTCTTACCAGTGCATATCTTGCAATTCAGATCAAAGAGGTGAGACTTGTGCAGGCTGGTTGTGTCTCTAACATCTTTCGGGAGTTCAGGCTCGGCCACTTGGGGCTTCTCCTCCGGCTCCTCCGGAGCTTTGGGAACTGGTTCAGGCTGCAGGGGCAATAACAATCGCCACATATATACACACACATGCACACACACACAGGCACAGACACACACGCACGCACACACACACACACACACTGCAGGGTTAATTTAATCAAATGTCTAATAATGGATTGATCTGGCAGTACTGTGGATATATAGCCAGGGTTGCTGGAGCCTCCTTGTGGTTATTAATGTGTGGTGATTCATTTGGGAGCCAATGAAAAAACAAGAACAACCTTGTTTATAAATAAAAAAAAAATAGAAACAGGGCCCACTTAATGTCACCTTACCTCTAGTTCTATGACATCGGGGGGTTTCAAAGGCTCCTGGTTCTCAATCTCAATCTCTCCTTTGTGGGTGATTTTGGTGATGGGTCGTCTCTCTGCCTCCCGCTGCTCTTTTTCGATCATTTCTATAGCCTGCAGACAGGAGACAAGAGAAAGGGTGATGACTACCATCAGGCTTCAATCAGACACCACTCTTAACCAAATCAGTGCTTAAAAACAGGAGCAACTGTTTAAGGTTAGCTCTGTTCTGCTCCAAAGTATTTAGCCAGAAGATCTGGAAAATTCATCAAACAGCACAAAATAAGGAACAGAGTGAATTCTAAAAATGGGGTATTAGAGAATGCGGCTTGCAAAGTGCCATTTGGCAAGAATGAATACAGACAAATAAGTGGGGAATTTGCGTTGAGCCCTAAAAGCTAGTAGGCTAAATTGCCTCAAAATAACATGGTTCCATTACATGAATCAATGTGTAGCAAGATATAATAACTCTGGATAGCACTTCAAATCTCAGACAAGCATCATTTTTAAACATTGATTTAATGATTTGTGTATCTCAAAGCAGCACAACGGATCAATAGCTATTCGCTAAAGGTATGCTAGCAGCTAAAACTAACGAAATCTCTTGAAATGTGCTGACTTTCACATTATGACAAACTAGTAACTCAACGACTGTCCTTACACAGTCAAACATCAAGCAAGTGCAACACAAGACTAAGCAAGACGGCAAATAAGCTACTTACTAGATCGGCAGAAAGTAAACAAGTCAGGTCGGCGGGCTGCGGCAGGCAAAACTACAGATATATGCCTATGGACCCTGCTATGCCAATGGCACGGACGCGATTCTCCATATTAAAAGTCATTGTAGCGCCCCAATTTTTTTTAAGCTGTTATTTTAAGGTTAAACTGCTTATCCTAACCCTAATCCTGAAGCATAATTGTTGCAAAATGGGGCTTTAAGACACATTCCCTGTTACAGATTCTCTGTTCGCCGAAGCAACAAACCTGAGTAACGACACACTGACATGTTTATTTCAGCGACAGTGGTAACACTAAGGCAATTTTAAATGAACACTGGCTGCTTACGTGTCTGTTTTCCCTTTGTCTCCAAGCAGCCAATTCTTTAGAGGCCAACTCTTCTGGGCTCATACGAATGAGATCTCCAGGAGAGATTTCCCCTTGAAGAACACGTTTAAATAGTACCTGTGAAAATTGATCAATACGGCTTTCAACACCTTACAACTGATGCAATGCGTGACAATCAAAACTACAATTGCACAAAAGTTTAAACGTCTCTAAACTGTGTGAACTTACGTTGTTTTTCGTGTCCTTAAGGTTGAAAGTTAAGCTTCTGTATTTGCTCTTGTACTTGCTATCAGTGCCTTGAAAAAATGAATAGAGTTCTTTTTCTGTCTTCTTGGCAACTTCAGCAACCTTCTCTGACGAAACCTTTAAGTCTGAATCTTTCAGCCTAAAATCAGAACAAATCAAAGAGTGGACACATTACATCTGTACTGTTCAGATTTAGAGAACATATGTTAGTATAATATATATTAGTAGTTATACAGTGTCTACATCAATGAGGCTTTTTATACCTGGCATCAAAATGCATTTTGGGTGATCGGATTGCTATCGGATAGTGCTTGACCACATGTAAGTACAGGTGTAAACTGTAAATGCACTCAAGACGCATTTAGGACAGATTGTGATCCGATCGGCCAAACCACTTCCGTAGGTGGTCAAGGGCGGATTGTGACCACATTGAAAACATTAAAGTGTAAATGCAATTGTGCTGTCAATCCACAAACAACTACGTGGATGAAAATACCAGCAAGGTTTCAAAAAGCAAGCAAACACAATAAAGCAGCTTCTCAGATGGCTACCGTCTTCGTATCTTTTTTTGGTTGTTGTTTGTTTCTGACCCGCACAAACGAGAGGAGGATGTGATGTGAGCTGAATACAGCAATCGGATCTCAATTAGATCTCAATGTGGACACTGAAGACACATTAATACCATGTATAAATTGAATCTGGTTAAAATCAAACCTAGATTCAATCTGGACATAAGACACATTTTGATGCCAGGTGCACCCCAATGCAGGGGTTAAAGCAAAAACAAATCCTGAGCCTGAGCCTTTTTTGTGTGTGGGTGAGTGCGAGGGGGGGGTGTCGTCCTGTGGCGAGGACACATTTACAGGATAAAAAAAACAAACAAACAAAAAAACATTTAGAAATGAATGATTGCAGATTATGGTGGGACTTTTGAAACTGCAATACCAAGAAGAGTCAGCAATAGTACTCCACCTCACTACAATATGGTACTAACACATGAAGCATTTACGATTTCTTTTGATATCATGTTTTGCTGCTAAGCTTTGTCCTTGGAAGATTTCAATATGACCTACAATCACAAGGTGATATGTTATAAGGGTATGTGAAATTCAGTCAGTGGAAGAAGAGATGATATGCAACCATTTAATTGAGGATATATGAAAAAGGACAGTGATTCACTTTTTTAAACCGTTAAAGTGCAACAGGGAACTGTAGATAATACTGTAGTTTTATATTGCAACATTTCCATAACTACTTTGTTCAAAAGAAATAATCGTAAAATAAAATATACATCTTTTAATTCTAGCATAAGTGCTGAGGCATTGGCTATATTCATGTTCCTGCCTGGCAAGTGATGCGTTTTTACTGCGTTCTCATCTTCAAAAATCTATCAAAATAAAAAAACGAACGAGGACATTGTCCATGTTCTTGTTGGTGGCTTCGTCGACATTTAAGGAAAACATGCCGTTTTTTAGCTTTTCAGAAACGCGTCTTTTAAACTCTGGTGTTAAAATAGCTTGCATGCTGATTGAATATTGACAGTTTAGTCAAAGCAATTTTGTTTTCAGCTATTTTTTGGCATAAATTCACCAGGGGTTGGGCGAGCCTGGACGACAGATTGTGCTCTGCGATGAACGTACATACGCGTATTTTCAGGGCACACACACACGATCAATTATTGATGCCGGTACATC
Source organism: Sprattus sprattus (assembly GCF_963457725.1). NCBI lineage: Eukaryota > Metazoa > Chordata > Actinopteri > Clupeiformes > Clupeidae > Sprattus > Sprattus sprattus. Next base: position 23,461,360 of record NC_137910.1, on the reverse strand, counting down.
AGCTGTGGCTGTTGCTCCCGGTAAAAGCGTTGTGTTGGATAGTGCAAACAGCTGCTCTATGAGCGAGGTCTAACTCATGACGTGGAAGCACTTTTTTTGAGAACGAAGTGCAGAAGCAAGCACCTGCTACTCTTTACCTCTTACAGAGGCTACCAAAAGGCTTATTATCCTTCCCTGTCTCTTCTATCCATGCCCAGCACCATTCATTTTTCAATCCTTTATCAACTAGGAGGGAATCTTCCCAAGGATTCTTGAACTTACTCTCCTTCGGTGTGACAGATTCTCTACTTGGGCATCTACGTAGCATAGGCAGAGCGCTATAGAAAAGTCGGTGGTGAAAGCACATTTTCCCAAGACCCGCCCCAATCTACTTCTGATTGGCTAATCATTTTATTTTGAGAGCCTGAGAGTTGTGCTTCTTTCATATCATTGGCAGACGAACTCATAAACTTGAAAGTAATGTTGATGATATCGAGACGTCCGCTGGATGTGACGACCCCCACCCTGGTCATCGGCAGCTCCATGGTCCGAGATGTCCACACCCCCCCCTTCAACAAGCGGCCCCTGCAAGGTCCACTGCCTCCCCGGAGCCAGGCGTGTTCCAATCGCTGATGGATGTGGAACTTTCCCTCCCCACCCCCACCACTCTGCACGTAGTCTCTCTACCTGGTCTACCTAGAGAAACCCTCGGCCAACCGCACCCACTGCCACTGCATTGCCGTACACCTACTCTACCCAATACCCTATGCTAGCATTTATGTACAATATACATTATTGCCTCCACCGAAATGTTTCTCTGTCCCTACATCCCCTACCCCTGTAACAGTAACCCTATTGCCACAGTAATCTGGTCTTGTCTGTATCATGTCCCACCTTCCTGTCTCCACCCGGCCGACCTCAAGCAGATGGGTCCCCCCTTATGTGCCGTGGTTCTGCTCAAGGTTTCTTCCTGCCTAACAGGGAGTTTTTTCTTGCCCCTGTTGCCGTTGTGCATGCACTAAGGGGGTTCAGGCTCTGGGCTCTGTTAAGCGCCGAGAGGCAATTGTATTGTTATGGCGCTATACAAATAAAATTGAATTGAATTGAATTGAATTGAATTGAATTGAATTGAATTGAATTAAAAAAAATCCGGCACGGTGCCGGAATACTTTAATCCCTGCCAATGTGTGCTTACATACGCTATAAACTACATACATATAACCAACTTACAGTACACAGGCGCACACAAACCCATACACAGGGTTTCCGCTACGTTCATTTCAGCGTGGCGGGCCGCCGCACCTTCGTCATTCCCCGCCACGCATCGGAAAAAATCGGAGCCCTGTTTTTTGGTGTGTTATTTGCCACATCAAAGGATTCGTCTGCCTTTCCCGCACTTGATCAGCGTTCCACGGCATCCACGGCTTACCACAGCCGGTTTACATACTCCCCCCGCCCCCTCTCTCGTTTCTGACACACTGGCCCTCAAACTAGAAACCGAACAACTGGATCAGAGGTACGTGACGTTGAATTAATTTTATTTTACATGTGAGAACAAGTTGTTGAACATTGTGCAGGGGTTACATCGTAGGCCTAATATGTTGTAGACGTAGACGGCTGGTTTCTCACATTGCGTCTATTTCGGGAGGCTAAATGTAAATAAGCTTCAGTAACGGTCATTTCTAAACGCACAGCTGTGTGTGGTCCCTCAATGAGCCCTGCACTTGTAGCGGATGACAACAGAGCAAAGTTTGTTAAAGGTAGCAAGTCCGAGGCCTGCGTGGTTTTAAAATAGGCGGACACCTTCGCAGAGCTCATAGATCTATTAGTTAGGCTAAGGACAAGCCGACCAACTTAGCGATTTCGTTCGTAATAAATACAAGAACAGTTAAACAAGTAGCCTAATAGCTAGTAATTCCCGCCGGAGTTTTCGAATCCAAAATGTCAACGCGTCCTCTTCAAAGATAATAATTCTAATGCATTTAGATCGTCTCACTCTGTCCTCTTTTTCAGATGAGTTTGCTGAAATACTTCACTAAAAAAAGGAAAGAGCCATTTCTCCAATTAACCTCGAGATATCCTGTGAATTCATAACCCCACTTGGACATGCGTTCGTGTGTGTGTGTGTGTTTTGCCTTTCAGCACCGCCTTCTCTTGTTTGACTTGTTGACCACTTTGCGGCACCCTGCTTAATGACGTAGTTGTAGCAAGCGCTGTACAGCATCATTAGGCTTCAGCAAGCAGGCTACTATGCGTGCAGTGTAAATATCCCCAAAATAAACACCTGCCCCTTTTGCTAAATCTTCTTATGATGACAGTATCAGTAGTCAGTAACAATAGTCATAGTAGTCACACAATGTATGTGAAGTAGGCTACTGTAAACAGTAATATTTTGTCATCATATTTCAACATGTAATGTTTTGAAATGAAATATAGGCAAGTAGTAGTGGAGCTGGAGAATGCTGCCTAGAACCAAGAGAGTCAGATGTGAGGGAAGACAGTGAGAAGAGCCAGCCAACCAACAACAATAAAAAACCTGGCAAACACAGGGCTTCAGGTTGGGACCCAACATGGGTTGAAAAGCCTAGGTTTAAACCGTGGCTGTATAACACCGATCATGTTTTGCCAAATAGGTAGCTCATGAGGACCCATACTTTGTACACCTTTAAGGACCTGAAATAATGACATTGTCCCGTATTTAGAAACAAAAGTACAGTTCTGTATTGAGCTGAAACTGGGCCCACAATTCGGTTAAAATGCAGGAAATTGCGTCTAAGAAATACAAATTTTTTTTGGGGGGGGCCCCCAGACCCCCCGCTGAGGTGCCACCGCACCTTACAGGAAATCCTGGGGGAAACCCTGATACATGCAGACTCATAAATGGAAACAGTTTTGATAATCAAATTACTGAAGAATTACCTGCTCAGAAGGATATCCTTGAGTGTGTGTCGTACATTCCGTCGGATTTGATCTGTGGAAGGCTGCTTTGTGCTAACAGGTGAAACTTTTGCTTTATGTTTCTCTGACCTCCCGTGTCCTCCTGATTGGACAAAGAAAAGGAGAAGATCTAATTTCTGTGTGTACAGTCAGGGTTAGGTAGCCCTCACATCACAGATCCAAATATATGTTTCTCCATGACATAAAGCTCTTCTCAGTGACTGAATATGACTTCATGAAGATGATATATTACCCGTTCTGTGTGTAGAATCTTTAGCTTCAGTTGACTGCCTCCTCTCTGAATAAGCGGACTCCTGAAACCAGGCACAGACCAACATAATCATATATTTCAAAAAAGGCATTAAGACCAGTGGTGTGTGAGAGACCCCCTGTGCAACAACCTCCACTAATAAAACTGGGGTGTGAGTGCTTTTAAGCGAGTATATTGCAGCTTTGCAGTGCAGTGACATAAACAACAATGCAGTATGTGATTGCATTGTCATGTGCATTATACATCTGGAAAGACATATTTGTTAAAACATTTTGGAAGGCTTTACAAGTCGTTAAATGTTTAACGTAAAGTAAAGACTGCCAACTAGGAAAGATGTCTGTTATTCATACAGTGTACGTGTACATAAAGGCAGAACACCGTCACCCAACACCCCCAATCCTATGAGGACTCCTATTCAAAATGAACACAAAAAAGAAAACAAACCCTTTAACAGGCTGCTGACCATGTGTAAACTCTTTACTGATGCACAGCTAAAAGAAATACAACAGCAGTTTGATTTATGCGCAGGAAAAATGAAAAACAAAGTTCTCACAAACATGATCCATTGGATAAAGTGGGGGGGGGGGGGGGGGAAACAGACATGTACATGCGACACACCTTGCCTCATCACTTTAGTTGTAGACAGCGTAAAGTTTCATTAACAAATGAAAACAGCTACTAGTGGCCTGTTCACCAACATTGTAGACATATATTGAGTGGAGAAGCTGTGCTAACAAGGCAATACTTCTTCCAGTGGCCCTTATCTGTATACTGGGGGGGCTTACAGTGGCTCACCTTTCTAAATGGTCTGACTCCGCCCGTCGTGACTCCTTGTTGTTTGTTTCTGGGAAGCGGCTGGGGGTCGCTCTTGGGTGGCTGGTCTTTGGTGGCCGGGTCGGACCCGCCCGGCTCGGCTTTGCCAACGTCCTCGTCATCGCAGCAGCTCAGGCACACATACTCCTGGTCCTCCTGCTCCATCTGCTGGACCTTATCCAAGTCCAGGCCCACGCAGTCGCCATGGAACCAGTCGTCGCAGCGCCCACACCCTACCATGAACCTGGAAATACGGCAGCACGCTATAAGTGGCGAGTGGGTACATTTTTCCAATCTTGAAAATAGCAGACAGGGCGATGGACAAAACATGGGTCTGACAATAACTTTGAGCCTGCAAACTTGTTGCCATAGTCACACACTAATAACACTGGTGGAACTATTCTACCAGAGGGGAGGCAGCTGGGAAGTGAGAAGATTCTGCCCACCAGCCACAGTTTCCATTTTCTGCACACAGTGCTAGGATTACAACAAGCGTAGGAGGGCAGAGATTTTTAATTAAATAAGTAAAAAAGCTAAGAAGAAGCTTCCCAGCTGTTTATGAACAGGCCTCAACTAAAATAGTTGTTTGCTTTACTCTGGAGGAAAACACCTGGAAATATTATGCAGGTCCTTTTGAAATGGCTCTACTACAGACATCTGTTAGATGAAGGCTGTACCTAGAGATCTACCTACTGCCACAATGAAATGTCATCCATTCTACCACACATTCTCTGTAAAGCAAATCAAAGCCTTCAGGAGTAATACGTTGCACATTACAAAATGAAGGGGGGGCACCCACACCACTAGAGTTAGCCACTGCCCTGACTTTCTTTAATCTGATACACTAAACCAGCTGAATTCTTATAAATGTTAAGTTAGGCCAACCTGTTGTTGTGGGATTTCTTGCAGAGGCCACAATGTTTGCTTGGATCCCAGAGGGCCTCCCCGTCAGCAGGCTCTTCCTCCACAGCATCCTTCCTAGCCACGGGGGCGTTGTCGGGGATGAACAGTGCCGGCTCTTCCACAGAGACACTACGGGCGCTGCGGCTCCGCTGCCTCTGCAGGATCTTCTCCTTCCTCAGCCTGTGCCTCTCCTGCTCCTCATTCTCCTCCAGCTCCTGCAGCGGTGGGTCGGGCTTCTTGACCGGTGAGGGGCTCTGCGGGGGCTTCTTCTGGGGCAGAGTCGCCTGCTTGTGGGAGCTCTGTTGGGCGCCTTGAGGGGCCTGCTTGTGGGGGCTCTGTTGGGCGCCTGGATGAGGCGGAGGGGCCTGCTTGTGGAAGATCTGTGGGGCGCCTAGAGGAGGATGAGGGGCTTGCTTGTGGAAGATCTGTGGGGCGACTGGGTGAGGATGAGGCAGAGGGGCCTGCTTGTGGGAGCTCTGTTGGGTGCCTGGAGGAAGATGATGATGAGGCGGAGCGGGCTGCGATCGTGGAGCCTGCACCTTATTGCTTTCAGGCTTCGGTGCACCCAGTTTCACGGGTTGTTTTGTGAGGGTCTCCGCCCTGATCTTCTGCGTTTTGGGAACAGGGCCACCCTTGAGCTGCTCCCCAGGCCGTTTCACTGCTACATTGTTATGCGGCTTGACTTTCAGATCTGCAGGGTTCTTCAGCATGCCTTTGGGTACCCTCTTCAGCTGGGGATGGTTTAGGCTCTTTCTGGCAGTACCCAGTTTATTTGGTACTGTCGGCTTGGTTTTGGCAGAGGGCAAGGCCTCCTTTGATTTCGAATGCTTGTTGGGTGAATCCTGCTGCGCCGTGTTGTTGTTGTTCTTACTCTGCATTTTGCTGGTTTTGGACATTGAAGGATTGTCTTGGTCGCTGGCAGCTTTAGGGTCTGATGCTACTGAACCCTCCCCGGCAGGTTTTGGTACCAGTGCACCATTGGTGTTCTGGACTTCATTAGGGTTAACGTACGGACCTAAATGGTGCGGGACATCATTAGTGACGGTCACCTTCTCTTGCTTCTGAACTGCACCTGGGTCTCGGACCGCTTCCACTACCGCCGAGCTCTCCACACTCACAATCTCTTCCACGTTCATGCTCACACCCACACCATCCACACACACAACTCCTTCCTGCAATCCCTGTTCCACAGAGAGGGTGGTCAGGCCACCCAGGAGGGAGGGTCCCGGGAGGAGCTCAATGCGATAGCCCCCGACGGTGACAGTCAGACGCCGCAGCACCACAACGGGGTTCATGGAGGGGTGGACGTTGTCATTTGCGTTGTACCTTTTGCTGAAAAGCAGCTCTCGTTTTCTCCGGGATTCAGCGCCATCCTCTGTGGAGCTGGACCCCGGCGGGCTCCTGTCTGACGCTCTCCGGCCTGCTCTTCCCAGGCCCCTGGCACTGATGCCCCTCCTCCCTGCACTGACGCCCCTTCTCCCCCGGCCAGTGCGTTGGCCCCGCACACCTCTCCCTGTGCCTCTGCCGGTTCCTGAGGGATAAGGTCACAACAAGGAAATTCATCTGCTATTCCTCTATGCCCATACATCTGTTCCTACACTGTAGTTTGCCTGAAATCTTTAATCAGCATCACAATTTTACATCTTTTGCCAGCAAACATCACACAGCTTATGACATTTCCAATGTGGTGCAATGTGATGTGTATGTTTTTTTTATTATTATTATTTTAAACACGAGTTCACATAGGTTAGGAATGTTGGATTTGTTAACAACCATGAAAGCACAGAGGAAAGCGGTTTTCTGATTTAAAACACCCACTTCTATGACAAAAGGACAAACGTTTTTCACAGAGACATGTCTGTTTAAAACATACTCATGACTTTGTCGCACGATCTCTGCGTTAGCCTTGTGCAATAGTTCATAGGTCACTCAGAGGTCAATTAGGGGTACAACATCAAAGGATACCACGAAAGAGTGCTACATCAGGCAGGGAAAGTGCAGACTACACATAAATGCCTTACTTTTAGGATCCATTTCTCCCTACAAAGGTACTTTTTCTGTATTTGTTCAGACACATTGTTGGTGGGCAAAAGCTAAATTCTCTTTTCTGCCATGCTGGAAGAGCAAATACCACAATACATAGCAAACACAGGTGGAAGAAGAAAGCAGGGTGTATAAAGTTTGTACCTAGTTCTGCTAGGCTTGGAGCATTCCCAGGCACGCCACTTGCTCCTCTACCGCCACATGCTCCTCTCCTGCCTCTTGATCCTCTCCTCCCTGGAAACCTGCCGGCTGACTGACGTCTGGATACACCACGGCCTCGTCCCGATGGCCTCATGTTGTGATCTGTGAAGCACAAAGATGCATATGGTCACACTCAAGAAGCTCTGGGAATGTGCAGTCATCATATGAGCAACAGCACACAGCAAGCAAGACAAACACACTTTCGGTTTTCCTGTAGACTGGAGGGCCATGGCACTAGCAACGATGCCAAGATCCAAATCTAGTGAGCTGGTAAAACACGTCCATGAAAATAGTTTGGGCGGAGAAAAGGGTAAGTGACTTAATGGCCAACAGCCTTTGTTCACACCAATATTTGAAAAGTTGGCTATTCACTTGTAGGGATGTAAGGATGAATTGCTTAAATGGGCAATATCCTTCAAGTATTGCGTCAACACACCTGTTAAGCTGGCCAAGTTAGACTCATCATTGTCCAGCAGATGGAACTGAGTGCTGGCAGACCCGAACATGGGATCTTTGTCACTGAGCATGTTCTTTAACGAGTCGTCTGGTCTTTTGTGACCTGATCCAAACTCATCACTTGCTTCACATTCCAAGTTCTGGCCAAGCAACAAGGAGTCATCCAACTGATCACTGGGAATTAAATGGGTAAAGGAGTCAACTACATCCATGAATGCCTCTGCCTGTCTGTAAGCTCTGCAGAAATAAGAACATATCCATTAACATATAAATATAAATGTATGACCAAGAGAGCATACTCCTCCTCAGTTAGTGAGCCACCACTTAGAGGCTGAGAAGTTGAGTCTATCTCTGCCTGCACTGAACCTACTCTTAACAACACTTTTGAGAAGCAGTGTGGTACATTTGAATACTTCAACGTTGTTAGAGACTGTCAGTGGACAACGGCATTAACAGGCAAAAGAAGCCAAGTACATTTCACGTAAAAGACCTTGTTAAATGTAGTTTGTGTACCCGACTACGCTCTTCGTCTAATTACATGACAACCCACATCACAAATATGTACCCCCCATAATTCCAATTTCGTCAATAAAAGACATTTTGAAACATACGCAGCAGATGAAGGTTTTGCCGGGCAAAAACGTTCAGGTGCCTTCTTTTCAGAAACGAATGATAACGTTACGTACTTTGGCGGCCACAGTTGAAGTGAAGTATCTTCATGACACATCAAGGATTACTATCAATCTTAAAAACCCCTCTATACAGTCTCTAACCAACAAAGCAACGGAAAACGTTAATTTGATACAAATGTATTATGAAAACAAAAATTCAATTAAATCAAATGTGGTTGGCAACCCACAGCAAATGTTAACTTGTCGTTACCCTATACTATAGCCAGTTAGCCTAGCGTTATTGACAGCGTGACACCTGACGCGGATGGGGGAAAACCCAAAGTAATATGAATAAAGGCAAACTAGTGCGATATATCCATTCCATACAAACGTTAAGCAAACTGCATCCCAGGTTAGTCTCTCACACATGCAAACTCATTTAGCTTCCATTTTGACAAAACATGAAGGTAAGCAAACTAGGATAACATAGACATTACTAACTCCAGTTTATGCTTGCCACAGCTGGTGACTTGATTAACTTCAGTTAGCCAACTCTTTGACCCGCGTCAGCATGCTGACATATTTACAAGCATTAATTTCTGTCACAGAGCGGTAGTCAACATAACTAAATCATCACTGATGTACATCACAACTAATCCCTCACATACAAACTAAACAATGACTACATTTACGCTAAGATTTTTTTAACGTTAGCACATGCATGGCGGTGTTGGGCTAATTCGCTAACGGTTGGTCACACTACAGTGTGCTGTGCTCGGGGGCTACGTCCGGAGCTAGTCAGTTGCTAGCTAGCCATCCCTAGAGGCCTTGGAGGACAAACTTTAGTAGTAAAGTAATGCATTAAATTGCAGCTTGGATAGCTCAGAGTCAAAAGGCTTAATTGCAAAGATGACAGTAAAATCAAAGATTAAACATGGTGATTACAAGCTAGTTATCTAACTTGCAGACCAACTGTTGTAATGGCAGTGTATAAACTCGGATTCCATCCCAGGCAGAGCAAGAGGACTAAGTTAATGGCTAAGCTAGCCAGCTAGCGTAGAACCGTCCTCGGGGCAAAGTTCTGGCTGGCGAGTCGTCCAGACAGTCAATAGATAGGATGGGCAAACACAGCCTTGGCTGAGGCATAGTTAATATTAGCTACGGAACAAGCTCAGTATCGTTAGTTGCCATTTTGTAACATTTGCTCCAAATCCGCTCATTGGCTAACTTGATGTTAGCCTGTGCATACTTAACTATAATGTTTACTCCAGGTTCTGTTCCTTTACAGCAAAATGACTCACGTCAAAGCAATACAACAGTGGTCTACAACCATAATAACAATAGTTTGGCATTAGCACTCACTGCAATCCCCAAAAGACATGTCAATAAATGATGGTTACAGAGGCCATTGAGCTAACATTGATTAGCTAGCGAGCTAGCTAGGCCCCAGATTCGCCAAACACAGGCTAACTAGCTACGTATGTTCACGCCCCCTTTCAACTGCTAGACGTTGGTTGAAAGACTCTAACGACTACTTTCACACACAGGAAGAGAGTAATTGTGCTTACCTTGCGACTCTTTATTACAGATTTGACCATTACTTCCAGATTAATGTTGCATTGGATCTTGCAAGATAGTTTAAGCTACCGGTTCTTCCTTAGCTACGCCGCCATTGGTGCCTTCTGCAAAATCCTGACACAACTCGAGCACATTGTATCACGTGGTACGTGTTTACAGTGCTGATTGTATTATAGCTAGACAACTTGCAAGCTGCATTCAAATGCATTGGATTAGGCCATGTGTTAACTTGACGTAAACCTTACTTATGTCAGAAATCCCAGTAGGCTGCAGAGGGACTTAAGTCAGGAAGAAAACTTGCAAGACATTAACAACATATACAGTGTGTGTGTGTGTGTGTGTGTGTGTGTGTGACAGTAGCCTACCGGTGATATAACCTAACTAGACATAACGCAAATCGTTACAAAATATGACCGCCGAACTGTTCAGTAGGTTTTAACACAGAATGAGTCATGGTTGTCAGTGTGTTTGTGTGTTTTTATGTGTTTTGTGTGTGTAAATTGGTTTGTGTTTCATTTTTATGTATTAAAGGAATAATTTGTGATAGATTTTGATGATTTGGTAATGTAATGTTTTCTGTACTACTTTTTTGTGGATTGTTTTGGTATATTTTTCTTTTGCAAGTTTCTAACCACCAACAGGTGGCGCTGTAGGTGATATCAGTCAGGCATATGTACAGGCATACAGGTTCGGGCCAGCGTCCACCCTGAGACATTTTCTCTGGATCAAACAATGTTCACAAGAGTTATAAGTGACTTTGTGTTTTGTGGCAAGCACTGGCAAGTTGGCAAAGTTTGAGGGTCTGCCACGCCCACACCTTCCGACTAATGAGAAAATCCAATATAACTTTTAGTCGCCCATTGCTGAAGAGTAACCTGACCACATGTTATGGCGTTACCATTAAATCTGTCGGAGGAGTTCGATCAGATGCGAGGTGTGCAAACGCAAAACGCATCTTCTACTCATCTACGACTTCCTGTGGACCTGCCACCACGGCGTCAAGAGACTTTTTGGTGATTCCAAGCATGATGAAGATGTGTACCAAATTCCGTCAAGCTACGCCAAAATAACCCCAATGCGCGGGTTTTTTTGCAATGTTCTAGGGGGCGCTACAGAGCCAGTTTGCTTCATCCATGGACAAAAACTCTACCGAAGATGGACCGTTACATGCTTGATGTCCCTGGCAAATTTGGCAATTTTTCGAGCACTTTGACATATATTCGATTAAAACACCTCATTTTTGCTTTTTAATTTTGAACTAGGTGGCGGCGCTATACGTGTAATGACTGGTTATGGTATGGGTTGACATGGCCCCTTAACACAAACATACAAGAACAATTTGGCCCTCCAAGGCCCTAGGGTTCTCGGGATATTCGAAGAAAATTGTGTCGCGCCACCTACAGGCCAGTTGATGTATAACCATATAAATTAATTTATTGCATGCCCCCCCGTGAACGAAAATGAACGTGCAGTCAGAAAGTGTCATAATGATCCCTTACCTCCGATTTCATGCAGTTCTGACCTTGTCAACTTACAATTAACATTTTTTACAACACTCCATTTTTGCTTTTTCATTTGTAACTAGGTGGCGCTTCAAACTCATCAAAAAGCACTTCATTGATGCTCTGAGGAGAGTGATTCATTCTGTGTTAACTGTGTTACCCCCTAGTGTAAAATACGCCTTATAAATAAAGTTTGATTTTATTTAATTTGATAATGTTGAAGTGGGTCCACTGATAGAAGCATAAAGTATCACCACATCGCATTTACATATGGTATGTCATACATCATTTTCTGAAACTATACACAAATATCTTATGGACACCCTATGGGCAGATGGCAGAATGGATACATGTTGTTTTTTTGTTATTATTATTATGTTCACATTTAACATAGCACAAAAAAAGAGACATTGTATGTGGAAAACATGTAATTTCACAAACACAGCATTACTTTGCAACACTGTAATAAGATTAACAAACTACTAAACGTCAGAGAGATTTTCAAAAGTTAACACATTTCTGTATATTAAGTTAACTGAATTAACAAATTGGTCAACTCAGTATGTTTCTTAAAACAACCATGAAGGGTTTAAGTTGTTGTTGTTGTTGTTCCAATAATGAGTATGTATAGTCCTACAGTTACCAGGCCATTATATCGAAATGAGGGGCAGCATTAAATTGTAAAATTATCCAAAAATGTCATACTCAAAATTAGCCACAAGGAGGCGATATAAACAAGGATATAAAACAGCAAACAGAAAGAGCTCGATTAACTCTGCTAATTTAACAGCCTCAGTTCTGCTGACAAATCCTGTAAAACATATAGCTTCGTTAATATCAACAATGAACATCGATTCAAATTTTAATATACATTGTACAAACAACAGAGTAGATGTTGTATGTACTGTATATTCAATTAGGCCTTTTGTATGTCAACATCTTTAGGCCTATGCAAAACAACATGCCCTAGGGCGCAAAGCAAGCAAACTATACAGAAGCTCATTTTTGTTTATGATTGCAAGGTTAATTCCATTATTTTACTTTATAACAGGGTGTTCTCATATGAGATCGGGAAAATATAATTGTTTTGTAAGTGAAAAAATGGCTTCCTTTTGATCTTCAACAGAACCTTCTCATCAAATTGGGGAAGGATAGGCTACTGTTTTTTTGTAGTTGTTTGATCCAGAAGACCAAAAATGTTAATTGCTCCACAAATGGTACCATTCTCATTAGGGGGTCTTGAATTATGAATTACAATACAGTCATTTACAAATCAGACTGTGAGATACCACAGAAGAAAACATTTTGTTTTTATGCATAAATGCCTAGCTAAGTATACTTTCTGTAAGAGGACCACTCTTTGTTAAATATTTAGACAGTGTCCAGATAAAACAAACCTAACCTAAACATGTTGTGTTAGTGTCTGGAGGTATGAACAGACTGGGATGTAAGGCCAAAATATGTGTTGCATTACATTTTTTGCTTCATTAAATAAAAATAAAAACATTGGTATACATTAAATAGTCGTTCATTTTTAATCCCTCGTGAAGACAAATCTATGAGAAACACATAGCCTACAGCCGTCCTTATTTGGGAACTTTTATTTTGACTTGCAAAGCTTTGATGTTCTTTGTAATAATGATCACCTTGCCCTCTAGTCTGAGCATCATACTCATCTCACGCATGGCAATAATCAATGCCAGAAACATGGATTCAGCCTCTTAAGGGACCCGGACAGCGCAGACAAAGCCAGGCAGATATTCAATAAGCGGTCTTAGTGGTCTGGTCACAGATGGCCTGTAGTTCAATTGAGTGAACAGGAGTCCTCCTCTGTTGCCAGAGGCCACATGCCGTAAGGCAGAAGTACCAGCCAGGTGGGTGAGCCCTTTTCTGATGGCCCCCAGCTCATCATAAGAGGAAAGGTGTACTGCCTGTTTGTAAATGCTGTAAATGAGAATTCCCTCTGCAATTTGATGGAACAACTCCATGGATAGTGGCTCATGGTTCCCCTCCTAGGGCTCCAACAAGGGTTCAGAGAAGTGGGAATCTTTTTAGGCTGCCCATCTCCAAAAGTAACAGAAAATGGCATCAAACAGCAGGAGCCATTTAGCTGGCAATGTGGTGCAGCATGGTGAAAGGGGAAACAAAGTTAAAAGTGTATATATTTTTAAACATATTTGTTGATAATAGCAGCATAGCTTTTCATCCTCTGAGGGTACAAACATGTTTAATACATATGAATAAATATCTCATACAGCAGCACGTTTGACCCATGTTCAAATGTATTTTGAGATATTTATGTTTATGTTAAATACAAATATGGGAAATGTTATTTTTTTACGTTGGTAACTTTTGTATGATAAATATACTTGGTGATAAAAGAATAATAACAAAGACACCAGAATTTCATGATACATACTAAGGATGTTATTATAACTGAATTTAAGATTATGTGGATCAAAGGGAAAACACACACACATACATACATATGTTTATATGTATACAATAATGAGCAATTGGGTGCTCCCTAATAAAATACATTTACAAAAGAAAGAATTGATAAAAAGAAATAAAGAAAAGTTATAAAGAAATTATACTTATAATATGTTCAATCTTTGCCCTATTAATTCAGGTGGTCTTGAATATTTGTGGTGCGAAAAAACGTTATCCTTCTTGTCTCTTGTTGAATCACTGTTAAGTTTTATCCTGATGAGATTCCCTTACTCCAAGAAACTCCAAAAACTTGACAATTTCTTCATACGGTTCTGATAAAACTGAGCTAAAAACTCCTAGAATGTTTCGTTCATGTGACTGTTTAGTTCTCTACATGGAAGTTGTCATACTTGTTATGAGACTACTATACTGTATACTAATATGGGGAGTAGTGTGGAGTTCACAGTGTATACTGGGCTAGTATGCAGTATGTTAAACACCAGTGTGGCATTTCAAATACAGCCATGGAGTCAGCCTAAGTTGCGTCAGCCTATAATTGCGTTTATGGCAGTAATTTTCCATCTTTTTAACACTTCAGGGCTTCCCCTGGTAACCCCATGTTTCACGTCACAACGCTGTGAACTGTGGGTAATTTCCACAGGCAAGGTACGCATTTACTTTACTACAATTTGACTGTGGGACAGCCACTAATAACGTGACACAAAAGAGACAGGGAAAGATCGACAAAGGAGTGGTCCCCCACACAAAGATGGATTGGTGTGACCTTTCTGATTAAGATTCTTTTCTAAGCACAATTCGTCATCATGAGGCAACACTGTTACTATAGATGTTGTTTTCAATGTTAAATGTTTTTAATAATACATCTGAGGGCTTTCAACCAGACCAACAAAACCAAAACACTGTTTTCAGTAATTAGACCAAGGATATATTTATGATTTTTTAAATCTTGCTGTAAGACAAGTCATTTGTCAGTTACGTTCCCACTGAATGCTTACAACACTAGCCACTGTTCAAATTAAGCAAAAGTTCAGGATATTTGAACTGAAATCCTTTAGCAGAATTGTGGCACTTGACCATACAATACTATTTTCTCTGCTGTCCTTCAGACGTTGACAATAGTGAGATTCATTAGAAGAAACCATAGTAGCATCTTGTTATCTGAGCTTTTGGTCTCTCATTTATGTTTCTTTATTCCCTCACAAACCTATCTGTGATTATATTGGCTTCCCTTCCAGTAGGAAAGACAGTGAACATCTCATGGCGTGTACTTCACATACTTTAAAGAGACCCTTTTTCTCTCATTATGTTTTATTTATCAAATGGCAACTAACATGAAGAAACTATACCTTTGTTTAACATCAAATTGTTATTTGCTTTACATGCAACCTGTAGCAGCTTTTTCATTGGAAGGGGGAAGCCAAATTCATCAATCCAGAAGTCAGAATGAAAAACATACTTATCAAAAAATACAACTATTCATGTAAGGCTACATTTGACCTTACACTAATAATCAATGCACAACACGTGATCACAAAACATGATGCTGCATTCAGAGGTAAAAGGTAAAGGTTAGGCATTAAGCAGAAGGTTTCATCCAAAGCGACCATCGTGCTCTATTATAGTCTAGTGTGACTCCAAATGTTAACATTCCAAGAGGCAGTATATTAGCTCTAGCACCAACAGGGTTATGATGACAGGGTTAGGATGCGTGTACTGAGGTTCCTCACAGAGTCTCCTTAAAGTCCTCCCTTGGATTCAGACCGTAGTGCAAGGCCTCCCCGTCCACACACGCCCAGGCCATCCGTTCTGTGGTGAAGTTTGCCGCCCATTCCCCGGAGGGACACACAGCTATGGCGCCCCCTCCGCCCTGGACACGCTCCCCCATGTACTGAAGAGCTTTCTCCACAGCCTCAGAGGCCGCCTTTCCTGTGTCAATCAAAATACAAATCAAGCCGGAATCACTAGCGTGAATCAGATATTTGATGAAATCTGACACCTCTGAAATATTGGACACATAATGCATCATTCAACAATATAGTTGTTGTGTTGTGTAGCAGTGAGAGACATTGCCAGAGGACAACAATATTGTAATTAACAGCACTGAATGGCAAAGCAGGAGTATAACTTACAAATGTAGATGACTGCATGATGCCAACCAATTAAACACACTCAAAAGTAAACCTCTCAGTTGTGATGTGCAGAGTGTGTCAGTACTCTCAATTCAGTCAGGAGATCTCGCACACTGTATTAAAATGACCTGGAAGTGCTTATGACAATGCAGTCTGTTTGGACTTTTTGAACAAAACACTTCCTGAACTGACGACAGTGGTGCAGTGTACCGCCACACTAAGCTCACAAGAAGTAGGCCACCCCCTTTTCAGGCAGATCTAGTGAGTCTGTGCTGAAGCAGTAAGAGCAAGAAATGTATTTATGCAGTGCCACCATCACACCAGCCACTAAGAATGAGCCTTTAACAAGGACCTGGGTGTATCAAAGGGATTGGCTCACTATGTTGGCTGGTTTAAAATTCAAATTAATAAGAAAATCTACATTTAACAAAATCAAACACTATGTAGCACAAAATGCAAGACAACAGCATCATGTTGAATGTGACACCCAATTACACAATTACAATTGAATTCCAACATTGTCTTTAATGGGTGCAGAAACCTAGCTATTAAAACAAGTCTGGAGTCTGATACTGGGCTCTGGTGTTTCCGTACCGTACCCATATTAACACGATGATAAAGGTGACCTTGTGTGTGAAAACAGACTATTCGCTTGTGTCATTTTCTCCCCCGACTGCACCAGAGGATCTTTCAGCAAACAATGGCCTCCACTGACCTTCCTCGACTTGGAGCCTCATTATCAGCCGGATACAGGGGCCGTTTGCACAACCACATCCCAATTAAAATGATTGGCAACAGCGTTGTCAG
Source organism: Sprattus sprattus (assembly GCF_963457725.1). Taxonomy (NCBI): domain Eukaryota; kingdom Metazoa; phylum Chordata; class Actinopteri; order Clupeiformes; family Clupeidae; genus Sprattus; species Sprattus sprattus. The sequence continues at coordinate 23,444,676 of NC_137910.1, read as the reverse complement.
CGTTTCGGTGCCTTTGCATTAAGTCTAATCTCGGGCACCCATAGAATGATGTTTGTCAGTGTGTGTGTGTTTGTGTATGTGTTGCTGACAGCATGAAATTAATGATGAATCGCTGAAGTTTTGAGAAATAAATCGGTAAACAACAGTGATGTTTGCACTTCAGAGCAAAGTACAACAGGCACACTGGAGATGACCGAGCAAGGGCAGACTTAAGTGTGGAAAACACAGAACCCTAGGTTGACTAATTTGGTGTCCATACATTTGATCTCAAAGGATTTCCCCCCACTAACACTAACGAGGCCTTAGTATTGCTCCCATACGGTTAAAAACCAAAGTGGGTCAGAATGTACGTATGTGCATCTGTGGAGTCTGAAGAAGGGTTTCCAGGGCAATCTTATTATGCATAAGAAACACACCATGGTATATTTCAATGGGTCCTATTATTCTATTGTATTTTCCCTCTGGAAAAGCAAGAACAGCGAGCTTTACAGAAAGACAACCATGTTTACAGCCACATTATTGGACAACATTGGATGAAATAATAAATACACTGAGCTCCTAATATCTGCTCTGATTAACAAGGCTTTCACTTTCTCTGATGTGAACAAAGATCCAAGGGCAAAATTCAAATCAGTGGTTAGAGGAACAGAAGTGTAGCTGTGTGTTTTAAAAGTAGTTTGATGGGAAGGTATATGTTGCTTTGTGTTATTGTTTGTTAGCCTCTGTTTCAGGCACCTTGGGTCTCACCGGTGATTACCCACTGCTGTCAGATGCCATTAAGACCTGGCATTAAGACTGTCTGTCTTACTTTCACTGTCTTACTTGGCAGCAGTGTATGCAGCTTACGCTCCACCTACCCTTTACCTTTGTGTACCTAAAAGACAGGGAAGGTGATTTATTTCAGAAGCGTTTTTTTTTGTCACATTTCTTGAAATACTCTTCACATCCCGATAGCAGTTAATACATTAAGGGCCTGATTTACTAATATGCGAGCGCTGCTTAATCTGCGTTCGCAAATTAACGCACTGTGTTTTTGCGCATTTTCCGTGGTATTTATCAAACCACATCTGCGCTGGGCACTGTTTGCTTACTCCACCCTTTAAAGGACCTGATTTACTAACATTGATTTGCGAACGCAGCTTGATCTGCGCCTTTGCCAGGCGCACATTAATGCCTGCATTTTCCGTGATATTTATCAAGCCAGATCCTGGGCAATCATTATTTAGCGCACCGAGAAATTGCCTGCAAGTTACTGCCCACCATGGAGATTCGAGGAAGAAAAAACTAAGGTTCAGCGGAGAGGAGATAGATATATTGGTTCACGTTTGCTCAATCATTGAACCTGATTCAATGGGTTATATTGTTGTTTTGCCCGCCATCACCTACAGCGAGATGTTTAAAAGAACACGATTATAAATAATATGCTATTGGTGGCATAAATGCATAAACTGTCTATTATAACAATATAGGTGTGTACATGGCGAGATTAATACGTTCTGGGACATGGGTTCACTACAATATATCCCCACTGAAACAAATACATTTACCAAGTAGTCAGGCCTCTCCAAAATCACCGTTGCTCAATCATGAATAGATGGCACTATTCCGGAAGATAAAACTGTCATGGACAGACCACTACCACGTAAGTAATGGTCATGTTGGCATCACATATGACCTGGACATTCATTGAATATGTGTGCTTTCTGTTTCGGTAAACGTGTTCATGGATTGAATGTGGGACTGTTTGCATGTGGGTGCAAGCAATGGTTCCAATTACGTTCGGAAAAAAAAGTCCTGTTTGATGTCTCTAATTTATGCTATGGCAGTGGGGAAATGTATTGACCAGCGCACCGTAGAAATGCTTCGAGTACCTGGGTAAATATTTGGCTGAGTGAAGGCTGAGATATGACAACTGCTGATGCTATAACTGTTTGAAATGATCCGATGCCAAAATTTGTAATGTTGTCCTGAGTTTAACAACTGATGGACTGGAATGTGATCTCCGGTTGGAGGCTTTTGATGTCTCTGATCTGGTTCAGAAGTATTGCGTGGCTGGTTAACCTGTACCGTCTAATGATTTGTGGATCGCTTAACTGAAAAAGTGTTATACCAGTTGAAAAAATTATTTCTGTGCGCTGTCTCTGTATATATCTTCGCCTTGCTCTTATAACTGGTGCAATATCAACGTTTTCAGACTCAATGGAAAATGCGCTTCCTGGTTAAGACGTGCTTTTAGGAGGCGGAGAATTATCCCGCAAATTGAGACGTGCGCTCGACAGCAGTTTTAGTAAATACCACGCAATACATCATTAGGCGCACTTACCTTCTCTCCTCCCATTAAATTGCGCTCCATGCCCACGTTCCACCCAGGTTTCCACCCACGTTTCCGTGCCCAACCCTGTTCACACCCACAGGCGTTAATATGCGCTGCGGCCCCTTAGTAAATACCGTTTTATGTTTACGACCGCTATTTTACGCCAGAAAGGGGCGCAATCCTGTTAGTAAATCAGGCCCTAAATGCTCTGACAACAAAAGAAAAAAAATCACTCATATGTGGCTGTAAAAAGCCTGCCCAATCATTTAATTTTTCCCAGATGAAATGATTGGATGGCCTACCTGCCAGCCGACCTATCTACCTGTGCACACTCTGCCCGTGCACTTATTGCACCTGACTGGATTCTAGGCAGACAATGACCTATTGCCATAAAAGCTAGCTGGCTAGTCACGCAAGAATGGCAGAGAAAGTGCAGCCAAAATCACCAGTTCCACCTATACTTACATCTAAACAGAACAAGGAAAGAAAGACAGAAGTAAAAGGGCCTCCAACACATACACCATGATACAGACTTAGAAGCACAGTCCGATACGTGGGTTAAGAGAGTTGTGCAGGCACAGTCATGCCTCCTCCTCTCAGCCTAGCTCACAGTCAAACACCCACTCAGCCACAGACGTATGTGGCCAGCAAAGGAGATCAGGACGAAAGGGTCCAGAAAGCCAAGCTTGACAGTTCAGTAAAAACTCAGGCAGTTTGTCAGTTTGTAGTTGGTGGTGTGGCCATTAGCATTTTTTTATTCTATATTTATGTTTCTTTTGTGGTAAACTGTCTTTGTCTGGTCCCCATTTGTACTGCATATTGACCTTGTTTGCGCCGTATAACCAAGACCAATTCCCAGCATTTGGAAACCTACTTGGTAATAAACCCATGTTCTGATTCGGATTATATATATTGATCCATATGCTGGTATGAAACTGATTCATTTTAGCTACATTTGAGCTTTTTTCACCTCTTCACATTGCAGGTATAAAGCTTAGTCTTTCGAAACAGCTAACAATTCTTGCAGCTTGTAAAACTGTATATCTGGATCATGTCTCAGTGTGTGTCCCCCTTTATAATTTTTTAGAAGTCTCCAATAGAACATGTTTCTGAAGAGCTTGTTTCATTTGCCAGCAGGAACCAAAAGCAGTTGTCTTTTAGGGTCAGCAGCAGGAACCAATAGCAGTTACCTTTCATGGTCAGCAGCAGTTGCATTGCAAAAGGTGGTCAGCTTACCATCTCACATAGGCAACTGAGTTACTATTCCAATGACCTCTAGCTACTGCCCTAGTATATTTTCAGCATGCCCATTTAGTTATGAGAAACTCAGTGCATCAGCAACATGCATGTTTGCTTCTTTGCTACTGTAAGGCTGCATCTTTTTTTTTTTTTTTTTTAAGATTTATTTAAGGGCTTTTAAACCTTTATTTGGATAGGACAATGAAGTATTTTGGAAGAGGTGGGGACAGGATCGGGGAAAAGACAGCAGGCCGGAATCAAACCTATGTCCCCGCGGGCATTATAGCCCATAAATGGGTGGCTTATTGGCTCACGCCAAGTACCCCCCTTGTAAGGCTGTATCTTTGGCTTTACGGCCATACACCTGTTGACTTAGACGGGCTACATTTGGTTCAGCATTTCCACTGTGAGGCCCATGCATCAAAACGACCACAGGACCCACGCACCAAAGCGGACACAGGGCCCATACATAATTTCAACCATGGGGCCAATGCACCATTTCCACCGCAGGGCCTGAGCAGGCTAAACAATGCATGGTAAAATGACCGTAGGGTCCTCGTGCCAAAATAACCACGTGGCCTGCATTGCAAAATGACTGCGGGGCCCATTCGCCATTTCCACCGTGGGACCCACAATTATACAGGCCACTGAAGCATGTGTTTAATATGCTATGAAACATAATATGGATACATGAAGTTGCGGACAAAATGGCTTACCCTGTCAAGTTTCACTGCCATGATGGGAATAGATTAATAAAGATGTTATTGGCTTTACAGTTCTGATAGCCTTATTTTGACATTGTGAGTAAGTTGTGTATCACCCTCTCAGTTATTGTATAGTCGTGACATTTATGTGAATTGATAATTACATGGTAGCACATTCATCCAACTTTATGGGCCCACTATTAAACTCACAATTAAACTCATGACCTCATTGGATAAAATGATCAATAGTACCTTGCTCAACGTGGAAGAGAATGAGTCTGGCCAACGTGACTTTCAAAATGGATTCTCCATGGCCAGTGCATGATACTGCACCACTCTGGTTGTCAGCGTAGCCCCCTGACCCTAGGATTTAAAAGACATTCATAGTTTTAAGAACAACTTTGTCTGAAAGTACAGCTTGTATTAACATATTTTCAAGTAGTTTATTTAACAATTTCCCACATTGAATAGTCACAAATCAGTTATGAGCTCAAACTAAGCTTTAATAATATTTGTTTTGAAACATGATATTTAAAAGTAATACGCACCTATGATAGGAGAATCTCCAACCCTACCCACCATTTTGTGTCTAATTCCTCCAGTTGATGTGGCACAGGCAACATTACCATTGGAATCCAAAGCCACTGCACCAACTGTATCATGGACCCTGAAACAGAGAGAATGAACAGAGGAAGGTTTTGCAGACACATTGATCCCTAAGCAGTGGACAGCTGCAAAAAATAAAAGATAATACAAGAATGAATTTTCCTCTCTGATTGCATTTAGTCTTGTCTATGGATCTGTGTTATCAAACACACACATGCAACAGGATAGCAGGCAGGCACGAGCACAGATATACCCCAGTTGGTGCTCAAGCACCTGCCCTTTTAGTGGGTCATGTTTTCTATTTCTAATTTTGTATTTTAGTTTTTTTGAGCCATTTTTAATTTGGCTCATTGTATCAACTTTCAATTAAAAGTGTACTGCAACAATGCCCAAGAACTGCATTCTGAGAGAGTGCACAAGTTCCTGCCCCTCGTCCTGCGACTTCCACTCTCCCAGCAACCGAGTTAACGTGCGCACATCCACGTCCCTCTGCCCTGCCTTCATTGGTGTCAGCCTAACCCCAAACATGTCTGTGCAAGGCCTTACATACAAGGAAAAGTAAGCATGCTTGCATGTACACTGACTGTGTCGTATAATCAAATTCAGGGCCATACGACTTAGGGCAAAGTCCTCTACACAGAACTGGCAGCATAAAATGTTCTCACACGTTCCAGGATTCCTATACATTGTGTCAGGGTCATGCGAGGGCATATAGCTCTGATACAGGCCTGTAGCTGCCAATCATAGAACACAGAAACACTTATAAGCCTTTGTCATTCAAAGAAAAATACAAACCTACACGGGTTAGTAAACAGCATGTTCAGAAATCGTTATGCTAATTAGTGTGCTTGCCCGAAGGGAAGCACAGTATTGTTGTTGTCAAGTTTGACACCTGCACCAAATCCAAGGAACCTCTACTCTCTGTCCCTCTCAATTCACTGAGCTTCACTGACACCTGCGCCAAATCCAAGGAACCTCTTCTCTCTGTCCCTCTCAATTCAACTTTGAAAAAGAAGCCCACTCTAGCCAACTGAAATTAGATCAGTTAAATATCTCTTTTAAATGCCTTAAAAATCATGTAAATCGAAAACCACTATCAAGCTTTATATCACAGGCATATTCAACAGAAGTCTGTCTTTCATTGTGTGTTTAAATGCCTTAAAAATCATGTAAATCGAAAACCACTATCAAGCTTTATATCACAGGCATATTCAACAGAAGTCTGTCTTTCATTGTGTGAGCAAGCACACTCTCGCAGTTCGTTCACGAAACGCATTCTAGTTTTATTTATGTAGGTTTTTTTTCAGTACAAATATTGATCTATAATTGCTCATAATTAGCACTTATGTTCGATCTTATATGCTCTTGCAATTACATTTTAAGGAAACATCAATTAGAAAGGAACACAAGAATCAGAATACAGATATCCTATTGTAAAACATACATGGCAATCAATAACAACATGGTAATTAAAACAGCTGATGATAAATGATGAATGCAAAATGATAACTTGCAATAACAGGAATTTGGAGGGAGGCATCTATTTGGCCCTTTGCAATGTTACCCTAAATTTAAGGCAAATAGAAAATACTTAGACCTACAGCAGATTTCTTCATTCCAACTGTCAAAGCAAAAATTGGAATTGCAAAGTGCTCAAGGAATGGCTTCTAACTCAAGGCAGCTCCTGGGAGACCTGTAAACAACTTTCTGGTGGCCAGTGATTGAAAGAGGAGATAAATTAACATATATATATAAATATATGAAGCTATGACATGAGATAATTTAACCTATAGAGAAGTCACCAATGAAGCACCCAGCACTCTGAAAGATCAAACTAAATGTATCATTAGCCGAGGAGCCGGAAACTGGGTGTAAGAGTGATTCAAGGTTAAATGTGAAACACCACTGAAGGTGATATATCAGTGAGCGGCAGGCTTGGCCAAACAGACTTCTCACGGTGAGTATTTGTCTGCTGCAGTTGGGAGGACAATCACACGCTGGGCTGGTGAAGGAGGACATCAATCAGTTTTGACAGGCCGTTGATTGCTCTATTAAATCACCAAAATGGCTGGGTTTGGTGCGTTGTCTTGGGCCACAACGGGAGGGGGGCTGGACAGTATTTCACACCTGTAATTGAAGTTTGGGTGATGCTGTAAATCTCTAAATATCAATAAACTCCTTAATGAAGCGTGTAAACACCAGAATAGAGATCATTCTCTCCTTTATCATTCCTTTGTCAGAGGCATTATTATACATTAATAATTCAATATAAAGCGTGTCACGCCCCAGGAGAAATTGTAAACACCGCGAGGAGAGTCAGTGGCTTCGCAGGAAGGTCAGTCAACATTTTCCGCAGAACCCATCGCCACCTTCGAGCTCCTGAAAAGCTGTGACACAGCTGAGCCTCTAAGTGACCTTCATTGTTTGAAAGGAGGAAATTAAATGACAGTCAGCCAGTCTAATTAAAAACAGTGAAGCAATTGCCTCCAGTTCGGATGTCCGGGAGGCCTAATTGAGGACAGGATATCATGCATTTCGAAGTTGCCTCCACATTCTGCCACGGCAAATCCGATTGCCACCATCTCCTCCCTTCGATAGCTTAATGGGGCATGAGACCCAGAGCTAATTACTTGTGGTAGTTTGATACGACTCGAGTGTCTTTTAATGGGCCCCCTGTCCTCTGTGAGGGAACCATACTGAGCCGTGTCATCCGCCCCCGCCACTGTTATGTACAGTCAGGGTCAGCCTCAGTGAGCAAAAGGGTGGTCGCATTATCATCTCAAATGAAGGCAGAGGGTAATTGAGTTTTGAGGATTTTGTTTAAAATAAAAATGGAAAGAAAAAGAAATAACACACTCTCTCTCACACACAAAGAAAAAAAAAATGGAGCCTGTGTGTGTTGGACCGAGTGCCGAGGGCACCATCAATAATGAACCCGAGGCACCGCAAGGAGAAACTGCAGCTCAGCCAACTGTCACTTAGCACCTCCAGTGAAAGGCCTATTTTTACAGCCTCCCACAGGGGGTACTGAGGTTACCCCTTCCACTACCACCACCACCCGCTCACAACCCCCCCCCCCCCGCAGATGCCCTGATCCCTGTCAATTCTTTGGCTTTCATCACCAAAAAGTAAAGGTGGTGAAAACCTTTACTTCGCCACCCTGGAGGCTCTAGTTCTAGGCGTCCTCCCACACACTTTGCTGTAATAACACAGAGCAGAGGAGCTTTTCTAATGACGGATCCTGGAGGGCTCTCCCACTGAGCTCCAGGTCATAAACGTCAGAGAAAGGCACCTTCCCCAGCGGCGATTTCCTGTTCAGCGCCACATAAAGCAGCATGACCACCACAACAAACCTGGATCAAACAAACACAAAAACCCAGCTCTAAAGAAAATGCACAGTAGCTGAAAAGGAGAGCTGCATAAAAACAACCTAAAATATCGCTTTAAGTGTGTATTTAAACCATTAATTGCGTGTGTTCATTTAGCCATGAGTTAAGAAATATGTCTCTCTCTCCCTTTGAAGTTGAATTAGGTGTTTCTCAAACTGTAGCACTTGAAGTAAATGAACAAAAAGTTCTCATTTCTTCTATTTTATAACTTATTTTTAGAAATGACTCACCCAAAGTTGTCTTTCCTATCATTATGTTTTTTATCCTGGACTTGGAGACAGCTCTACGGCAGAAAATTAACGGGTATGAAAATAACACCTCTGCTCTGCTGAATGAACATCCTCTGTGTTTAAATGTAGGCTTCTGAGTGAGCTTTTTTGTCTGTAAGCATATGCTGCTTTGGATTTGTGTGCTTCTCTTCACATAAGCTACATCATTATTGGTTCATTGGTCTATGAGTATAAGTGCACTTCAAAGAGCACACTTCACTGTCTTAAGTGCCAAGAGCGTGCCACCTGCAGCGTTATTTGGAATGCAACAAGACAACCCATACTGAACAAAAAGCACTAACATCGCAAGCCATCTTCACCCTAACCAAGACGAGACTATAAGAACCGAGTTGATTAAAACATGAAATCGGCACAAATGGGTTTCATGGGTATTTTATGTTGGTGCTGACTGAAGAACTGGAATGGATAGATAACACATGGACTATGGAATGGATATATAACATGTCTTCAAGATTTAGCTCCCCAGCTGATGCTTTATTCAGTACACCCTCCTACCTTTTGACCTGATTTGAACCGTGCGCACATGTAGAGCACTGGTGTACATTCCATATGCCACACTGACTGCACCGCGTGCACAATAATAGCTGACAGGGTCAGTTTTATGGACCTATGGGAATATTTATAGTGATGTTCTCTCTCTGCAGAGGCTCTATGAGCGTCTGTACTGCAGTCACAGTCTCGGTTTCACTGCACTGTTATCTCCCCCGCAGTCTGTAAAGAAGCCTCACCACTAGTCCATAACTGTCACATCATTTATCAAAAGGAGCTGTTCGTAATTTCGCTGACACTAACGTGTATGGGTTTTCACAATGTTGAGGATTTGTTTTCGTAGGAATTATGTTTTTAAGACAAAATCCTAAACTACAAGTAATAATTTCAGATTTTCGTGTGCTGAATGTATAAAACTAGGTTTAAATAGCATCAAGATTGTAATGTGTACTTCTCTGCGGTCTTAAAAATTAATATAAGTGGGCTGTTAAGATGGATCACAATTTTAAGAGAGCACATGCCCTTTGCACTTACACCCAACTTCAATCAATCAGTGATCTGGCAATACATTTCTCTAATCAAATTATCATTTGACCAAATTGTGTGTCAGCAATCGGGAGTTCCTGATAAGCACAATTCTTTAGTTAGGGGGCACAATAAAAAAGAAGGGCAGTGAGATTTGCCCCAGCCAAATACATGTTTTTTTTACTTGCAAATCTGAAGTTGAATTTAAACTTCTGAATATAGTCTGGGGTAGAAGAATCCCCGGTAACTCTTTACCATTGCTTGTTGAAAAGTTCCTTCACCCCAGCAGCATAATTCTTTTGGCTCTGCCACGCTCTCCTCTCTGCCTCGGTCACCAAAGTGTCGGTGGGAACTGTCGGGAGGCCCACTCTCTCAGCGAACAAGTTAGCGCCTCTGTCTGTCAGCATGCTGTGGTCTGTCTGGGGTCATGGAGATGATGCGCCCGCCAGGGGAAACAAAATGACAGCAAATGGACATCAGTCTCAAGGGATATGCAAAGCCACACCACAGTGAGGTTAAATAATGCTCCTGAATCTTAACTTGTGGGTTAGGGTTAGGCTAGTGCTGCACTGTGCTAATAACGACAAGACCATGGGTTTGCTACCAATAAACACACTGATAAACACGAATATCTGGTCTTTAAGTTGTTTAGGTATCTGAGTTGTTAAAAGCATCTGCTAAATGAATAAATGTACAAGGTCAGTAAGTGACTCCATTTTATGTGCTACCTATAAAGGTTTTTTATGTTTATGTGTTTTTCTACTGCAAGTCCTTAGGTGCTCAGTTATTTAAAACTGACAATACTCGCCTTTTATAAGTGCATGACGTTACACGATATCTATAGGGTTTGGGTTGGTCACTTGTAATGGAAAGTATTTACACTGCAGGCACATTGAAGATTAGTTTGTTAATTACACACATAATACCTAAGGGCGCTTAATATCACTGAGACTGGGAAATAGTTCACCCTGAGGGTAAAATATCATCCAATATCACTAATACATGACAGTAAATTATACATACTCAAAATAACACATTACACAGAGTCCACTTGGCCCTGTACAGCCTGAGTAGAAAAATTATTGAAAAGGGAAATCATCACTTGTTGCATAAGCTGCCTTTTGTCATGTGCAGTTTGCCGCTGATAGCATGATAAAAAAACATGAAGAGAACCTGCACAGGCAATATCTGTCAGGGCTCCTGAGTGATTTCAGGAAAGTGTGTTGCAAAAACTGATAAAGAGTGCACACACATATATATATATTGGTCTATCTCTAGCAGTGACCTTGAAAGGCCTCACTGACTTGGCCATTTGACGTGGTAACGGTATCTTTAGCCTCAAGTCACGTGTGTATGGATCCACTGGATAACTCCTATGTATTCATTAATTCATTCATAAAACAATAGCAAGCCTTGCAGAAATAGAACAATCATTCAGGGGCAGTTGAAAATTACATCTGGTGATATCAAGATTGAAGGTTTATTTTCTTGATCACTAATAAAGTCTCAAATTGTACACTTATTTAACTTCCTCTGCTGGATGTGTTTCTGCTCATGTGTCAGGAGGTTGAGTGATAGTTATCCTGAGTAAGGGTGTCAATGATAACAACAGAGTGATGTAATGATCAGCTATCAGTCCAAGTTACACTACGGTATGTGCTGCAGTCCGTGTACAATGAGGCCCAGGCACACCTAATATCATTTACAGCCTCATGGCATGTTGTTTTGCTACAATGACTACAGAACTATGATATGTTACACATCCCATTTTTCAGCCTCTTAAAATAGTAGGTCAGTAAATATTCCATAAGATGTGGAAGTGTGAGCTGCGTGAGTGAGTGTGAGTGAGCAAGTGCAACTTTCTAACTTTTCTCCCTTTGTGTGTTGTTTATATGTGTGTTTTTAGCTGGGTGTTGTAAATATCACTTCTTGTTTCCCCGTGGAGTCTGCGACCGGCTTGTTGCTGGGAGTATGGCCGCCGCGGGAAGCATGGATTTTGACAAATTAACCCGCCAGCACGGGATCAAAATTGAATGTACCGCAAGTGTGGAAAATGTTAGTTTGGCGGTTGGTATTTTAATTGGGCACGGTAACGTGAAGTCGGCTTCACGTATGAATAATGCGGTGGTGCTATTTCTCAGCACAATTGAGAACGCTAATGAGGTAATTGTGAGGGGTATAGTACTCAATGATTCCCACATGCCAGTCCTCCCACTCAGTACCCCCACCAAGAAAGTAATAATTTCAAATGTACCCCCGTTCATCAAAGATGAGCTTATTGTAAAAGAGTTGCAACGCTATGGCAAGCTGGTTTCGTCTGTTCGAAAAATCCCTCTCGGATGTAAATCGCCCCTTCTTCGACATCTAGTGTCTTTTAGAAGACAAGCATACATGATCCTAAATAGTGGCATGGAGGAGATTGAGCTAGTGTTCAAATTAAGGGTGGACGGGTTCGATTATGTGGTGTATGCAACGTCAGACACTGCGTTGAAATGTTTCAGTTGCGGTGGAGCAGGACACATTGGGCGTTTTTGTCCCGGTAAAAAGGGCAACACAAAGGAGGACACTCCAGCCAAAACCAATGTGGCTGAGTCCCCCATAGTTGTTCCCCCAGCCACTGAGGTAGAACCCTCGGAGGAAGGGACCGAGGGAAGCGGACTTGAGGGGGGTCTTCAGTCCGTAGTGGATCTGATTGTGCTTTGCCCCGAAGCTGTGGCCGGTGATTCGGTGCTGATTGAGCCAGCCGTGGCAGAGATAGCTGCGGCTGGACCAGGTGAAACTGCTAATGAGAAGGGGCATTCAGTAAAGACACTGACAGTGCCTCAACCGTCAGTGAATGTGGCTCAGGCTGAGGCTATTGACATAGACCCAGTCTTCAAAGTACCGGTGAAGAGAAAGATAGACCCGGTGGAGGTTACCGGGTCTAAAGTGAAAAAAGACACACACACGAGTGGTAATCTGGATAGCGATTGCGAATCCATTGACTCAAACTGGTCCGAGTGTTCGCAGGGAGAGCCACAGCTCTCCAGCGAAGAAACGAAATATACTGCAGAGACAATTAACAGTTTCCTACGCGACACGAAAGGGTTGCGGAAAGTGGAGGTGGAACTGTATTTTCCTGATTGCTCGCAGTTTGTTAACGAGGTTGGCTGTTTCATGAGGGAGGGTGCATTTGAGGATAACGATGTTTTTCGTCTCCGGAAAATATTGGGCAAATTGAGGAAAAAGTTGCGTGATAAAACAACTAAGCTAACTTAGTTTATATGCATGTGTAAGGAAGGGTTTTGTATGACTTGTAATATTGTTTGCTCCTGTGTTGGAATAACTGAGCCTGGTTTCAATTGTGTGTTATAATGTACAGTGATTTTTGTTTCTGCAAACCAATGGCAAATATTTCTGTGAAAAAACTGTGTGCTCATTTGATGATGATTTTCATTTCCGTTTGTTTTGAATAAGGTGTAAAATACTGTTGGCGTTACTGTTTACAAATAAAAGTTTTTTATAAAATCAAAAAAATCTCTCTCTCTCTCTCTCTCTCTCTCTCTCTCAATAGATCTTCTATATTTGTCAATATACAGTTTCAGGCAACAACTGGTGATACATTAAAATCACTGCTTCAGCTTTAAAAAGCTTTAAATATTAAAATGGTTAATCATGTCATTTTTCTCTGTCAAACACAAAGGGGATCATGAGATCAGCGGACCCGGGTGGCTACATTGATCTTAGCCTAATGAATTTTTAATACCAAGCTGTTAGACAGATTTGCCATTCAGGAATAAGACCTAAGGTCTTTGGGGCAGTCAAGGCAGGTGACAAGATGATCAATTTTCTGGCATTTGGCCTTTTTGTCATTATGTACAATGTGAAATATTAAAAGCCCCTCTGACCAGTGTTAACTTCAGTATGACTTCAGTATGAGTACATTTAGGGTGTTTTACACTCTACTTTATGTACAAAGGCAAATAGAGGAGATAAAACATGATAAAATGAATACAGTGTCAAACAACATAGAATGGTAGAATCATTTTTAGTTTTAGTTTAGAGAATTAGGAGGTATACTGCACTGGTAAGCATCACTAGTTGAGAACTAGAGTGTATGACACATTTAGAGATTTTTTGTGATCCCTGTCAACAGATATGTAATCAAATAAAACGTATTATGGTCTCATTACTGTAATTTGGGGGGGTTCAGGCTCTGGGCTCTGTAAAGCGCCTAGAGGCAATTGTATTGTTATGGCGCTATATAAATAAAATTGAATTGAATTGTAATTTTCGCTTTCTAACAGATTGATGGATTCTGAAATGTTGTATTAAATGTGCCTTGTGTCTTGTGCAATGTCTTGTGCAAACTCCCAAGAGTCCTCTCAGCCCAGGTTCTCATTCATATCCACAGACAAGGTTGGCAAGATAACACTAGATCATACCTTCTACCTATACTTTGTATTTTCAGTTTGCCCAATTTGTTTATAAGAGACATGAATATGCAAACAGCTATACAAACCGCATTTGTTTATGTTTATATATGTTTCTTTTGTGTGCATGGATTAATCACAGTTAATAGCCTTTTGCATTGTCATAAGATTTTTTTGTAATTTTACCAGTGAACTTTATGGAGAAGGATCTGTCACCACTAATAAACACTGTCAATCCACAAACAGAATTTATGATGATAACAGAACTTCAGTTATTTCCCCAAGTGATCTGTTTAAGAATGCATGAGAGAAACTCTCTCTCGGTTATATTTCAGTGAACTCTTACTAATCTAAACAACAACAGTGACATCTCACCTCTTATTTACGATTTTCAAAGGCAATGCAATTGCAGCTCTTTGAATTTGTTAGAATTGGCCGACAGTTCAGATGCAGGTTCAAAACTCCAGCAGAAAGGCAGTCAGCCATCCAGCCGATTCAAGCAACACAAGAACTTGGTAAAAACATGGGGGATGGTGGAGTCGGCCACCATTATGAAGACATCTTTGTATTTTCCATCATGTCCAAGTAGGTCATGTCTGTAATGTCAGCCCACTTTTTATAGTCTGAGCGTTCTGTGCCAGCACAGGTTAAGGTGTCTTTTAACTTCTATAATATGCCCGATAAAAATAAGACCAGATTGTAGCCATCACAGGCAACTGCCATGCTGGTACACAATGCTTTTTAATAAAAACTATGGAAAGACCTCCAAATTGCCTACCTGTTTATAGAAGATATATAACAAACATTTTCCAGGCCAGTTTTTTAGAGGACAATTCAGAGTTGTTAAAAAATAGAATGCAATTCAAACATTACAGACAGCTAACTTATAATCAGGTCCAAACTATATACTGTACATAACGTGTTTATGGAGTATCTTTTTGTCCCAAAGGGGAACATAGCTTTATGGGATTCATAGCAGTGTTTGGGCCATTAACTGTTACTTGGTATTTTTTCATCACTTTCATCTTGGTAAGCCACTGTTATGTATGTTTTTAACTTTTACTTTGTTCCCATACCCATGTGCTTTTGTTTGCTTGCCATGTGATTGTCTTTGTATGGTCATGTGCTTTTGTTTTCCCCTGTCTCTGTCACCGACCCTCACCTGATTACGTTAATCTAGTCTATCATCCTGTTCGTTGTCTAAATTGATTTCATCTGCCTCTAATTGTTTTAGCCTAATGATCTGTCTTCCAAGTTTAGTTTCCCAGTTTATTTAAGCCCTTGTGTTTGACCAGTTCATTGTCTGTGGTTGTTCGTGCTCATGTTAGGATCACACTGTTTCTCCTGCACCATTCCTGCGAGTATTCCCCTCTTTGTGTTTGAACTGTGTGTCGTGTGTTTGGGTCCAGCTTTGCAACGGTGTCAAAATCACCCAAAGATTTCATATCCAATCTGAAGTCTTCATAAACATTCCAGATATCCTACAAAGACAATTAGGCAAAATTCCTAACACGTGTCCTATGAATCTACTCTGGGTCTGACGGGTATTATGTCAGCCTCATGGGAATCCATGCCATCATCAAGTCAGCTTGTAATAAAAAACTGCAGTGTAACTTGCGCTAATTTCTGCTCTGGGGAATGTCTGTCATTACCCAAGAGAAGTTGCACTGGTAAGATCTATCTGTTACTACAGAGCTGGTAGTCATTATACACTATAAGAAACAGATGAAAGTATAGCTGAAACTACAGTGCGTCATTTAACTGAAAAAGCATTTCTTCTTACACTAGACACTGAAGCTCTCCCTTAGGGTTAAATAAAATATGCAGTACACATCCTGGCCTGGACATTATCTGATAAAGTGTTTGCACTTTAATTAATCTTTTTTTAATACCTTTCCCTTGGATTTAAAACTGGAAAAAAAAGCTACCTAATAATGTACTTATGCTTCTCATCCTCTGGCCTCGAACAATATTCCAAATTAAACTGAGATTATGTATGTATGCTTTTGAGACCACCAATGAATAGAAAACAAAATGTAAAAACATGCAACAAATCAAACAAATTGAATCAATAAGGCAGCGTTAGGGGCAGCACAGAAGAGACCTGTTCCATCACGGCTCTGGCCAGTGTGACGGGGTTGGCGATGTTTCTCACAGAAGACACGGCGCCAGAGGCCAGGGTGCTTCCGTCCATTATCATGGCGTCCAGCTCCACTTCTCCAGCTGTATTCTGCACAGCTCCGTGACCTAATAAAGACATTGCATTCAGGTAACAGATGTTCATACTTCATCCATTCATTCTCCAGCTATTTTTTCTATGATCTCTCACAGCCCTTGACCTCTTTCTCTCAGCAGCTGTGGCAACTCTATCAAAGAAAGACATATCCTTCACAAACAAAAAGATAACACGACACCAGAACAGCAGACCTCTTTCCTTACTCAAGCAGAGGGTCATTGACCCAGGTCTTGAACCGTTTCTCACAGACTTCAATTTGTGTAACAAAGTAATACAGAAATGTCTTCATGAACTTCTGCAATGTAAAATATATACCTGAGCAACTCCTTTGATGCACTGTTTTCAGACAGTCCAAGAAAGCACTGATAAACCCCAAGACCTTGAAAATTTCTCAGCTGACTATACTGTTTGTGTGAGTGTTTTAGAATGAGAGTGTGGGTTGAAGGCCAAGTTCATCATTTGAGCATAGTAAGGGAAGTGAATATCAAACATAGACTCCTCCGCTAGTATCACAGAACTCGCAAGCTCATTAAACATTAACTTCAAAGAGCTTGGAGTGTTAGAATTGTGAATATGATCATTTCCAGCATTTTTTATCCAGAGCGCAACATTAAACCAACACATTTTTAAAACCACACCGATATGAACATTCAGACTGTGGCTCCAAATTCATTGAAACTCCACTCTTCTCACTTCCTCTTTGCCTAAATGGAATTGCATTAGTATTGATCAGTCTCAGCCCGTAGCTGTAGCAGTGTATTAAAATAACCCCTCCGACGAAGTGCTGATTCCGCCCCTGCACTTTGAAGAGGATATGCTGTTTCAACTATTGTGGCAGTTGGCCATTACAAATGAGATGGAGCTTGACAGCTGACTCCGGTTAATGAAGTGTCTTGTTTTGTCCTTGCTGCTTTGATGTAATCTGATAATTACCTGGAGACCTCTCACCTCTCTTTAGGCCGATCGTTAAAGCAAAGTGTCATGGGTGTGAAATGAAATACAGTCCTATCCCATCCAAAACACACTGAATTTTGAATCTCCCAGTTTTAAAATTTACTGGTATTTGTACACTAGATAGATTTTGTTTTAAGCAAAACAGTATGATCAAACACAAAAATGCTGTGCAAACATAAAAATATTGTATTATCACTGCCATTAAACCTCAATATTTTACTGTATACTTCTATCAACATATACATACAACAGCTCGTCCAACATTTTGATAGAGCCAGCCACAGAGCTAGAGAGATGATACTGTACTTGCTATACAAGCGCATGGTTTATTACTTTGCCAATCTTCAGTCAATCTATGTACTGCTTGACTGACCTTGTCTTTGATGATGGACGCAAAGAAATGGCATGGAACATTGCTCAAATCACTGCATTCTGAGAAATACCACCTTGTTTTCTGCACTGTAGTTTTTAAACCAATTCAAGGTCATGCTGTTCTGATGAATATCAGCACAGTTTTGATTATGTTGCACAGTTAATTATTTACCACAAACCAGCCAACAAAATGAAATGAGGCTAGGGTCTCTGCATTATGCATTAGGACACTGATAACACTGGTCTTATCCATGTCCAAGTCCATATACTTTATAGTGGCAGCTGTAGAAATACCAGCGTAATGGAAAATTAAGGGTTAATTATTCATAACAGGTGTGCATTAGAAACAACCAAACAGGCCCTACTGAGCCTTAACCATGTTGACTGGGACAATGTTGTCATTACTATGCAGTTGTGTGTGCACAAAGGGACCCTGTCTAATAACTCTCACCTGAATCAAACGCTGGATTATCCTCCAGAGCTCGCACTGCTGTCTCCACAGCGTCCAGGGCAGAGACTCCCTTTTTCAGAACCGCAAAGCCAGCACAGGCTGCGGCCTTCACTCCCTCAATGCTTGCATTGGACAGCTCATCTGGAATAGCCCAGGCACCGCCATGCACTACAATGACTGGTTTCATTTCCAAGTGTTCAAGACCTTTACAGACAACAACAACAACAAACAATAGAAAGACAAGTAAACAAATAAAAACACTGGCAAATGAAGAATCCAATTTCTGCAGAGACGAGTAAGCTTCAGGAAAGCATATCTGGGTATGCAAATATAACATGGCAAAGCACACACTGTGGGCAGCATCCTCTGCTCATCTCTGTAGGCAGGATGAGGAGGATTGTTTACAGGAGGTGAACTGACAGGTTGATGTGGTGTTTTCTCCTGCTCCATTAAGGAGAGGGGAACAAGACAGGAAAATGCAACTCTACAAGCTCCTGTAAGCTCTCCGTATAAGCACAGAAACTCATATTTGGGGTGGATTAAACTTGAAAATATCATCCATTCCATTCCAAATATTACCATAGTGGACCAGCTGGCTAACAATGGCACTTGTTTACCTTCTGTCCTTCTGTGCAGTTTTTCCTGCATAGAGAATTTAAAGATGGCTTAATTGCTCAAATTACACACTACCTTTCAGTGTTGGCATATGAGAATGTGATCTGAGCCCAGAACCAGCACATAATTGACATCTGTTCCACTTGATTAAATTCTACACTTAATGACTTCAGAACCAACTCCATATACTGGGCTGAGCTATGTGTCGTGGTTAGACACAAGACTGAAGCCAGCATGTCTTTCTATGACAGTTGGCCAAGTCATCTCAGTGGCATGAACACAGGAGACAGAACCAGTAGTCACTGCAATTGAAATAAATGTAGATCAAATAGGAAGACTGGGTGATATTTTCCTACCCTAAGAGAGCTGATAATAAGCATATTTGGCTTAGCAGCTGGCCATGGTCCTTAGATGCCTACAGCGGAGCTTGTGTGCCAGCAAAGTCCACTGACACCCTATAGCAGGGGTTTTCAACCAGGGGTCCGTGGCATGAGCCTATGTTGATCAGGTCGGCATTGAATTTTTTTGTGTTGATAAATTCGCTTTTATATTTCAACACATTTCCAGATTACACTGAAAAGTGCCACAGGCGGAATTTGTGCGCGGGGGAGGGGGCGTGGCGACGGCGGTTAGTGATCTACCCTGATAACTGCACATATTTAAGTGTTATAGGCAGAATATCTGTGCGGGGGGAGGGGGCGTGGCGGTGGCGGTTACAAACATGCACGCCTGTGCAGGAATATCAGTGGGCCACAAATTACTTTCTAGTCAGAAGGGTCGTCCCTGGGACAAAACCAGTTGAAAACCCCTGCCCTATAGTATATAGATAAGGGCTAATGTGAGCTTATAACTACTAGTAAAAAAGAGGAGAATGGGGAGGAGGTAGGATACTTTGCTACACTGAAACATGTCAATCTGTCAATCATCCCTGTGAGCTCCTCCCAAACTTTGTTTGGATAACATAATTTGATGTACTACTCACTGGAATATACTGCTTTTTAGGTGGCCATATCATGAACCCTTGTTAAACATTACAGTCTCAAGGATTGAGGACTGCAAAATGTTATCACACCACAACTGTCCAAACACTGTCCACGCTCCATATGTTACACAAGGTTCAGTACATTAGCACAATAGTTTTTCTGAGTGCAGTATATAAATAAATACATTTGAACTGTTTCAAGTGGGTAGTATCATTACATTGTGGCCAGTCTTCTGACGTGTGTTCTGACCTGCATTCAATGGCGACTTCAAATGTCAATGTCAATCAATGTCGCATGGAGTTTTCAATTTACTTAGAGTTGTATAAAAGTTCAAGCCTGTGCCCAGTTGTCAGCCAGAAGCAAAATCTTGCTGTTCTTTTGTGGTCATGGACTTTGTTACTCTCAAAATGTGATAAATAAATACCTCTCCCCAATATTACTGTGCAATTCACACTTTGTTTCTCTGTTGCAGACCTTTTTATGTGGGCCTATTTGTTTACATGATCGGGCAATCTAAATTGACATCAAATGCACCAGAACACCCAAAACAAAACCTGCACACAAGATATTGAAACAAATGTCAATCTGTTATCAACCTGTTATCCTTCAGATATAGGCTGTCATTATCGCAGGTCTTAACGCATTTTAATTGTTAAACAATAATAATAATTTTAAAAAAAAACGACCGTGCCTTTATGTAGGCGAATAGCTGGTAAGATTACGCCATCAGGGAAATGTAAATTAGGGGCCCAAAGAGACGGAAAGACAAAGGGCATTCAGAGAAAACATTTCGAACTAAACTAATAACTGCCTGGGTTGATCTAACCACTTTTCAGTCTGGAATTAGGCTACTTATTCCAACGCTACCTCAGACGGTAAACTGAAACAAACACTGCCTAATATAAGAACAGAACAGTGTATGCACTGTTGTAGAAATGAATGGCAACTCTCGAACTTAGAGGTAATAAAATCCTTCAAAATAGAAATTCCTGCATGTAGATGAGAACACGTGCATGGACTTATAATTGAACTCTGAATGGCCAAGATGTCAACAAAGTGTAGCCTCATGTTTACTGTTTCTGCGGATGCTTCCCATGGTGATTCCTTCATGAGTGAAGCCTACAACAAACCTTAACTTTCAATATGAAAAAACCAGAAAAAAAAAAAACTCGCTGTGCTTGACAAATATACAGTAGGCCTTCTCAACTACAACATATTAGATTCGAGAGACAGAAAACTCCACCTGTGGATAGAGTGAAGGCAATGGCAAAATGTCCTTACCGTAAACTTTCTAATCGCTTTACACCAAGATCACACGAGAGTGTGGTATAGCCCCCAACTGTAGCCTACTAATGCTGTGGATGCTGTGAATGCATCTGGGTTAACCAACTCAGAGTTTTAACAAAACTCACTTTGTGGAATACCTCCCCATCTGTCTTTTACCAAAACGGCAGGCTACTAGGTTCATGCAAAAGGTTCGTAATTATGCAAAGTCTTGCTGTTTTGTGTGGGCTAAAGTAGCTAAGTTTTGGTGGTCATGCACTTATCATGATTTTGTAACTTTAAAGGCGTGATAAATAAATAGCGCTACCTAATATTAATGAGCACTTGACACTTTGTTTCTCTGTTGCAGCCCTTTTCAGGTAGGCCTATTTGTTTACATGTTCGGGCACTCTTAATTGACATCAAATGCACGAGAACACCCAAAGCAAAACCTGCACACAAGACATTTAAACAAATGTCAACCTGTTATAAACCTGTTATCCTTCACATATTGGCTGTCATTATCGCAGGTCTGAACGCATTTCAATTGTTCACAATAAAAATAAACGACCGTGCCTTTATGACGGCGAATAGCTGGTAAGATTACGCCATCAGCGAAATGTAAGTTAGGGGCCCAAAGAGACGGGAAGATAAAAGGCATTCGGAGAAAACATTTCGAAATAAACTAAGAACTGACTAGGTTGATCTAACCTCTTTTTAGTCTGAAATAAGGCCACTTATTCCAACGCTACCTCAGACGGTAAACTGAAACAATCAGCCTTATATATAAGAACAGAACTGTTGTAGAAATGAATGGCAACTCTCGAATTTAGAGGAGATAAAATCCTTCAAAATAGAAATTCCTGCATGTAGCCTAGTTGAGAACTCGTGCATGGACTTTCCTAATTTAACTTTGAATGGTCAACATGTCAACAAAGTGTAGGCTACTCATGTTTACTGTTTCGGCGGATGCGTCCCATGGTGCCTACCTCATGAGTGAAGCCTACGACAAACCTAAACTTTCAATATGAAAAAACTCGCTGTGCTTGACAAATATACAGTAGGCCTTCTCAACTACAGCATATTAGATTCATGAGAAAGAAACTACACCTGTGGACAGAGCGAAGGCAATGATAAAATGCACTTACCGTAAACTTTCTAATCGACAAGAGAGAGTGGGATAGCCTCCAACTGTACTAATGCTGCGTTCATGAGCAAGTGGGAAATCGGGAAGTTCGGACCTCCGAGTGGGATAATACTCCTGAACGCCTGTCAAACTCGGAACATCCCACTCTAGCAAAGTGATACATTTTTGAGAGCTCCGAGAAGTGTAGGCCTACTTGCTCTGCGCACATATAAGTCACCTAATTGTTAATAAGGTTGTACTCGTTGGCGCCGTTGATTGTGATGTTAAATGATACTTAGCCGTTTACTTTTGTGTAACTAATGTAATGTACCTTCTGGCTAGCTAGCCTAGTTAACGTTGCCTAATGCCAATATTACCTCTACAGTGCCTTAACTGCTCCGTAGATGTAAGGGCCATGCCAATATTACCTGTAAAGTGCCTTAACTGGTCGGTAGATATAAGGGCCATGCCAATATTACCTCTACAGTGCCTTAACTGGTCGGTAGATGTAAGGGCCATGCCAATATTACCTGTAAAGTGCCTTAACTGGTCGGTAGATATAAGGGCCATGCCAATATTACCTCTAGGCTACAGTGCCTTAACTGCTCCGTAGATGTACGGGGCCATGCCAATATTACCTGTAAAGTGCCTTAACTGGTCGGTAGATATAAGGGCCATGCCAATATTACCTCTACAGTGCCTTAACTGCTCCGTAGATGTAAGGGCCATGCCAATATTTCCTCTACAATGCCTAAACTGGTCCGTGTATGTAAGGGCCATGCCAATATTACCTGTAGAGTGCCTTAACTAATAATAATAAATAATAATGAATTGTACGGGTCGCACAATTACCTAACAAATACATTTCTCACTATCAGCCGACAGTGGTGTAGTAGGTAGAGAAGCAGTTTAGTAAGGAGAAGCAGTATAGTGATGAGAAGATTCGTCGGTAGGTTCGTCTCCCTGCTGAAGCGTCTGGTAAGACGACTGACACTTCCCATCTCCCTGCTAAATGAATAAACGTGAAAAAACTATATTTATTTACTATTTTATCGACTGCTACCTAACCTCTAATTGTGTACCATTTTATCGAGTGAAACTTCTAATTTTGTTTCTTGACATGCAAGCGCTGAAAATGCGCATATTTTTTGGACCCGGAAGTCGAAATCGCAGATTGACCAATAGCAGCTTGGCCCTTGAGCGTGGCCGATGGGCCAGAAAATGGAGGTAAACATACCTCATACTGGCCGTACCTCAGAGTAGGTATTTATTTAGCCCCTGAGTTCCTGCAGTGGAAAAGCATCTTTTGTCATCCCTACCCAAGAAGGTCAGCCTAGAGCCATGAATCCTTAAGATGTTCATTTAATACAAAAAATAAATTAAAAAATGTTATACTATTTATGGTCTTATATATTTTTTTCCAGTAATACCAATTCAATGTCTGTGATTACCTCTTTTTGATAGAGGATTTTATTGTTACCGGCCTAGTCCACGTTTGGATAAAAAACTGCGAAAGGGATATACGGGAAACTATGCATTTATGTTGCTCGTCGTTTTTTACAGCCAAGCTGCATTTACAGCCAAGCTGCATTTACAGCCAAGCTGCATTAAGTAACTCTTGGTATATACCCAAATTGCCTACAATGCTTCTACTGCTTCACAGTAAAAGTATGTAACTGCAGAACTGCAAGGTGGCTTAAATCAGGGGTCTTCAACGTTTTTCAGGCCAGGGACCCCCAAACTGATGGCGAGATGAGCAGGGACCCCCTACTATATAAATTGCATAAAATTAGGTTTTTAATATACTGGGCCTAGTGCCAAATAAACATAGCTACCCTGTTATTGTGTATTCAATACTAAGCTATTCAAATAATACAAAGGTTAATATATTCATTAACATTTTTATTTTTTAACATTGAATTTAACCTAACATTTTTTAACATTGAATTTAATTTAACATTTAACAACGTGAAAGGTACAGGGTGGCCGTGCCACTGCCATTTATAAACATACATCTTGCAAACAACTCTGAGCTAACAATTAATAACAACTTATTAAAATAATTCACAGATATATGTTTTTATTTCATCATACATAAAAAAGGGACAGTGAATCCTCAAGCATCTGTCGATGGCACACATCCTCCCACATCAGTGAGATGTATCTTCTTTTCAATAACTCCTGACTGAAACGATCCAACGGATGACGGAGGAGGAGTCTGGCGCATGGAGTTGTGTTGACAACATAGATATTATAGTGAGATTGACAGGTCAACAAACCAATCACACCGCCAGCAAGTTGTTACGATTGTAGGTAGTAGCATGCTAACATTAGCTAGGGGGCTCATACACCTCGCAAATCCTCTTAGACTTATTTTTCAGTTACAATTAACGTTTTTTGACCTTGTACAGTGTCTATTTCTCTTTATTATTTTTTTTAAATCTAAAAATGTCAAACTAACAATTTATAGGTACAAACAAGACCATCTATGGAGTTTGGTCCGCCATTTTTTATTTTTGATCTTCGCGCTCTTTAGACTTGAGCAGAAACGCGATCTGATTGGCTAGTGCCTGTGCTGTCGTATTTGCATGAAAGGTACTGTGAGTGAACCGGTGCCCAGCTTGAGAGAGCTCATGTGTGTAGCTGAATGTGTCGATTGGACTGAAAGATAACGTCTTCTTGATCAATTTATACGTTCGCTACAATATGTTGGATTTATGTTACTGTTAATTTAAAGGGAATAAATACAATTCTGATTCGGAACACATTTAAATTTGTGGGGAAAAAAATTATCTTATCAACCAAATATTTTGCAACCCCTCTGCAGTAGCCTACCTCTGCGGACCCCCTGTTGAAGACCCCTGGCCTAAATGATCCGCTAGATTTTAGATATCTTAAGCTAGTTTTGCTATTTTGAATTGTTAGATAAATTATATTAAGTCAATAATATTAATGAGACAGAGACCAGCAATCAGAATTTAAATTAGTACTTTTATCTTTTGCAAAAGAGGGAGAGTGACGCAACCAGATATCATGAACAAACTCATATGAGCTGGTACAGAAAGTACAGAAAGAAACACGTTTCATAAACAAAGGGCGTCAATTTCCCAGGATGTTGAAGGAAGAGAGTGTGCCTCAGCAAACAGGATAAGCAAGCAGATTAAAATACAACAACAATGTCCTCATTGAATTTCTCTACCAGGGATCCAGAACAAGTCCAGACCGAATGAGTTGCGTCATGAGTGGGTCCAAATGGGATCTGGTTTGGAAGAGCTGCTTCATGTATTTAGATGTGGTCTTGACTAATGGCTTGAGAGACATGAGCCCCAGTGTGTGAGAGAGACTGATGCACGCAGTCCCGTGGGAACTTATTTTATCTAAACGCACTGTGATATATGTGTAGTTATGGATGATGTATTTTTCAGTCCCTGCAAGCTCGCTTAGACCTCTGGGCCGCTTACTGTAGAGGATCAATGGTGCACATTGTCAGCAAACAATTTCAGTGCGCTGTGAGTCTCTGAAGAAGCAATTAATCGGACTGGGATTTCTTCTTTTTTTTTTTTTTGAGTAATGAGAACAACAGAAGCACCATAACAGAGAAAGTGTTCTTGCTGAGGTCATTGATCTCTCCTATGCTATTGTTGTGAACCCTGAGTTATTGGCTGTCTTTTCATATTATTATCAATCCATTTATGGTTTCATTAAAACAAATGTGTAAGGGGACTCCAAGACAACCACAGCTTTCAACTTTGTTTTTGTGACAAAGTGTTGAGGTTTGAATCAAAGTGCAGGGCGATTATTAAGCTGTTTTTGCCATCTCTCGCAATAATATTTCATACCTCTTGAATCATTTTGAGCCAACGATGGCCAAAATATTTATGGATTTGAGGACGGATTAAAATAGATCACTAGTGACAACTTTGGCTTGGATTTGAAAGGGACTTGTGTGTCCCAAGTATCTCGTCTCGTCACATCTGAATAGCATTCATGTCTTGCTTTGGCCATACTTTAAAGTAGGACTCCCCGGAGTTGGGGTGGCCCCCAAAGCAATTTATGTGATATGCTCATCGGGAGCCGAAGATAGCTAAGCTTCACTTTCTTAACTTTTCCTATTTTCCTATGCACTCACTATGCTAGTTCTTAAAGATCATTTTCAACTAATTTTCAATGTTCATGATATACATGTTTCAGTGATAAACAGATTATTTTTCTCATACTGAACATCTCTATTTACCCTTTGTCTGAAACGCTTCATTGGATCTCCTGCCTTTAACACTGCAGAGGTGCAATTTGCACATAAAGACCGGTTCACTTACAGTACGTCTCTCAAATTTAGTTCAAGGACATTCCATCATGAAGAAATAAACATTTGTGTACTTTCTTCTACAGTGCCTATGGTACATCCCTACCTAACTCCCTGAGCTGGCGTGTGTGGAAGCATAGGGGTGCACACTTATCGCTGCAAACACCACTGCAAACATTTCACTGCACACTCATCTTAACCGTTGATCAAAATCTCTGTTTTATTGCTCAAATGTTGTTCGACAACTTACAGTTAAGTTGCCTTTAAATATAGCATGTGTGTAAGAATGACACGGTGTACATTATACCAGGTTCGTTCAATGGACAATGTTGGATGATTGCTTTGCCATTACATCTTCCTTGTTTTGTTAGGAAATGCGCTCCCCTCTCGGGACAACTTTATGGTTTGGGCACGTTTGCGAGGAACCTGGTTTCTCCCGCACAAATTCAATTAACTATAGTTTTTAAATGGTGAATGTGACCTATAACTATGGTTATCATTATTTTGAAGGCCTGACATTGTTCAAATTATTATTGATACCATTTTAACTTTGTTTAAAGGGTATTTCTTCTGCCACTTGACATCACCCAGAGCTGTGAGTTACCTGTTAAAAGGGTTAGCATGGTAGTAGTAAAGGAGCTTTTGTGCAGAGCTTCTTGGGTGAGAGTTTGTTTGTGAGCTTAGTCTTTAATCGTCTCTACCATCAGGGGATACGTATACAGCTGTTTGTAAATATCATTTTGTTTTCATCTATATTCTCAGTCTTTTTGTTTAAAATATCCACTTCTTGGATTAAGCAACTGGTGGAGGACAAATACATTTACA
Organism: Sprattus sprattus; assembly: GCF_963457725.1. Classification (NCBI taxonomy): domain Eukaryota; kingdom Metazoa; phylum Chordata; class Actinopteri; order Clupeiformes; family Clupeidae; genus Sprattus; species Sprattus sprattus. Next base: position 23,417,580 of record NC_137910.1, on the reverse strand, counting down.
ACTACAGAGTCTTCCCTCCCTGCTGCCTTTTGTGCCTTCCCTAAAAGACTCTCGACATGGATACCCTTTTGACATCCAGCCCTTGTCAAACAACAGACAAAAAATATTTTTCTTGCCCAAAATTCCTCTTCCCTTGCAGAAAGATCCAAAATCAAATTATATAATCCATGATCTTCAAACAGACAAGTAAGAGAGGTATCTAACTCCAGAAATCCTCCAGTTTCCTTTGTCCAGCACACATTGATGGTTTCTCCACCTGCCAGGTAAGTATCCCAGGTGTCCCACACATGCACTTCCTGTCTGCTTCCACAGGTGTGGGTTATTAGAAAACTTAAAAGTCCCCTTTCCTGTCACAACATCAGTAAAAGTCTTGACAGCAAATTATACACAGAAAAACAAATAAAGTATACAATGATACCATTTACTAGTAACTAAAAGAAAAGTGGATTTCCCTTAAGGACTTTATCTAAACCCCTTCACTACTACCTCAACATTTTCACGTAAAGTGTATTACTTCACTGGGTTATTTGTGTGAGGGTGTGATCTAAGACTACTTATCTGTGGCGGTGCCACATCATGGTTGTAACATTCACAGTGATCCAAATTATTTGTTTAACTTTTAAATACTGTTATGTATGTTTCTCTGTCACCAAGGCTTATAAACTTGTTTTATCCCATAGTGTAGATTTCTGTGGGTGAAGGACATTTATTATACGGGTTGGACTGTAGGTGGTTTGATACATTTCCATCACACATCCACCAGACACATGAGCCACCCTGGAATGAAAGACTGTGATTATGGTGACAAGTGAAGAATGCTCTGACCGAGACAGGGAAACTGAAGAATGTTAGGCTGTGAAAGGGACAAAAGCAGAAATATTGTATACAGTAATTTGAGTGGGAGAGGATGGGATGGGGGAATCAAAAATAATCACTCAAAGTGACGTAAGGTATAATTGTGGCACAGGTTACTATATCTATGGAAGTCTAGAAACATTTTTAGCTAATTATATCTGCAGGCTGATTTTGATCCTTTGTTGGCTGAAAAAGAGAAAAGACTCACAGAAATAGTTCTTAAGATTTAGTTTCTCGCCTGATTGGTTTACTTTGACGACGATGCTTTCCCCATTGGATTACATCATATAGCCATTTTACAGTTTCCGGTTATAATGTTCTAACTATACTGGATTGATTTCTATTATTTTCCCTAGTTAAAATTTCGACCCAAAAAGATCGGAAAATAGGGCAGTTTTGGACATTCCGTTTGCTTTTATTTATGTAATCACATTCGATTGCCTCTGCTCATGAATTGACTTGCCTAAAATGCATTGGTTAATATTTGTTTGTGTATGGAGGGTATTATTGGTGTGTATAATGACTAAGACATAATATGGTTATAAGATGAAGTAATGGCTGCTACTGGGGCAGTATGTCTCATTAGTTTGATACACGATGAATAACTGCTAAATTAAAGGGAAATTCCAATTTTTTTATGTTCAAAAGACATGTGCTTTTTATTTTATGAGGACAGTGAGATTAATCATTGTACGAATGCAGGTGCGAACAATTCTGTGGTTTGTCATGAAGCTGACGAAGACATACCTTTCTCAAGAACTATTTTTTTTTTTAACACTGCAGTCATTTAGTGGTGGCAACCTAGATCCTTCATGTGCAAAAACACCCTTACTGAAAAGCCCTGATATCAGTCATTTCCACATATGGCAGCGACTGTGTGTGGCAGGCTCACCACCTGGCGCCAGAGAGCCTTGGGTATTGCTTCACATTAATAGAAAAAGGTAAGAGAAAGAGAGGTAAGAGACTTTTGCAAACCACGCCAGAAGGTTAAACAGAGTTTATAGCCATTTGAGCAGGAGGGAAATGGAAAGTAATGAGACCCATTTCTTGCTCTCCAAATTGCCAAAACCTTAATATTCTCTTTCTGTCCCTAAACAAGCTTGCTTAATAATTGATGCGGTGGGGCTGTTGCCATTTTGCGTGCCAGGTCTATGCTGAATTAACAAGCTCTAAAGACTATAGGGAGGTGTGCTTTCAGCATTGCTGGCCATCTGAGAGAATACTTGTCAATTTGGACAAGTTAATCAATTCCACTCATAAAAAAAACAGCCTGACCCAAAACCGCCTCATCACATCTCCCCTGCCTTAATGTGTGTCTGCTTTTGATTCCAAATAACTTTTTACTGACTACTTCACCTCATTAGCAGTGGTTGCAATCTTGTATTTTGTCCAAAATCTCTCTCATTGGAGAGAGGAGACTGTATACAGCCGACACCTGGCACGCTTTAGAAATGCAATACTTTAAGGTTTATTTAATCTTGACTGAGAGTAATATACTTGCTTAACATAAGCAGAGCAATGTAATTGCTTTTGAAGTTTTGTATTTGAATTACCTTAATACCTTAGTATATTGTCAATGCATCAGGAAGGCAATGTTCTCATTTACAAAGTAGAGTTTAGTGATTTAATACAAAAACACAGTTTTTATCATCACTGCCTATATTTACATAGCATAAATGTGTCTTGACAGTGGGGAGTGTCATATCACTTTCGGCCATGTGGGGTCCTCAGCCCCTTTGTCTCTTTTTCTTGTCACACGTTTGCTCACACCTGCTCCTTATCAATCTTTTGGTTTTGGGGTCACCTGTTCTGTGTTTCTCAGTACATTTACGTTTGGACTTTCCTCAGTTCAGTGCGTAGTCCCGAGAAGCCATCTTTTTTTCCACACTAGACCAAGCCGTTTCCAGAGTCTGTTCTGGTTTTCTGTTCCTGGCTTTGTTCTCTGCTGTTTAACCTTCGGATTGCTTGTTTGGATTTTTTAATTTCACCTGCCCAATTTTGGATTTGTCTGCCATTTCTAACTACCTTTTTGATTTGTACCTGATTTTGGCCTGAACTGTACTTAGATTATTTGTGTGGTGATTTCTGGATACTTTTTCATTGAAATTTCTCCTTTATTGCGGTTCATCTCCAGCTTCTGACTCTGGTCTCTGCCCTGGGGCTCACGATCACAACTAGTGGCACAGGGAATAGGTTTTGGGGCCTTCAAACCAGAGAACCGGGTTCGATTCTTGGGTTTGCCTGACAATATGAGACCAAAGCGTCACTGAAAGAAAGAAATATGGCAAACATTGTAGCAGACCAGATTTAATTAACAAGTCTTTAGTAAAACTACTCGAAAACTAAAAACCACTACTAGAAAACTAATTGTGTTTCCCACGTACAGTATCTAACAAATCCTTGGCACTGGGGTTTGTTAAGCAGGCTACAGACTGAGTTTGAACCGGGTCAGGTGTAATCTAGTCTCTTCTGGTGCTGATATCTGAAGTGGTTGCACTTTGGACTCTCTCTCTCTCTCCCTTCCTCGCTCTAATATCATCACATTTCTTTGACAATTGCATATAATTCTGGTGCCCAACAAAACCCCTTTTTACTTCAAGCGTGAGCCGCTGCACACGCTGTCATGTCTATGTCCATTATCTGTGCGCGTGTTAGAAAATAATGTGTGTTCATGATGACTAAAAATGTGTGGGTGTGTGTTGTCATTCTCTGTTGACTTAATGTATGTTTGTGTTGATATGCCGCCCACCCGTGCTTCGTCTAGCCCCCCCACCACGCCCATGCATGGTGGCAGCACAGAGGCAGCTCCGCAGGCAGTCATCACTCTGTCTTCACTAGTGTGTTTTGAGAGTGTGGAAAAGGTGAGATTTCATCTTACGTTACCTTGAGATAGAAATGATGCCAAAAATGAACAACATAAAACACAAGACCTCAGCATGGTGATGCACAAACAGCAGAATCCACATGTGAAGGCTTAATGTTGTGGAGTTATTTGAGTACTTTGGCATACACAGGTTATGATGTATTTTACAATGTGGATCCCAGGAGATATTCGCTATGCTTATTATGATTTTATATAGCCCATATATAGCGCTGCTCAGAGTTGAAAACATACAGGGCTTAGCCCAAGCCTGCAGGGGAAATGTTTAAAATTCTGGCAGCTAAAAAAAAACAGTAAGCCTAAAGTCAGACCATTGCATACAGGGCTCTTCATCTGTCGTCTGTGACTCAGTGACTGTGAACATTACCCCATTCATTATACCACACTGATTGTCTACATGAAAACACTTGCTAGGTCACACTGACACGGGTCATGAATAACGCCATAGGTTACCCATAAAATCGCATTGATAATGGAGAAACAAGGTTTCAAGGTTTTACAGAATTTATATGTGTGTTTAAATATCACAAACCCCATCAGCCTTTGTTTGGTAAACCGAGGTTTACACAGGCCTATAAAGAGTCCTGTCTGAAGATCGATTTTAAACTGGGAGAGGCTGAGTCTAAACTGTTCTCATCATTTCATTCCCTTTTACCATGCTCTTGCCCCTTTGGGCCGCAACAGAAGATAACTCTTCCTCCACCTCCTCTAGCCTCACTGATGCATCGTTGCCTTAATCATTTTTTCATTTTGAAAAGCTTCTTATATTCAAAGCCTTCAAGTGTTACCTTAGTGAATTAGCTAGATAACTACAACCAGGTGACAACAACAGAGAAATATGACAAAACTCATTACGTACTTTAACTAAATTACATTTTTGACCAAATTCATTAAAAATACGCCTTAATACCCCAGGTCATGTTTGAATAACTAACATTGAGTAGGCATATCATTGTGATGACAAAAATGTTTCTTGTGCATTAAACCAAATGACAACATAATAAGAATATAGGCTGCTGCAAGCAAAATGCAAGGAGATAATATGCTGGCGATTAAAGAATGTTGGTCACTGTAAAGATTTTTGGCCAGGCAAATGAATGAAGGCAGTCTTCAATTGGAATGCTCTTTAATTAAGTCACAAAAATCTATACGTTCACTGTACAGACTCTTCATTTCTCAGTGGCCAAGTCATTGAGCTCGGAGCCGAACAAGGAACTGCCTAGCCCACTGAAATGAAGTAGGCTGTTTCCAAGTGTGTGTGAGAAGTGCCTGGTAGTGTCTGCCCCTTGAAAGGACACTACTTGCATCCGTTGTGTAAGGGAAAGCCATTGAAGGTGTGTTCAGCTCTGACAGTGACAGTGGGTGACTGACACATTAACAGAGTTATGTTAACAAAAGGAATCTGTAAGCATATGCGGTATGGCAACACTGCAGATGAAGACACAGCATAAGAGCATAACATTAACTTTTTATCAACACTTGTTTTTTAAGCACCAGATGCAATGAGGGGTGCAATTTGACAGCAAAATATCATATGATTACATTCTAGTCATGAGGAGTCACATAATGCTAACATCCCCAGTGCAGATGTTTGCCCACAATTCTCTAATCCATTCAGTCATTAATTAGACAGGCCTCTCTCTCTCTTTCTCTGTCGGCGTGTGTTTGCTTTTGCATGTCTTCCATGAAAAGGCATTCTGTCACACCAGTCTAATCCATCCTGGCAAATCGAAGCTTAAAACAAAGCCATTAATTGGTATTCCTGCCCACACCAAATAGAGTTGTGACTCTTGGTATGCCTTTTGACTTGTGAAATAACCAAGGTAGCCTACACAAGTATGCCTACAATAAGTGTTTCATATGCAGTAGTGAAAGAAAGTTTCAGCATTGTTTTCTGATTTATCATAAATGTTATGATTACATATGAATAAATATGGTAGTCCAGACCTTTGCCTGTGTTGTGTCTTCACTGCTGAAATACCTTCAGTCACAGCTCAGGCTTGTAAACTGGCATGATGCCTTCACTGGCTATTGGAGACAAAGACCTAAATTCATGCACAATAAGTTCCCAGATCCAGTTTGAATGTAAATGACAACAGCTGAGCCATTGTAAAAAAAAAAATAATAATAATAATTAAAAAGCACATATCACTCTCATAACCATGTTAATTTCATGGCCGACACATGTTCTAATCGGCATTAATCGACTGAGGCGATCGTCTGCGAAGTAAACCCGTAAAGCATTATATTGAGCATTTGCTATGCCGTGAACAGCTTGTTCTATGATAGGACCAAAAGGGGCGGGCTGCAGACTTGCATTCTGTAGCTAGGTGGTGGAGAGTTGCGATACAGTCCTTCCAGGGGAGATGGGTACACAGCTCTGAATTCTTCTGCGTTCAAATCTTGCTATCTGGCATTATCTACAACAGCCTTTTCTTTCACCCTTTTTTATCTGCGTACATATTTAAGTTACAAAGCAGGACTCACAAGCACATCTCGACCATTGCCACTTTTGTCGTCTCACCTGCACTTGCGGTGGTCAGGAGAGGTACCGTAAAATGGATCAGGACAAATACTTGCCGGAGCTGATGGCCGAAAAAGATAGCCTGGACTCCTCGTTTGTTCATGCAATTCGCCTTCTGGCAGAGGGTAAGATATCAGCACTTTTGGTTTATAGATAACATCCACTCTACGAGCGGTGCTTGTCTATATTAAGCACCTTGCAGTGGCGTTTACTGGTACACCGATTCGAATTAACAATTTAAGATACTGTATTGATAACTATTTTATGTTTTTTGACCTTTGATTTGCAATGTTAGACGGAGTTCCGTTCTAGTTAAGAAAACATCAAATCTATAATATAGAAGTAATTCCCTCATACAAGATTATTTTTTATTTTTCTGTCATCAATGTCTGGTTGACGTAGAGCGTCGTTCCTGTACTGTGGGTCCATGCGGTCTTACACTTGCGAAGTTCCTCTAAAATATAATATCCGTATTATGCAAACACTTTGAAACTTAAATGTATCATCATTCTAAGGATATCACTGAACATAAATAGGCCAAACGCATGTCCCACTTTGGTTACTAAACGCTGTTATTTTATTTTTTTTATTGTATGCTATTTAGAGACCCACTTTCTTCATTCATTCAATGCATGTTACACCCTCTTGAATGGCCGTTTACATGAATGGCCGCTTTCTCACCATGCCACAGATAGCCACACCAGCAAGCCTGTGACCCGAGTTAAGGTAATAACTCGGAGTTGAAGTAATATTTAAACGTAGCAGCGTACAATGTTACCTTCCTATCATACACATCTCGCGTAGCCAAGCTAGTTCATACACCACATCATCCCTCTTACATCAAGGCACCAATTCACATTTAAGGTAAATCCACAAACCGTTAAGCCGGCCTTCCTCCACCACTGCACTGCCTTAAGGGCATTATAACATTTACCATTTTTTTCTGCATTCAGTCCTCTGAGCCAAGTAGCCTGTTTGGCAAATTGTTCCCGCATGTGATAACACTAACATATTTTACATTACCAAAACTATTCCTCAGGGGATTGCAGGAATTTCAGTAGGCAGGGTGTCTTCAGTCTTGGTCAAAATAAGATAATGTGTCAGGCAGTGTTACTGACAACAACAGTAAATGAGGATAATTGATAATTAAATGTAGTTTTGGATCAAGCACACTGTAGGATATGTCTGAGGACATCCTCAGTGGGTCATAGACACATACCACTTCAATGACTTTACCAGAGTGACTAAACATGACTGTTTTAGCTCTTAGTTGAATAAGTCATGTGGTCACTTTAATCTTGGGATTCTTGCACTCATGGCATTTTTTAAGGACTACATTTGCATGTCAAAAACACATTTGCATTGTCTGTTTAAGGGCTCCTGTAGACTTTGTGCTTTCTCAAACCTGAGTAGTAACCAGTTGTAGAGGTACGTGATATGGTTTTCAGATGGACACCTAGATTGACATTGTTTTCATATAGAAAATAAAAATAAATTAAAGGTGTTGACCAAGGAGGTTTGGGTTCTGGGCACACTAAGAAAAAAAAGTACATTACTGCTTGAACAATTCCTGGAAATAATTTGCAAACTATTATCACTAGAGTGCTCTATGATTGTATCATACCCTCCAGAAAAGCTAATTAGTCATTCTGTGGTGATAACATTTATATCCGTGACATTCTATGAACTGGCAAGGCAACATATTGTGTCAGACTGAGCCCAAGAAAGAACAAACTGACTCACTCTTGAAGACCAAACCCAGATTTCCTATGCAGCAGAACATAGACAGTACCAATGGGAATAAAGAAGTGTCTTACTCCCCTTCAGAAAACAGTAATTATGACCCAATTCTGTTTTATCATGGCAAGTGACGTACTCCCTGTTAAACTCTTTCTCAGGTGTATTATTCATTCATGTCTCAATCACATGATTTCAGTCATAACTGCATAATAGCCTACTCTCTTTTTCATCACACTGTGAGTGACATCCTCCAGAGCTAACTGGCTTATGTTTTAGGCTGTCCATCTTTGCTTTATTTGAATTCATAGAAGGTTGGGTTGGAAAAACCGGTGTCTGCCACTGCCCATGGGGGTGGATGTGTGTGTGGGTTTTTCAGACATCTGCATTAGAGCTAGTACTGTGTTTGTGCCTAGGAACAGAAGAAACTTGGATGTTTTAGAGTTACAGTTGTAAAGTACTGTCATAAAGTAAACCATGTACAAATTTAATCTATTTCATGGTGTGTCAGAGAAAGATATTGATCAGGGGTAAATATATGTGAATACTCTATCCCCGTTTTTGCTATATGAGGAGACAAGGGTTTTTTGGCATTCAAAAAGCACATCTTCATGGATAGCACATGGCAAAGGACAACCATAACTATAGGCTTTTCTATCAGGATGTGACCAAGCAAGAGTACATCTTGAATACTTCACATTCAATTAAGTTGTTTTGTTGCATTTGCTATGCAGTAATTTAGCAATTTTTTTTTTTTTTTTTGTAAACTGGAAAATTATCATCACCAGATAGCCTTGATACTGAATTTTCATGAGGGGAAATATGCTGTCAAAGTAGTGTAACTCTGTAACATGTGTTAGACTTTGAACTGTCAGGTTGTTCAGATACAAGGGTAAAATGGGCTCTTTGAAAGCGTTCGATTTTTTCTCTCTGCCCTCATAGTGACTACTTAGATTTGACATACATAATACAATACATCCTCTTTTCATATGATGCAATGTCTGAGGCGATATCTCAGTATAAGCGTCTGAATCTTAAAGGCCTTATTTTATAACTCCGTCTTATTTCCCATGGTCTTCCAATCAGTCTTATGAAAGTATTAACCCTGTAGGTTGCTTCTCCTCTGTTCTGTCTGTCGGAAACTAAAACATCAAACCGAAAGCAAGTCAGTGTATATATCCAGCCATACATGGCAACTTCACTGACAACTCCTGTCCACTCGATGTGTAACCTTCTGTATTAGCTACTGTCTTTCAGACTAATTGCATTTTTCATTTAAAATGTGTAATTGCGATTCCTTGTATGATATATTGGAACCCTCTGGGGTAATGTTTCTTGATGCTCCTTCATTTATCTTTTAGCCTATTCAACTTACTTTATCAGTTGTAGTTCGTTACCACAGGTTTATGGTATAAAGCTCCAAACCGTTGCCATTGTTACCATGTAGTTGTACAATTTATGTAGGCTACCCAACTTCCTGTTCATCATTCTGTAATAACTAGCCCAGGGGTGAGCCTGCATGTTGCTTTAGCAACTCTGTCCCCAGTTGCAGCTAGATCATCCCTAGGAAACAGTGAATTCAGGCATGTTGGAACTTCTTGACTTCTGAGTTGATGTGGCTGTTTCGGGGAGTTTAATTGCACTGTGGAGAGTACCCGCTACAGTGGGTTGTCAATTTAGAGAGAGGGGGAAGTAGAAGCACTGCCTGAAAAGAAGTCTTGAGCAAAAATATGCGCCTCCACTGGCAATGATAACCCCCCAGGGGAAGCCGAAATAGAATAAGTCCCAGAAATGACAAAAAATTCACAAGAACCTGGTGACTGGTGAAACTGTAAAATTATTGCACAAGGTCCATGTCAGAAATGTCACAGAACTCTGACAGATGTCATGGACTGTTGGTGAAATAACTCTCTAGCTTCTGGATGCTTTTTACCTGTTAATATAACTCTACTCTTTCACTAGAAACTTTGTCTTCAAATGTATTTTACTCTGAAGTGACCCAAGGGGCAATATTCAAATTCAATACTGAAAATGATTACAATCTACATTAATTTAAGTAAAACTGTGTGCACGTTATATTTCAGCTGCCATGAAAAGATGTAGTGCCAGGAAACAACAAGCCTGTGCACCCGATCATCTTTAGTTTAGATCTGTTATATCCTGCTGTAGCAAAGGTGGACACGGTTTTTAAGAGTTTTTCCTGAAAACTCATTGGATCAAATTCAGTCCCTAGGTACAGTACAAGTAAATATAACCATGTTGTTGTTGATACAGTATAGCAGAAACAAATTCACCATCTGTTTTCTAAGAGTGAATGAATAGCCAGGGCATTCTAATGGCATTGGCTTTCATTCATCTGAAAAGTTGCTCAGTTATGTGAATGTACATTTTATACCTCATATGCTTCACCACATGCATTATGTCGGTTTCTTAACAGGAAGACATTAGCCAAGTGTCTTTAGTTTTGATCCTGTGGTATTTTTTATAGTCTATGATTGGTGATTGGTTGTGCCAAGACTTGGATCCGAGGGACATTATGCTTAATGTCACAAGAGATTGTGAGACATTGTGACAGTCGGTCTCTCACCTCTCCTATCACAGTTACTTTCAAGATCAGATTATGGCCTCACTGCATGGCCTGATAATAGGTCTCACTAGTATTTAAAATAGTCTGGCAGTGCTAGAATCCAAGAGATCAAAGGCTATATATGCTGTAAGTTATGTATTGTAGTTATAGTTACTAAATCATGTTTATACATATTCCGACAGTTTAGGGAATAACTGTGGTCAGGTGAATCAGAAGAAAGTTCCACATTGGCATAAATTCTGTTCATGGGATTATTCGTAGGACAATTAGTAGAAAAGCCCAAGGCACCAAAACAAATAGTTTGAAGGGAGAACAAAAGCTTGTCTTTCAAAAAGCACAAAAGACAGAATGTAGAAAGATGTGAATTAACATTAAATAATCCAGACCAAGCCCAAGGACAAGCTCTCACCACCCTATCCTAACAGTGAATCTCACAAACATTACGGCATCCCAACCTAATGAGGTTAACCTGCATCACCTGGAGCTAGTATTCATTCCGATAATCCTCCCCAGTGTCTCCCATTGGAAGAGACCACCACTGGTAGAGGGCGATTCATCAGTTCCCTCAGACTGACCTTTTTGTTTTAAACAGCATCTCTCCCAAAGTCATCCCCGACATCATACAACAGAGTGAAAGCAGACCAGACAATAACATGCAAATGTCAGAGCTGTTTTCATGTCACAAATGTGGTCAAATGTAACAGTCGCATGTAACTATTAATGTGACGTCCACAGTGGTGATATTGAACACGAAATGGCCAATTTGGTCACTTTTGCATGAGCAAGGCACTGATAGGACCCTTCTCAGTCCCCCGCACTCGACCCATGCTTGAATGCTTGAGCACTTGGCACATGTGCATTCGTGTGCTTAGCTTAAGTATCCATGTGTGCCTTGTTTCTCAAATAAGCCCAAAGTGCAGAGTACTTCAGGCACTTTCTCTGTCTGCACTCACCAGAAGACCACTGGGATGTGGCCTTTGGGTAAGTATGCTGACCCACAAAGCAATGCATTAAATATGCCACCCAGGTGTGAAAGTACCTGAGTGCCCTTACCCAAAGAGTGGATAATGGGACGGACCCATAATATGTTCTTTCCTTTAACAGATTGCTGCCTTATATCCTCAGTCCTTTCTACCTTTTTTCAACCATTTTGACAAAATCTTTTATTTTTACCCAAGTGGTTTCCAATTGGCTCTTTTTTCTGGAAGATTTTCTGATTTACCATCACAATGTTAGGGACAAGATATTCTCCTTCACATTTGACTATTCCACAGTTAATGAAACACAGATGTTTAAAAATGAAAAGCTGAAGGAAAAAAGTAGTACAAATGGGACCCCCGGAAGTATCAATTATTTATCTAAGATGTACTGCAGGTGCAGCTAAATGTCTTTACATATAATAACCACAAGTGGAGAATAGTTGAGTCTTAATGTGTTGATGTTACAACCAAAAGAGCCGTGCTAAGCTGCCTGTTATATATTCAGTAGTTTTGTGACTAAGATGTGACAGTATAGTATTGGTCTAGGTGTGGAAAGGGGAAGCTTGCATGCTCTCTTGTTCCCCCAGAACATTCTCCATCTTTGCTATTACTCCTCCATGGGATTTGTCTCACCTCCAATACACCTGGAAAAAGTAGATTGAGAGCCAGGGAACACAGCAAGACTACAGAAATAGATAGTACTAACAACGTGCTCTGCCAGAATACCATCAAGCTGTTTGTTGCCCCCACCCCCCCATCCACACACACAAAATAATTAGAAACTGAATATGGTCTGTGAATCAATTTACTGTCTTTTCCAAACACTTAAGAGCCCCAGATGGCCTTTGTTCCTGAGAGAGGTTAGTCTCTGCTACGTAGTGTTTTTAGTGAGTGGGAGCATCACTGAAAGCTTCCTGTCCTCAGTCTTCAAGAGTCCACTACCCTCTTTGTCTTTCACTTTCCCTCCCTCCCTCTCTCTCTTACTCTCTCTCACATACACACACACACACACACACACACACACACACACACACACACACACACACACACACACACACACACTAACACTAACACACCCATCCATAACACACACAAACCAAACACACCTCAACATTTCAGGTAGGCACCATGTGATTACATCATCTGACTGACTGTGCCTGGTGGGAGTAAATAAATGTGTTAGCTTTCAGGTAGCCGTTAAATCAACTCTACCTGAGAGAGGCTTGAAGGGCTTGTGCTCTTTTTGAAGATGTATTGCAACTAAACATTGATTTAATGACTCCTCACGCTGAAGAGACAATATTTCAACACAGATCACATACTTAACCTAACTTGGACTTAATCTCCGCCCAGTTTGTTACTGTTTATAACGGTGAAGAAATGTGGCCATAACTCCCATTGTATGGTGTTTGTAATATCTATTTTATTAATTATTTCAATGAACACAACTCTGACATCAATCTTTTTTTTCTGTTGAGGGCATCCCAAAGCTTGCCCCTGTATTACATCCCACCCCTTCATTAAGAGTGCCCTCCCGCAGCCTAAGTGTGACCACAAACAGAGTGCACTCCGTGACTGAGTGGGACTGGGTCCAGTTTCAGACAGGCCCTAAATCATTGGTAATAGTAGGTTTTCTATAAGTTTATGCCTTGACATTCACTAGGGCATCACTCAAGCCTGAAAATGTCAACAGGTTGATGTTCCTGGCTGAGAACTTTAAGGGCTAAGGGCAATTTTGATTACTTTTCATTGAAGGTTAGTTCCATGTTTTTTGTTATACAGAGTAAATTGTGTTGGCAGTTAGGGGACTCAACTTGATTTTTTTCTGCTGTTGATTTAGAGAAACTCTTCATGCCATGTTTATAATGGTAATGAAGAAAATAGTTTTCCTAATCAGTCTTGATCTTCTTAATCTTTGACATTTTTCTTTTTTTAAATGCATAATTTAGTGTTTTTGCTACTGGAAAGATAAAATAGCATTAAGTGTATGAACTTTAGATAATAAATACCGTGATATCATACTGATACCGTCAATACGATCAAAAATACATACGAATTTGAAGAATTTGAGTCCATATCGCCCACCCCTACGTTGACTATGTTGACGTTCACACTTCAACCCTCCCATTCTTTTGCAATTCAGTTTATTGCCATGGGTGCTTTCTAGTGTAGCAATGCTGACTCATGAGACAGCGTGGCTACCTTCATTCCAATAAAATGACTCGGCCTCTCTCACTTTATCAGCCTTCAATGTGGGACCTTGCCTTGGCAGTGCAATACCCACAGTTCATCTCTGGGGCCTTCCATTTCATTCCACTGCAAACAGCAGGGCTTCCCATTCACTGTCCTCCCACCTTTATCCGAGTCAACCCTCTCTGTCCCCCTCAACCCAGTCCCCTTGTCTGGAACCCAGTGTTCATTTCATTCTGTTGTCACACAGGCTGTGTTTAGGTCCAAATGAGACTCTGTAAATAAGCGCCTCAGCACACACACACTCATGCACACACACACACACACACACACACACACTCACACTCGCACACAGAGGTGTCTGCAGTGAGGCACAGCAGGGCGGGAGCTCAGATCCAGTTTGCCTTCACTGTATTAGCGCTTGGGCTTGGCAGAGGCACATTTTGCTCATTTCACCCACGCTGGGCCATACTAGCCAAAGGCAAAGGTTCAATTAAGGGACCTTGCTGCGATTAACGGGACTTACTCCTCTGCTGGAGAGAGAGGCGATGGTGCGTATGTTTGAATGCAGCTTGCATCCTCAAGCAGCTTGTAAACTCTACCTGGTTCTGCAAGTGGTGTCGTGTTTTTCTTATTCTAGACTTGCAGTCTATGCATATGGCTTTCAGTGTGACTGCAGCTCGAAAAAAAATATGCATTAATAAGTTATAGATAACACCACTACTGTAGACAAGATTAGAGCATAGTCAGGCTTTTTTTCACAGACCCATATGCATCAAAGAATGCAGTAAACAAATTCAAATATGATGACTAAATGATATTGTTTCCCATTAATATGAGCGAAACAAGCCATCTGTTTAACTGCATTGTGTATACATGGTATATGTGGCCAGGTTCTGGAAACAGCCAAAGTGTTTGCCCCTAGTTTCCTGAGTTAATTAGTGTCAGTCTTTTTCCTGATTTATTTTTGGGAACCCCCTGATATCTCTGGGCACCCGCTGTGCTGACATCTGTCGACCAGCACACTTGAAGAATCCGTGCCTCCCTCTCCTGGTTTTCATGTGAGAGTGGCAGAGAGAGAGGGAGAGAAAGAGAGAGAGGGAGAGAGAGCAGGAGTGAGGGGGGGTGGGGGGTGTTCTTGATCATTCAGATAGGAGATGCCCTTCACAAAACTCTAAGGTGATTCAAGAAAAATGATAATACTTTTATGGCCTCTGAACATTTCAGGAGTCTGTAATAACTCAACAAATTCAAAGGTTCTTCACATACCCTCAAACATAGGATAACAATACAGTTACATTGGATTATAAGTGCTGCAACTTTAAATGATGATACCCTCAAATATTTGACAAGCACGTTTAAGGTCATCTAGCACAAAAGAAGCAACTTAATGTGCATCATATAAATCATCAAGCCCATCTGGTAACCTTGAGATTCCCTGGGGAAGGTCATCTCTTTTGAGCGCCATCCAGGTTGGATTCCCTGATAAGATCTCAGGTTGTAAATGTGGGGAGAAGCAGCATTTCTCACAGTAGGTGATATATTGGGGCTTGTATAACGCTAAGCCCCCAGAATCGATTACATTGATTCAGTAATGTGCCCCAAAAAGGATACATTAATAAAAGGAATACCTTGAATAGGTGACTGCGATCCAGAGAAGATAGAGCAGTTTAATATCCAGGGCACTCCGAGTGATTGGATGCTCAAAAACACCATGCACGATATCAGGAATACATATTTATGACTGTGGAACAGAAAGGCTCCTAGTCAAGCACACTAAACATATTTATGGGGTTGTTATCGTTTTGTTTTTCCTCTGAGCACATCCGCCATCTTTTATGCAGTTGCTGTAAGTGGTTTCGCTGGTTTGACCTGTGCTTAGGTTTCCATAAGGCAAGGCGGGCGGCACTCATCCCTGTGATGTTTGAGGGAGTGTGTATGTTTTCCCTTCTTGTCTGGGCATTAGCTGCATATTCTGGGTTCAGAAAGTTAATCTCCTCCCAAGTATTTTTCTTCCACCACCTGGATGTGCTAATTACCATGATTGTTAAACCAGGAGGAGGCACCATGCTGCTAATAGTGGAATCAGGTAGCTTGGTGCTTGATGTAGCAAAGACACTGAGGAGCTTAATCACTGCACTCACCAAATTACTTACATTCACTGGTCAGAGACATGGTGGTAGGAAATGTATACATACAACTGCATGAACATATAGAAGATAACCCAAATTGCTTTGTTTTAGTTAGTTGGTTTTTACTTTGATGGTAACACTGTCTATATCAGGAGGTCTGACTTCTGGTGTTGTTCTTTATTTCGTGTTGTTTCTCTGGTGTGCCTTCAGTTGCCACGCCCTGGAAAGAGGCTGATCTAAAGTAAAGAGGCATGATGTGCCTTCGAGCTGCATTTGTGTTGCAGCCCACAGCCAGCAGGCTGCATTTGTTCCGTTGGGCAGAAAACAAGTCAGTGCCCCCTTCTCATCAGGGCTTCCTGCCAGTCAGTTGTAACACCAGTTGACCCGTTGCTGAAACAGAGAGAATAAATAGTTTCCTTGGAAATGTTCTCTTTTGAGGCTGAAAATGAGGGTGTGCTCTGGCAAACACTGTTTAACAGCACCATCTGGCAACTCTCTCCCTTTTCTTTTTCAGGAGGAGGCTGTGTCCACAGCTAGCTTTGTGCCGGAAACAATCAGCCCAATAAATCAAAGGCAGTTCATTCCTCACTGCTGAGACCCGCTTGTGGAGTGTCTCTCACTTTGAGTTGAGTTTGTGTCTTTCTGAGAGAAGTAGTTCAAGTGAATTAAGGATGGGGGACAGAGAAAGAGAAAGAGAGGAGTGGCAATTGTGTACCATTTGAAAGATCCCAAGTGAGAGACAGTGATGGCATTTCATGAAAGGCTGTGCAATACTCAGAGTACTCTCATACAGAATCTTTGAGTACCCTTTCCATTATAAATCCAAATAATAAACACAGAGAAAATAAATGCTTTATCATGTGCATAACGTTTGCAGGTGAATGATAAGGCTTTCAAAACAAGTGAACAAAAGGGCAAATGCAAATGTTTGTCAGGAGATTGGATGAAAAGTCAAGCTTTCTGTTATTTCAGTGAGGTCTTTCATGTATTTTTAGGGCAGCATCTCAGTGACAATGACTCCCAGACGTGGACGCCCATGGAAAACATTCTTGTGCTTCACTAAGCCGGATTGTGGCCACTGAGTAAAACCCAAACACACTGCTCACTCACATGCATCCGAGTCTGTAAATGGGGAGAGAGGCCTCGCATGATTTCACTTCGCTCTCTTCTCTCCCATTCAGATGCCATCTTCGAGGCAGCCTGTACAGCTTGTTTAAGTGTTCATAAGAGTTTAAGTTCAAAGAGAAAACTAAACTTGCGCTATGAAGATAAGTCCTGTACGTATGCATTGAACTAGGCCCTTATCAGATATTTCTGTTTGATAGCTATAACATCGCTAACAGGTGACAGGTGGCATTTTCACTTTTTATCTGAATGCAGGTGATAGTCAGTGGCACCTTTGTAGAAATCATTTGATGTTTTTCTGTTATTTATGTGCAAGGTAAGACAGTTCAGAGGCTTAATATTTTTAAGATATTTTCTTGGGTGATAATATAATCACATCATTACACCTCTGCTGTTGCAGTCAAGAATACCTTTAAAAACATTGTGTCTCTGATTTGCAAAAATATGAGATAATTAAAGTTGGTGTAGCCCCACAGAGACAGAATTTTCCTCCCAGAAATGTTGTGTGAACAAGAAGCAAACCTTATTCCAGCTGGAATCCTGGGGTGCAAGGAGAGGACACCAAACTACTTCTCTGATAACTGAGGCGTGCATGGCACAATCGCTGCACACGGCAGGGCTCTCCGAGCTGCCAAAACTTTCATTCTGCATGGAAACGGCCCCACAGGCTGAAACCCCCCCCCCCCCCACACTAACACACACCACCCACATACACACACACGCACACACCCCACACACACACACACACACCACCCACACACGCACACACCCCACACACATACACCGCAAACGCCTGGTCCTGTCGTGTGCATGTAAAAATAGATCAATCTCATTTGCACAGAGATAGAGGTGGCATTTAGAACAATTTACTCCAGTGGAGAGATAAACTAGCAGCTTGTCTCGCTCTCTCTCTCTGTCTCTCTCTCTCTCCCTCCACGCTCATCCTTTCTCGCCTCTCTTTTCCACTTTGGACCGTTTAGCAAACAGGGTGTTCCCCTGTTGCTCGGCTTCAATGTGACGTTGGCCTGGGGTTGTAATTCAGCAGAGCATGAGTCTGTTTCTGACAGAGAGGCTTGGGGTCAGGAGGGAGTTGGGGCTTTATTTGGGGGGTAGGAGGGGCTCAGAGACCCGCTTTAAAACAGCCAGGTGACAGCTTAATTTCTTGACTGCTTGACTTGAATTGAATTCCTGTGAGTGCTGTAAAAATGTATCAGGCAAGAAGTAATGGTCTTGCGTGCAATCTGTCTCCAGTTTATAACTCTTCTGCCAGCTCATGTTTGGCAGTGGATGATTCGGAGTCTTAAGGTTTTAATATCAACACTATCCTGAATTTTCAGAGTCAGCATAACAATCTAGAGTTCATCGGTGTTTGAGCGTTTTTTCAATTCATTTCAGTGTGAGCTCTTTCTCTTGTGAAACTCTGGCATGATAAATGACCCTCACACATAAAATTAATTTATTGAATTTTCCTTTCAGAAATTGAGAAGTTTGAAGGGGATGATCTACGGAAAGATGGTGAAGTTAAGAAGTACCTGGATATCATCAGCAACAAAAACATTAAGCTTTCTGAAAGAGTCCTCATCCCAGTTCAGCAGTACCCTAAGGTAAGTTATCGTTAAGATTCACTAACGGCTCTAATTTTATTGCAACGCAGCTGGAAACGCACAAAAGTACATAGCGCATGACCTGAAGCAAAATTTGATACTTACAGACACAGACAACCAGCTCTCATTTAAAGCCAACCTCCGTCATGTTCCTATAGATCTGCTGGATATACTGTTCACACATGCAGTTGGATATTATATATGGGCCATTCTACCGAATTGATGCAAAGTCATGTCGGATATATTTTGAATTTTTTTATGGTTTATTCCCTAAACTTTGTCCGTATGTATATTGTACCATATCTAAAGTACACATATCTAGTAAAAGAACAGTCAAGTTTTATATTGTATTTTCAGAATGTGTCGGAATGTTTTTCCTCTTCCAAAAATTGTCACTACCGAAACATCACATTTACTATAGTAAAAAAGTATTATTATTGACCTGTTCAGATTGTGTTTCCTTCCCTTTTCTAAAGTGTATTTTTACAAATATTTCTTGAAGGTTTTCACAATGAAATCCATAGAAATGAATTTTTTACCAAATTTTCAAGTTCAATTTATCTGTTTCGGTAGTGACTGCACTGTTTCGGTAGTGACTGCACTGTTGGATGGATGTTCATTTTTCTCCCAAAATCATCCAAAAGGTGCTCTGGGCAGACTAACTGAAGCAGATATAAAAAAAAATGTCCTAAAGAACATTGTTCTTTTAGTTTAGGTTAATAACATTGCAATAATCGCTTCTGAACTTCTGAATGTATTTATTCCATGTGGGGTATTAGTTACCACATTCATGAACCTCACCGGTCAGGGTTGCTGGAGATATCTCCCCCAGTGGCTGTTAATTACATCTGCCATCTCACTGGTCTCGACCTGGATAAACAACCCTTCCCGTTGCCTTGACAGTAACAGCAGCGCTGGCCTTTTTTACGCTACTGGATACTTCCGGCATCCCCTGGCCCAGTTGGCTTTAGGTTCAGACACATGCAGTCACCACCTCCCTTGTTCGCAGAGCACCACAGTTTATAGTTTTTCCATCACCTGATATCCAGCGCGTAACAAAGAGTCAGTCTTTGAATGCCTTTGGTTCCTGGGCGGTCTTGAGTGTAATGGACTATATGCACATTCAGTTGTGTGTGCTCCCTGTCCATGGGCATATCTACGTTAATCGTAAAGGGTTTCATTCCATCAATGTTCAAGTGATCCGTGACGCAAATTGTAAGGTTACTAATGTGGTCGCTTACTATCCTTGCTCTACACACGACTCTTTCATTTAGGAGAATGTGGCTGTTCCTGTAGCCTTCCTGAGCAGTGCGCCTTTGGATTGGTGGCCTTTAAGAGACACACCTGGCTTATCCTGCCATACATTAAGCCAACCATTCAGTAGCAATGGCAATTCAATATTGTGTTGTCAAGCGGCAGGTCTGTGATTGAGTGAACATTTGTCCTGTTAGAAATGCCTTTCAGATGCTTGGGCAGGTTGCACATAACAAAACAGCACTCAGAAAAGAAGTGCCTTCTTCGTGGCATGTCGTCTTTTGCACAATATTGCCATGGATCGTGGATAGCAACACATGTCAGAGGACACATTTGCTGCAAAGGGAGGCCAAACTGCATGTACCAGCAGCAGCGGCTGACAGCTGGACAGGCCACCCATATCAAAGGAGGGACCAGTTAGCAGGACACTTGTTTCCTCAGTAAGCGTATATAAACACAAACCACACATTTAATACAATGACAGGATTTTATTTAAATTAATTTCATCTTCTGCCTTCTGCCTTGTGCATACACCAGAGGGAAGAGGGGTGGTAGAGGTCTGTGGAGACATGTAGGGAACCCTGGAGGAGGGTGAGCATCACTGTAGTCCAGCGTCCCCGTGAGGCCAAGGAGTTGTTGGGCTGGGTTGCTGCTCAGCAGCAGTTCCCAGTCACTCTGATGGAGGTTAACGATGCGCCTTCATTACATTTTTTTCGTTTCATTTATATTGAATTCATTTATTCTGAATTATAGTGATTGAATGGACTAGTGTGCACATATTTTTTATATTATATGATGAAAACCACTCACATTATTACCTGCAATGCCAATATGTATGCCACCAAAGCTTGCCACGCTCTCGGCTGGTAGAGATGATGTTGCCAGATCCTCATTTGGGGTCAGAGGCTGGCAGCTGGAGGGACCCCCTGCTGTTTCCCTGCTCTCTCTGTCTCATTTTATAGGAAAGCTTCTGCTTCTCTCTCCGCCTAACATCATTGAACCGCCTTTTACACGGTGCAGCAGCTCTCAGAGTACCAAAGCCATTTGCACTGACGCGTTCAGTGACTTGGTCCAGGCTGTCTGTACCTCTGTGAAATGAGGAGGCCAGCTGGCAATTCTAGCCATAATTCCATGTCGGGCTTGGAGCTCCCACACAAGAACCTCCATCTCCTCTGGCGTAAACTGCTCTTTTCGCATCCTTGAATTTGCTTTTTGCTCCATTGCAGAAAAATTACTGAGATCCGTGTGAACATTAATAAGCTATTTTTAAATCATTGTGATTGGCTGATAAAAAAATACTTAATTACTACACCCACTGTAGGCTCAGACAATTTATGCTTGATTGTACGCTGCCCTGTGCCACTGAAATGAACAAAAACTGGTATCCCTGCATATTGTTATTATATTCTTATTTATTCCCATTGCTGCTGCGTCTAGCCCTTTCACGGTGCTTGTCACCATATAAAATTAGGAGATCCTGAGTAATCACACTTGAAAGGCATACTTGATTGTAGGAGCTTACATCTGTAATGGCCAAATAGTTGACCTGTGGATAGCTACAGTATAAACCCCTGAGCATCACTA
Source organism: Sprattus sprattus (assembly GCF_963457725.1). Taxonomy (NCBI): domain Eukaryota; kingdom Metazoa; phylum Chordata; class Actinopteri; order Clupeiformes; family Clupeidae; genus Sprattus; species Sprattus sprattus. The sequence goes on along the minus strand of NC_137910.1, from coordinate 23,396,127 downwards.
TGTATTCTCTCTAACAGCATCGTTTACCAAAACATGTTCTTGAAATCAGTCTCAGTTTTGATGGACTATCACCAAACTTCATCACTGTAACAGCGTCATACCCATGGGCCAAGATAAACCATCAAAGAAATAAAGAAAGTCTTTTCCTTTACTCTCCGTACCGTATTTGCAACCATTTTATTTCACTGATACGCAAACAGATTGTTTTGACAGGGTTATTTTGCCCCAAGTGATGTCAAAACCAGTTTTGAGCCTGACAGCAGCTATGATAGAGTTTGTCTCCTGATTGAAACAGATGGACCACGTTTAGATTTGCCATTCTCAGTGGTTTTATAAAAGGCAACAGTGCTCTTTGAGACATTTTGAAATGACAAGCTTTTTTTCCTATTAGCTTCCACTGCTCCAATGCTGTGTGACATTTCATCATTGGCTCGTTTGAACAAATATTCCCAGTCTTATACAAGGACATGTCTTCCTCCACATCCAAAGTGGGCATCACCTTGGCAAAGGTGCATCAAAATACTCGCAATAGAAACATCATTAAACCCCAATCCTGCAGATTTTTGTATCCAATTTACGTAGTCCATTGCAGGCTTTTTTACCCATATGAACCAATAATTTGCCTGTTCCCATTCATGGCTGTCTTGAGGGGGCAGTTTATTTCACCACCTGCACCTGGTGTCTGTGAGCAATTTGATGGCAAAGCATAACATATCGGCCTTAAAAGCGAATGCAGAAAACACTCTCCTGTATTAGAATGAGCCAACAGATGGGGCTTGTCATCAGAATAAGCATATCCTGACCAAAGAATGACTCGGAGCTCCGCTGGGTCGGTTTACAGTGGGATCGTGATCTTGGGGCGGGATAATTGGAGCTGTGAGACCCAGACAGGTTACGAGGAGAAGCTGGCGAGGTCAGGTAAGGAGATGAGATGAGGAGGGGGGACCGTCTCTGTGGATCCACTGTGCACGGTGAAGCTGCTGTGCTGTTTGATGTGCTGGCGTACAGCAAATACAGCTGCTAACAGCTGTAACCCACTCCACCCAAGCGTCCTCCTCCTCCTCATCCTCATCCTCCTCCTCTTCGTTCTCTTTTGTCTCAATTTTATGGGTGGCTTGAAAGATAAAGGCTGTTTTCTGGATGTGAGAATGGAACCACTGTAGACAGCATGCAACCATTGTCAGCGCATTCAGGCATTTTAAAACATTTACGCTGAGTACAATTACGCATGTAACTTACAGTAGATCAAGCATAATTTCACTCTTGTATATAACTGAATGGCCTAGTACAAGTTATATACACTGTAGATTTGCACTAATCCGGTGTAGCATGTCTGATGCCCATTCAGCAAAAAAAAAAAAAGAAGTTCATGTTTGCAAAGCCTTGGATAACATTCACTAAACAAAACAACTACTTTACACTGTATGAACCTTGACCTGTTTCCAACATAAATACATAGTAATGAATTTGGTCTTTGTACTTACCACAACCCTGGCACCAGAACATTGACGTGGGGTCTTATCTATGCTATAAGGCAAGAAACAAATTCCTGAATTATGGTAGATAGCTGTGTAGGAAAACCATTATTCTTTTCTAGGTTACCATAGCAGCAATCTCAATGAATGTTCAAAATGTTTTTGCTCATGCCCTTCCTTGACACTAGGTTTGCATATCTTTATTGTATCAAGTTAAATTTGTTTGCAACAAATACTGCAGCATGTTTAAAAAGATACCACAAGGCAAAGCAGAGAGTTTGTAGAGAGAGAGAGAGAGAGAGAGAGAGAGAGAGAGAGAGAGAGTGAGAAAGAGAGAGTGTGAGAGAGAGAGAGAGAATAGCCCTTTTCACTTGGGACCACTGTCTGACTTCTCCTAGTAACAGGAATACAGTATATCACAGCTTGCATTTAATTATTTTGCTAGGGCTGCTCTGTGTAAATCTTGTCACATGGAAAGCCATGCAGGCAAATCTCTCAGCAAGATTCTGTCTGCTGTGACTGGGACAGATCTCTAGTCAAACAAAGATTCTTTGATGTTCTCATTAAAGTGGGCTGGTATTAATTTATGCAATTAAGCTAGAAGTTGTGCAGACTGTTCCCCATCTCCGTTTTTGAGCTGCTGTAACTTCAAAACCTGTAATAGCTCTGGTCCACTGACAAAACACGCTCAAATCTCAAATAGACCTCTTAAAGACATTTACTCGTCTTACTTACATTTTCTCAGACAAGTTACTTGTTTCTATTATTTATATTGTTTCAGCATCTTATAGTTTTATGTGGTATTTTCTGGTTTGACATTTCAAGGGCTCCAAATTGTAAACATTATGCCCATGAAAGGCGAGATCCAGTATCTGTTTTATTTACCCCCCTTACCCTGTGTGGTTTCTTCATGAAGTATTTTACAATAGTTGGAGACTTATGTGTTTGTTGGAATATCAGTCATACATTCAGGCTGAAGGAATCACACCAACCTCAGGTCGATTTATCATTGAGCTCTGTGAAAAAAAATCAATGTTTCTGCCTGGTTGTTTGCTTCATATGCTTGCGATCTGACCTGAGATTGTGTATAAAGCCTCCGTATGAAGATGATAGTTTATTGACGCAGGTGCTTAGAGTCCAGTGGTTAACTTGTGGGTCAGCTCCTACTGTTGCCTTACAAAATCCTCTGTTTCTTTACAGATGGATTTGTTGGTGAAGCACATAGTAAATGCATCACTGGATTGACTTCCAGGGTGTTGGTGTTCTCTTTGAATGGTTGATTTCATGAGGCTAGCTAAGTCCTTCAGCCCTGTCAGGCCATTTAGTTTTTACGGATTTGAACTTGAGCGACCGTTAAAAAATAGCATCACAGACAACAGGACATTATTGCCCATTTGCAGGCTGTGAAACTGCACCACATTTAAAAACAAACATCTTTTTAATTGGAGCTCTGTTGTGGGCCTAATAGGTCTATGTTATTAAGAATTACCATGGGGGATATTTTTTTTTTTGTCCAGCCAATAGACCAGAGCCAACCTAGCAGTCAGGTGCCTATTGACTTTTCTCTTGGTCTTGTGTGAACAGGGCAAAGTCACAGTTGGAGAGCCATTCATTTTTTTGTCACTGCGCGTTGGAAAGCCTGTTCTTTTGGAGTTGCGTTTTAAGAATTTTCTTGCTAATTTAATCTCTCCTGCTGTGAACAGAAGTGGCTATCGCTGGGTGTCACAATGTCAAAAGCTGACAGCGAGTGAGTGGTTCACAATGACACCTTCAGACATTCTTTAGAAGGAACAAAAGATCGATCACTCTTTAATTTCACAATAACGAGCAGTTTGCAGGCATTATGCTTTACGTAAAAAAAATTCTTATATCAAATAGTGAACATAGGCATCATCTAGCTTTCCGTTTCTCTAGTTCTCCTCTGCCCACACACATACTTAATTAAAGCAGAATGTATTGCACTAAGGGAAACAAAAACAAATTCTAAACACTTAGGCATAGCATAAGATCATTCATTTATGGTTCTGATCCTGTGTTCAATTTCTACACAGCCTTGTCATACGCTTCCCTCATCCTGGATGCTAACCAGTGTAGTCCTATCCAAATACGCAAGCTGTCTAGCACCCTACCAGCAACCATGCAAACAAATAAAGCAGTCCTGCTCAAACAGGCCACCAGATAACACAAACTGAAGTCCAGCTGGAGTCTTTTACATGAGATGAAAGCAGTCCAAGAAATGGATGGGAGAACCACCATGGCTATCGGGTAACATCAAAGATGTGGTTGTCATGGCAACCCCCTATGTAACTTGGGAGATTTCGGAGGGGGATCAGGAGGGTCTATCAATCACACAGAGGTTTTTACACATCACAGTGTTTTAACAAAATAGTTTGATGAGTCCTGGTGGTCCTACTTACTCAGAGATAAACCCCTTTGATCAGCAGCATTACAAATGGAAAAAAAGACAAGAGTACCTTGGCATATGAAATGCACAAACCTAAGTCTGTTTTTTCCTGCATTGGAGGTTTTTTGTATGCTCAAATTGCGATTCTGAGAAAATGTAGTCAAAGCTCAGCCTGTTGCCTTCCTTTCAGCAGTAGTATCTCTGCCAATCAGTCAGTGTCTCCACTGTTCTCACCACAAACAGGCAAAATCAGCCAGAGCTTAGCTTCTCACCTCATTCGTTCACTTGCTGTGTTGTTCACAAATGCATTTCATTCACAGGAGATAGTATGAAGGATTGGAATAAAACTCCCCTGTCAGACACCTGCAAATGAAATGAACACTTCTGGGCCAGATTTGCATTGGTTACAGGGTACAGATGCTTCCAGCGGGAGAGGGCTTTCCATATGCAAACCAGTCTGCCTGCTGCACCTCCTCCCTGTAATTAGCTGGGGGGAAATGTGTTCTCATGCTGTAGTCACCGCACAAGACTGAGCCTTAAAATGATGGGCAGCTGTCTTGAAATAACCCTGTAAACCTGAGAGGCCAACAACTGGAGAGATCCCTAGCTGTAAAATAACATCTACAACCCAAACAATATCCAATCTGTAAACTGTCAAACAGTCACCTCCTAAATCAAACATAAATCAAACCAACATAATGTAAAATTCTCTGATATAACCATTATCTTTAAGATAGAGGTAAATTAAGACTCAGTTTTAACGTATGGGGGAACTGGAAGTGGAATGAAGCTTTCATAACAGATTCACCAGCTAGAAATAAGACACATGTATACCTACAGTGTATAATTCAAATAATGTAATTGTGATTTCCTGAAGGGCTGGGCAGCTGAACCCATTGAATGAATAATGTGCTCATGTCATTTTTCTTTTTCTGTAAAAAGAATGGTTCCTTTTAACTTCCACATTTCATTGTCATTCTTAGACTTTTAAAGTCCCCCCCCCCCCCCCCAAAGGGCCAACCGAACCTATGGATATGCTTTTTCATTAGCAGCCACCTCCCTGTTTTATGGCTCCCCTCTGGCAGGTATGCTGGGCTGGGCTAGGCTGTGCTGTGCTGTGTGACAGTCAGGCCAGATGTGAGACCATCTTAATGCTGAGGGAGATGCAGCCATCTGCATACAGATGCTCTGAGCCAACAGCCCTGTAAACGCCATTACACACAAGCATCAAGCATGCTTGAGCTGCCATGTTTTAGGGTGGGATAATGAATGTGTTGATCTCTCTCTCTTTCTCTCTCTCTCTCTGGGATTAAGTATACCCCATGGTATGGGAACAAGATTTAATTTACCATAATGTCATAAAGCGTTGACGAAACATTAATGATTTGCAACTACAAAATAGGTGGTTGTGCAGGGCGTGAAAAACATTCAGATAAATCAGACTCAAAATTGAGAAGCAAAATAGGCTATTTCAGGAGTAATGAAAATGTGACTTAAATGTATGCCCTTTCACACAGTAGGATCACGAGGTGTTACAGTTTGCTTGGAAAACATTTTAGTTGAGAGCTGAGGTATTTTAATGCTTTAAATGTGAAAATCATGATGTTGATTAATTCAGCATTGACTCAAACAAGCTAAAGCAATTAACTGGTTATGGTAATTTAGACAAAGACTAAATTATGAACCTGTCTGTCACACGTTTTTTTCCTCTGCAACATTTGTAAAGTTTTCAAAAGACTTGTATCGAAATATCACAGGGCAGCGTGAACTGTTGTGCTCTTGACAAAGTCTTACTTATCAGCTTCCTGCAACCATGAACTTTACATGGAGGGTAAGACAATCTCAGTGGACAACCTAATCCTATTGTTTCCTTGACAAGTAAATCCTCAGTCCCCAAAGAGCACCAACCTTGTTAAAGGTGTTGCACACAGATAAGATTCCAAACAGAATCCTATTGCATACCAATGGGGGGAAAAAAACTGAAAGTGTTAAGCAGTTGTACAACACTATCTCTCCAGATACCTGCCTCACCATTTGCGTGTTGCATCTTTTCTATCTTCTTTTTCTATTTTCAACAAGGTTATTTATGTCCCTACAAACAAAGCAAAGATAATGGGCTTTCCTCCCACTGTTTGCAAGATTAGCTAAATAAAGCTTAGCGAAGCTAACTGTTCAGCTGAAGCGGTTTGAGACCGGTCACAGGGAAATGAACCCCTCAGGACCCATCGAAAAGTAGTAAAGCTGATCATCTCTGTACGGGAAATAAACCCCAAATTGTTCCTGCCCAATCATTGGAAAACACTCAACTGTGCGTAGCTACGGTAAAGAGGCTTTGAGTGGTGTTATGTCACATCCAGGCTACCTTACAAGCGAAAATGAACAAGATTTTGTGAATATGAAGAGGATTGCTATGACTGATTCATTATGATGGCCTTTTGTGCTGCCACAGCTCAACCCTGAATGAAAACAGTGCTAGGCGGGCAATAAGATATGAGAGGCCTCGGCAGGGGGTGGGGGTGATTTCATTTGCACGCGTAATAACTCCGCTAACCTGCTTGCCTCGAGGCCCCACAGGTAGTCTTAATGTCCTGTTTGTTTACCAAACATCTGTGCCGTTTCCCCCCTGAGCCGTGGCTTAATGTGGCTTTATTAATGCGGGATATTCATCATAGACTTATGGTCCCGCCTGGCATCTTTCTTTTCACTCATATAGCTGCTTGTGCTCCGTCAGACAGTGGCACACACACACACACACACACACACACACTTTTACACGCCTGCAGGTTTTCTCACTGTGGGTAAATGCACTATACACAACTGTTTGACCACTGAGAAAATAAATTGACAGTTTGTTTCTTGTCACATTGGTTGATCACAGTGGCCAATCACATTCATGAGGACATGATTCAGAAATAGCTATTTGTAGGCTATCCCTCACTGTGTGTCTTTGTCAGGACTGCTTGAAATTGAAATTACACACTATGGATATCTCTTTACCAATGAAATCCCTCATAAATGTTTACATTTCAGGCTGTTCAACTTTTACAAAGTATTAATAAACGTAAATGTTGTAATAGCATCTTCACTCTTGTGTTTAGAGTAGACATGTTGTTGATGTATATGGGCTCTGCAGAAATATATATCCTGGCACTCTCCCCTACTGAAGCCTAGTTAGGGACAGCTGTCCTGAGCATCTCTAACCTGCCAAGGCCTCTAGACCTCAGCCCAAGTCCATCAGAACACAAACGCTTCTGTCCGCTGTCACTCTTCAGCCAAGGTGTCTCTTATGGTCATTAGAGGATAGACCTTTGCCACCAGACATAATCCCCATATCACACTGAAGCCATGTCTAGCCAGCAGCACAGCTCAGCGAACTGGCAGCATTAGCCTAGCGCCCCATCTGTAGGTCTTATCTCAGACTTCAGTTCTGGGCTGGTGGGGTAATTTACTAGGTTTTTGGTTGAGGTTTTATGTCCCCCATTTTGACTTTAGACAAAATCCCCAGGAAGAACATTCAGGTAAGCCATTTAGTGCCACAAATCATTTTCTTCTGGGTGTGTTGCTGGAAAGGTTAGCTGTGACACATCGAACACTTAAACTCACTTAAATTCATTTCACATTTATTGTGGTTGGTGTTTGAGAAGGTTAGGGTAACTTTCATACCCTTTCCAAATGCCATTCTCTCAGAAGCTGAACTTAACAGTGAAGTTACAACACGTGTTGCCTGAAACTAGAAGTATAGTATATTTATATTCGGATCCTTAATTGAAACACAAAGATTTCTATTTAATCGAGATTCAGACCAAACCAGTTGAATGAGATGAGTGTCAGTCCATCGCAAAACATGTTCCTCTTCTGCTGGAGAGAATATTTTCCTATGTGGGCATTCTCCTTTGCTGAATTTGAAACCATGATAAACTGCATTAAAATGAGCCTAAGCTGCACACACAGTGAATACTACCCTGATTCCCATGATAAAGTATTGAAGCCGCACATGGGGTTGCTCTTTCATCACGCCTGCTTCACCTAAGCCCCAGCGCTATATGTCTCAGTATTAACTGTGGCAAGATGAATTGTAATTCGCTAAGGAAGCGCTCCAAATTGGGAGCACTCATGTATTACACTCAAAAGAGGTCACATTCGGTGTAATGCTCTCAATTGTGTTGAACAGTGCTGCTGCTCGCAGGAGCACAAATGGAGGAGTATCATTTGTATCAATGCCCCTGGGAGTGTGACAGCAGGTGAGGGACAAAATCTGAGCAGCCATCCTCCGCGGTGCACCTCTTTGTACCTGAAGTGCTGCATTAAAATGTAGATTGCGGGTAAAGGCAATTTGAAAGGAGTGCCGCTCAATCAAAAAATGGGCTGAATGCTGAGCTCTTGTGACAGGGACATCATTTGTGTGTGACAGGGAGATCATTTCGAGGAGATTCTTTGATGTGGCAGGTTAGCTGTTTTCGTGTGTTCGAAGGAAAGAGAAACTAGCCACGTGGTTCTCTAATTCTCTCGGGAGATTGCACTCTGCAAGCAGAATTGAGCTAATGTAATGAGGCAATACTTTATAGTGCCTTGCATACTATGTATCGTATATTTTATTTGGCTATATGGCTAGAGAATGATTATATTTGTTGCTTGGCAACGCTCGATGCTGAACACTCCAAAAGAAATATCAAAATAAACAAAAGAAATCAAAATCTGGTGTCATCAAACTCAATAAGTTGGTAGCAGAGCTGTTAAAAGCAATATGCCGCATGTTAACGTGAGTACATGTGGCACTCCGCCTCTGTGTTGGCCTCGGCACTCATCCTATGGCCAGATCACAGCCGTTATCAGGGATATCCTTTACCAACCCCACAAACACAGGTGTCATATTACTTATACCTGTCAAGTTAACATGACTGATATCCGTGAGGTCAGTGATTCAAACCAATGAAAAACCCATCCCATCCCTCCCCCTCACATACACACACACACACATACACACACACACACACACACACACACACACACACACACACAAAACACAGTATGTGTAAAGCATATTGTGACGTTTCGTAAACAGGTCTGGTTTGCCTAGAGAAAAGAAGTTGTTCAGATGCTGAATATTGAAATATCGTTGACAAGTAGCCTTAAACTGCTACACAGACATGGTTTGCTGCACAGTGCAAACATGGCAGTCTCTCACTCGCACTCGCACTGCACAGCAGTCTAATGGACTTTTAATTATTGTTCTATGCTATTGGGAGTGAAAATCCATGAGATTTAGTGAGATCTGTGAGATCCAGTGTCACGTTCAGTAGACATGAGAAATATAAAAAATCCATGAGTCTTTACAGTTATGTACTACTTAAGTAACATAATCTAATACATCTGATTACGGTAATCATTCATAAACTGGACCTGGATTAAGAAATGTTTGCATAAAATACATTCAGAACATAAAGACATGCTTAATAACAAACAATACATATATCATAATTACTTTGGTTTCTAGTGCTCCATAGAACAGCAGCGTTTCCCTTTGATCGTCTAAGTACAAGATGTTGGCCATTATTAGATTGTCAGATTATGTCGAGAATACAAGATTCCCTTGCAGTGGCTCTACCAACCAATATGTCAGAAGTATGAGGATATTAGACCCCCAGAAATGACCAGAATCAAATTAACCACGTCAGTGAGCAAATGGTTTCTAATGGATTCCTACAAGAATATGTCTGCCACAGAGACTGAATGATGCACAAATGGAGCTTTTAGTGGTCCAAGTGGCCCTGCGGACGTCCTGAGAAAAGCATTGACAGACGAATCAATGTGAATGGGATTGCTGGCCAGCGCATAGGGGAGCTAGTCGCTCACATGGGAACTCGTGCGTGAAAAAGTCATTTGTTCAACCAGTTGTGGGTTCTTGAGGTAATCCTTAGGCCAAATAGACACTAGGCCTACGCTGCTCTCAATGGATTCAATAGGCACTGCCTCGAAGATCCATTCATCCTCGACTTAATTCGTGAAATCTGGACTCTGTATTCTCTTTACTGTTCATATTTTGCTGGATACCCTAATGAAAGACAGCAGAGTTTTAAGTCCATTCACTCTCTTATCCAGATGGGTAGAACAGAGATTACACTGAACAATCTGCCGTAAGGTCATGACTTTTAGCTGGACAGGTTTTTCTACTGCGTTAGATTCACAACATCCAAACTGGATGCTGGGGCCTCTGCAGGTCTGAGGCGTGTCTGCCACTGCAGGGGTTGGCTTACATCGTTTCAGAGCTCATTTAACACCGAACCGTGCCTCCTAATAAAGCCCGAATCGGCCACCTTGGAGCCGCCAAGATGCTCCAGACATTCATTAGCTTAATAAAAACAGGCCACTTCGGCAGACGCCTGGTGAGCTTTTTTCTCTTTGCACCGAAGCCGAGGCAGCCATCTGCTCGAGGGCTCGTAGCCAGCTGCAGGATATTCCTGTCAAATGGAGCCTGCAGGAGGAAGGCAAACACCACTGGGCGCTGAAACCTGAGGCAGCACCTCCGCAGAAAACGAAAAAGAGAAGAGGGAGATGAGAGACAGAGAGCGAAAGAGAGCGCCACGACGATGATCATGCTTATCATGGCGGGCTCAGTAGTGCATCTGACTGACGAGACCCTCGTAACACTTAACGGCCTTTGGTTTAGTTAAGTTTAGTTTCCAGTGAGGTACATGTTTCGACACGCCCTGAGACAAGCACAAGCATGGCGTCATTTATGGTGTGTATCAGTGGCGTTCTATCGCTAGTTATTGCATTCTGGAGGCTGAGCAGCAATTTACCATATGCAGCACTGCAGGACTGTAATAGATGCTTAATGTTCAATTACTGAAGAAATATACTGAAAGAAATTGAAAACATGGAGAGTTCAGTGATATGACTGAAAGCAGGCAGTTTCTTCTGTCATCATACCCAATAGCACAATCTACTGCCCATAAAGAGTGAGACATAAGGAAACCAAGCAACCTAGCAACAAAGCTATAGCTTTACTTTGTTTATCTCATATCCCTGCAGTGACATTTGTCCATTAGGGGTGTTGATAAAACTGGAGAAGCAATCACTGAGGTTTTTTCACTAGGGTGAAAGATGACCGCAGTAAGATGAGCATTGATCCTCTAAAAGCACACTCACTAAAGGAGATGAACCACAAAACCACAGTGAGACTCAAGACAGGGCCAAATAAATAAGATGTCAGCCACCTCTAATCTTAACTACCACGCATCCACAACGAGTCTACAAATGTCAGTAAAAGCCCTCGGGCAAGTGCTTGATTGCTCATCATCTGGACAGTATTACTTGGATTCCCGCAGGAGAGAAAGTCATTATTCTACACTTCATCCAGCCACTGACCTCTGGATCGTTCCCAAGAACTTGTCAGGCTTCGGAACGCCGCTGTATCATCAAAGAGAGAAGCGGGTGAATGACATGCCCAACTGACTTCGGCGGCTACACTGAGCAACACAGACGAGTGATTCCAGGTTATACCATTCCGGGCGGAAACTGAAAATAGTTAGAAGGCAGAGAAACAGAGGGAAAGGACAGAGAGAGTCATGGGAAGGGGAATGGAAGAACTGAGCTTAATATCGCACCGCCGTGGAGAAAATGATAGGGTAGATATTTGCCGTTTGTTGACCCGGTAACTCCTTCGTAAACGCCATTTTTTTTTTAAGCTTTACCCAGACATGAGACTTTTTTTTCTTGTTGTTTTTGCTGTTGTTTTTGAAAGTTAATAATAATGAAGGGTCAAAGGGGTGAGCAGGCTGGCTGACTTTTTCTCTTTTCTCTTCTAGTTTAATTTTGTTGGGAAGCTGCTCGGGCCCAGAGGCAATTCCATGAAAAGATTACAAGAAGAAACAGGAGCAAAGATGTCTATTCTGGGGAAGGGCTCGATGCGCGACAAAGCCAAGGTAAGATGACATCCCTTTAATCTCTGAATATCTCCTCAGTGGTTTGAATGCTTGAGTAAAATGTGATTTTCCTTTTAAAAGATATCCCAGAAGATTATCACAGTGTCTGTCTGCATGTTGTGTTCACTCTTAATCCCAGTGTCAGTTACCATAGTAATGTAGCTGTCAGACAACAAGAATGAGAAGCAAAACTATTTGTTCATGTTTAATCTGAAACTTAAGTTTAGTACATCATTGTGTATGCAGCCAAATGCTGTATTGTTATTTCAGAAGCACAACTGTATACACACAACAGTTATCTGGATTCACATTTTTAGTAGAAAGGTAGAACAGAATAGTAGAAATAGAAATGTCAGACAGTAAAGCACCATGAGTGTTATGTGAATGATGCCTCATCTGCACCACAATACAAGGAGAACTGATTCCATACTAGTCAGAATCTGACAAACATGCTCCAGAAAAAAAAGGCTCTCTGTCCACCCCCACACACACACAGTCACACGCATGCAGAGCCTGTTACTCAGTCATCCTATTTATCCTCTTGACTGGTGGTCCCAAAGAAGCTGCTGCTGCAAGGGTCTGAGCATAAGATCACCGCTGGGCAGAGACAAAAGAACCAGGCTCCAAGGAAACAGTGGTCATTACAGACAGCTATGATGTAGTTCATCTTTGGCTACCCCAGCTATCGATAGCTCCTGCGGCACTATAGGCTTGTGTCGGCTTTTCTAAGGTATAGTCAGTTGAATACTAATCTCAGGTAGACAAGATGGTCAGTCAGCATCCTAAATCGGCAAAGAATACTATGCTTCTGTCCACTAGGTAGTATTCTAAAGGCAGGCCCTTTTTGACATGTTTTTTATTAAGCAGATATCCTTCGAAAGGGTACAAAAGGCAACTTAACCTCAATTGGAGTAATATTACCATAAGAGGCCCAACTCATCCACAGACTGAATTCACTCTATTCTTCCCCCATTGCAGTGAAATGGTTTATAACCACAGAGCTGCGATTGCACTTGACTACTATCAACTTCCAGATCTGTGTCTTTGAAAGAGTAATTTTGTGAGACTGCAAGAGAATATTTCAGACAGCATGTGTCTTTCTGTCAGGGATTTCCTATTGAACATATTCACAGTGGGAAGCTAGTGGTGGGCGAAAAGGAGTTTTTTGAACCAGGTGAAGAGAATTCTTATGCACAGCTTGCCTTCCACTGGGGGAGATTCTTGAAAGCAACCGAGCATCAATCAGTTGGTTGTTTGTTTGCATTTATGTGTCATCAGGTTTGGATATTATTTTGTTTTGTTGTTTTTGCCATGTCAGACATTCCCATTGCATGATTTTGCATTGTATGGTTATTTAATGTCTCTTTGTTTTGAAGATTTGTTTTTTGGGCTTTTTATGCCTTTAATTGACAGAGCAGTGAAGATTGTGACAGGAAATGAGAGGGAGAAGAGGTGGGGAGTGGACAGGAGAAATGGCATCTGGCCGGATTCGAACCCGTGACCTTCTTGAGCGTCAAGCCAATGTGGTCGGGGCTACTGTTTGAGCCACAGTGCCCCCCTATTTAATGTCTCTTATTAGTATATTATAGTATAGTTTGTATAGGCTGGTGAACAGTTAAAGTGAGGAGCTTTGTCAGCGTGTATTCATCTGTTTAGATTTAGGTTAGTTTAGAAAACAGCAGTAGCATTTAGGTGTACAGTAGAGAGAGGGTTCTGGTCTGGTACTGAGTGAATCAAATGAACTGAACTATGCCGTTTGATTTCAGTTAGAACACATTTGGAGGAAGTTTAACAAGCATGTTGTGTATTTTGGGGTATGGATGACTGCTAAATGTAAAATGAGTGGTAACAAGAAGCAAGGAAGTCTTATTGGCGATATCTATAGTGAGGAACATGGGGAAAAAATGGTGGAGAAAGTCCATAAGAATACTCCTCCTTACTTGAGGATAGGGAATTCTTGCACTCAACACTACCATGTGAAACAGAAAAAAACTGCTTTGACAGTCATGTGTATGTGTGGACACAAAAGGCATGTGAATGTTGACTTATATTCTTTCCCACATGCCAGAAAGTGAATGTCTACTCCACATAGATCAAAGTGATTGGTGACCAATTGGTGATCAGACCAATTAAACATCAAAACAGAAGTATTGACTCATTCAAATGGATTAGTAAGGCTTTTTCATCAATATTATTTGTAAATGTTTTCTGACATGGGAGAGGGGGTATCCAGTCTATGGAGGTATGGAGAGGCGGATGTCATATCATGACCACATAGCCACACACACAGTCACACACACACACACACACACACACACACACACACACACACACACACACACACACACACACACACACACACACACACACACACACACACACACACACATACACACAGGTTTACAGTACAAAGGGTCCATTTGAAGATATGTTGTACTTTGACATGATAGGTTTTTTTTAGATAAGGGCTCAAGGTTGTATTATGCATTCCTTTCACTGGAATGTCATTATGCTCAAATGAGTTGAAAGTATAAATAATTTTCATTTAGCGATGGAATGGAGTTGGTATACCTGCCAAAAACCATCACATACTAATGGAACTTGGCACGATATACCAAAACCAGAGGCTCTTTAATAGGTATTTGCATGATTAATTCCCATCCTTTTCTAGCCAACAAAATGCTTCCCACAGGCTGTTGATGATGGAGTTCACTTGTTAGCTTTCTCTCTCTCTTAAGCGTCTTCATTCGGATTGCATTTTGCAGAGCCATTGTTCTGCTGCATTGATTATATAGGAGTTGATTATGGAAGGGGTATAATCTGACACTCTATTGAGTTTGACTGGAAAACCTTAACATTAGCTTGTTTACTGCACCCGCTTGGCTGTGCCAGTTCATTGTGAATTGTAAGTGTGCATACATTAGCATGTGCAATAAGCTCTGGGGTTTTGGGAGACACACACCGACTCTCGCTGAGTTGGCTCATATTACAGCTCACCCTGAACAGTGTCTGGAGTGGCGAGAGTAGGATGTTGACAGGTTCAGTAGGGATTGGTGAGCGAGTGTCATGTTTCATTGATAGATTGGTCCGGATACGGTGTGTGAGGCCTAAGTGACCTTACAAAAAAAAGTTGTATGCGGCGTCCCATAAAGCAAGGAACCAAGCCACTCCATGCCTGTGTCAGACAGAGTGCTGGCCCTGAACAAATACATGTCATGAATGATTATGGTGCCCATGTTTCTCGAGCCAAACGCTTCATACATCATCAATACCGTCTATACTTTTTGCCAGCAGCAAAGACTGTGAGCTGTACTGCAATGTTGAGGTTCATTGTTTGCCAGTGACAACTGCAGGTTTAAAGCCAGTTTTTATTCAGTCAAGTCAAACTTGTGCTGTAATGTGCTTTGACAGGACAGTCCTTGAGTTATTTCCATATTTATTTATTTTTTTCTCTTCAATCATCTGTGTATAAACTGAGAGGATGAGAAGATCTGGCAGAATGGATGTAATGTTCTCCAAAAATCTCTGTTATTTGCTGTCAATTAACAGAGAGACTATGCCTTAGGCAGGATCTATGAACTACGGAGATTTAACCTATCGTGTATTTTCGCTTCTGGTGAAAGTGCACCATACGCAGTACGTCAGGTGTCCCTCATATTGAGACAATAATGAAAATAATGAAATCATTTTTATATGATGATCAGATGTTGACTGGTCTTCCATTTGTGTCCCTGTCTGTCTGTAGTCCCTGTGGCTTTGTACTAAACAAAAGTAGCTCAGCTGGAGAATTACTTGTTTGTGTGCATTCCTCGCAATCGTTCTCTTGAAGCTCATGCATCAACAGCTGTTTGTGTGACATTTTGAAAAGACTCCTCTGCACTTAAATTGAACTGCCTCAACTCCCAGTTAGACGTCTGAGACAACCGTCAAAGAGAGTTTTGCTAACAGACTGGCATCAAGCAGAATGTTAAAGCTTTCAGATACGGTGCACAAAAACAGTGCTACTCGGTTTTGGATTATACACTTTCAAGCCTTCAGGTTTCCTTTTGTATATTGTTTGCATCACCAGAATAATACAACCCCCCCCCAACCACCCTCTCTGTGAAAGAGGAAAATTGCAAATTAAGGTCAGACATGCCAATATTCATTGACTTGATTGTACACTGAAACATATGTCTCCAAGGCGTGTTGCTCTGGAGCACATAAATACTTTAAGTCATAATTTGGATCAATAAACATTATGTTTGTTTTGTAAACATATGGTTTCCATGAAATACAATGATAGCTTCTAATAATAATGATAATAATAATAATGCATTTCTTAATAGGTGCAAACAGTCCACATTAAGACAAAGCAAAAATATAAAATAAAATCTTTATGTATAACAAAGATTTAGAATCAGATGGAATATAGTTTGGAGAGGTATGTCTTAAAGCAGGATGTTAAGGTAGGGGGAAAGTCAATAGTATGGATTTCTTGTGGGAGAGAGCTTCTGTGATGTTTGCACATGTTACCTCTACCACATTTTCCCAAGTTAGGAAGTGAAGTGAAGTGGTGAGCCTGCATGTAAAGTATGTATCCATTATGTATGTAAATGTGCCTTTATAAACAGTTATTATAAGCTTATAAAGCCCTGCCGTGTTTGACTAATGCCCCCCCTTGTAATTGTACACAAATAATGTATTATAAACATTCAGTTACATAACATTAAGGGAGTGTTGGTGAGCCACTGCACATGCAAAACATGAGATTTACACTTTATGTCTTGAATTAATTGTTTTGATGAAATTGTGTGGTACTAAATGCATGGGAAGACAGGGGGCATGCTACAAATGAAGTGTGTCTGACTTCAAAGTGCCGCCAGACCCGGAGTGTGACTGGTGGGTAATGATGATCTAGCATGAGGACAGCATGGGGTTAGTTCCAGTTTATTGAAGAACAGTTGTGGGTGGCAGTCAGTGGGTGATCGTCTGCACTCAAAAAACACCAAAGAGAAGCCTGAATACTCAGATTAAGTAAAGGTTAGGTAAACACATACACAGTAGGTTCCTCACTTTCCTCCATTTCTGCACGTTTTGAGTTGAAGTAAACCACACTCTCAGTGGACAAAAGGACCACACGACTCACATCGTAAACGTACCATATGTGTGAAAACCTACAGTCTGAGTATATTGCCACACATAGCCTACATACATTCCCACAATTACTGTACATACGTGAATGATTTCTATAATGAAAGCCACTAATGCAAGCCTTCTAATGCACATTGTGTAGTCTGTAACTGGTGGGGACTATATGAGAAGCTCTGACAGACATTTAATTGTTGTTCAGGAAATGTTATTCAAATCTGATTATGCTGTCCAGTGTTCAAGGCCCTAAAAAGCTCTGACCCATCCTCAACAGTTTATCCATTCATTTAAGTGGGTGTTTAGGCAGTGTAATAGGATTTGGGGGGGGGAGGGAATAGGTCCCTTTTGAGAGACATTAAAATGTAGTTGTCTGTGCCCCGGTGTGTAAGGTTGGAGTTGAAGAGCCAATGGTCCATAGCAGAGTTACTGGCCCTAATAATATGGGTGATTGGATTGGTCCATTGTAATGCATTAAGATTAGCAAGGCTATATTTCCCATCACTTCCTTGTCTGCATTAAATTGTTATTATACCAATTTCAAGGTTATCCTTACCTCTGTATATCTATGGCTTGCCCAGAACTGATAGACAGGTTTTGGTTATAATTATGGCTATATTCTGTTGATTGGCACCGGTGTTACAGAAAGTAACAATGAACTCAAGGACTGTGATTATGTTTTCATTGTATACTCAAAAGATTCTACGGCCCTTTCATTGAACAGGTTCAGCTGTTCATCGAACAACTTCATGCAGATGTTGATGGCAATCTATTTGTCAGGTTTCTGGCAACACCTGAAGTCATTGAATATTTACAGTATACCACAGTCTCCAGTGCTTTCTTGCTTAATTATTCATCAGACCTCTAAGAAATGGGCACAGATGTTCGAGTGAGGAAAACATACAAGCCACTTTGCATTTGAGTGATGAGGTGTTAAAGTGGTGATATGACCTCAGATGATGATGCAGCTTGATTTGGAGGATGTACACATATACCATCCATTTACTGTTTAAAATATTACCCCTCTTAACACCCAGGAGGCAGAGGACACAAAAAGAGAGGTGAATTTAAAGATAAAAATGCTGGTTAATGGCCCTAAGTCTGATATGTCCTAACTTGCACTTCCTCTCCCTTCCTCTTCCTCTCCTTATCCTTCCTCTAATGCTTAGTACTTAACTCACGCTTACAGTAGTTACATTCCTGCACCTTTTCATTTCTAATGTAAAGTACTATTTATTGTTACACTAGGTCTCTATTGCTCTTAGCTTGATTTTTCTCTCCTTTACGTCGCTTTGGATAAAAGTGTCGAAGAATGAATATGAATACATAAAACACAAGCCCATCCATAGTTAGTCAAAAATGTAATTGTGTTGGGCTGTATATAAGCCATAAATATCCCAAAATAATGCTGAGGCATTATTGATAATGTTTCCCAATGAATGACACAAAATACAGAGCTCTCAAAGATGCATTTGATGAATAGGCCTACCAACGTTGTCCATGAGCTTTTAGTATGCTGATATCTCAGTTACACTTACCATTATGCAACATTCAAGAGAAAAATCATATGATTTTAGGAGTATTAATAAGGAAGTGTGATTGTAATATTTAGTTTTGAAGAACGACAATATACTTGTTAAGAGTCTAGAAAGACAGATTTGGGCTACTCTGACAGTGGTGGCTGATGTCATAGTCTGCCCCAGGTGTCCGACGCAGTGACAGATGTGTCCTCAGAAGTCAGTGACAGATGTGTCCTCAGAAGTATTCTCCTAGTATCTGTGTACTCAGGGGGAGAGAGGCATGACATTTGTGGAGTGTCTTGATCCTCTCATCACAGTGGATCATGTTGACAGTGAAACTGTAATCAATAAAAAAAGGACTCTGGCTAAGCAGGCCGGAGAAAGCACGTGTCTTCGCAGAGACTAGAGGAAATGTGTACCAGTGTCCAATTTGGCCTTGTCGGCAAACATGTTGGGTCCTAGTTGTAAGGTAAGTAAGTAAAATGTATTTATATAGCGCTTTTCACAGCCATTAGTGACTAAGTGCTTTACAAGAGCATTATACAACGTAAAAAAGAGAAGACATAAAAGATGAAGTTACCCAAGCCACGTGTTTAAATGTACAAAAACTAATAAACAGAATATACAGATAATACAAAAAAACACTACAGTTGTGGTTTGAATACGGCAGTTTCTCCAGAAATGTCATATGAAGTCATTTTTACGTGTCAACATCAGAGGGATGTTGTCTTGGACATCAGTATGATAGGTTGTTTTCTGGGAACTGGGTACTAAGGCATTCCAGGAGGATTCAAAGTTAGAAGGTCAGAACGAGAGACAGTTCCTTGGCACAGGTTGACCACCCTTATCCTGAGACCATCTGGGTTGTCCTTGATTTGCACATGATAATGTCCTGGGAATTACTGTTTAATGTCTTATTTTTTGTCAAAGTTTTTTAAGACATTGTCTTTTGTACCAGATTGCTGCTTTTGACAGAAAAAAAATGAAGGAAAAGGTTTGATAGTACAATAGTCTTTTATTTGTATGCTAGAGACAGAACTCATTAAGACAAAATATTATGGAACAGTCTGAGTCCCTTTTTGAAAGAGCACCATGTGACATGGCTGATTATGTTGTGTTTGCACTGTGTGAGCGGCATGCAGAAACATAATACATTCACAAAATGACAAAAGAGGACACTTTGCCCACGTGCTGTGTGATAGGCCGGAGGCTACGACACCTTGGGAACCAGGCCCGTTTGACCCTGGCCCTGAATCTCTCCACCAGCTTGGGATTCAATTGCCAGAGGTGATACTTGGACAGTGGCAGCTGCAAACAGATGTCTTTGCCATTGCTCATTTGTTTATGGGCTCTCAGTAGAGAAGAGGAGAGGAGGGAATAAAAGATTCCTGGTCCCAAATTGTATTAAGTCTTACAAGTTCTTTCTCTTTACTGTTTGTCTGTTGACTGAGGCAGATTTCCTGGTGATGCATTGTAACTTGTTAAATGCACAGGACAATGGTCTTTATAATACTTGTTAAACGCACAGGACAGTGGTCTTTATTACATTTTGTGTACATGCTGTTTGATTCAACAGCATACAAGAAGTTATTATTTTATTCAGACAAACATGGAGAAGACCACTGTTCAGTTAACAATTTATCCCCACAGGCGTAAGTAGGGGGGAAATATTTGTGTTTTTATTGAGGTGACAGTGGGTTGCATTGAAGACACCACTTGGTTCACTTTCAGTAAGTGTTAAGTGTATCTTTAAATTCTACTTGACTACTGCAGTGTGAATCAATGGCTATCCTGCTACTGTTGTAGCACCCTGCTCTGATATATTTATCTTCTATACCGATATACTCATTTACTTTTACTACCATCTTAACCCTCCCGGTTTGTGTGTTGGTTTTGCTCATCCATAATCTGTTTCTTGTTCACAGGAGGAAGAGCTGAGGAAAAGTGGTGAGGCCAAGTACGCCCATTTGAGTAATGATCTCCATGTTTTAATTGAAGTCTTCGCCCCTCCCGGAGAGGCCTATTCCCGAATGAGCCATGCCTTGGAGGAGATTAAGAAATTTCTGGTCCCGGTAAGTTCGTCCATTTCATTTACAGCCATTCCTGGAGGGTAATTGGCGGTCGTACATGTAGATGGATTTTACATCTCGGCACTGATTAACCACTCTATCCAGGACCAATTTGCACATGCAAAATGAAAAAAGCCAAGAGTTTAAAAGGTTAAGAGTAGGATTAAATCTTCCTTAAAAGGACTGATAACCTTCTGAAGAGTAAGTAGTAAGCAGTGTCCATATTCTCCAGTATATTTAACAGAACTATCTATGAAAGAAAACCTGCATATCAGATGTCTGCCACAAATGCCACTATATGTCTCAAATATGTCTCCTGAATCAAAAGTACTTTTTTCAATTTCAAAACTTGAACATTTTTCAACCAAAGATAAGGTTAGGTAAAATGAGATATGAAACCTATGGTTCTTAGGTATCGATGATTGTGAGCTGAAAAAAATAATTAGCGAACAGAAAAACCATCAGAAACCCTTATTTAAAAAAACTAAATGCATTTTACTGGATTTGTAATGTTTCTCTCTAACCCTAGATGACAAGGGGTCTTGAATATGTATAAACTTGAAAAATGTGCTTTGCTCTGCATTTGTTCCATCCATCCTGCTAACAAGGAGTTTAATGTATTCCAAACCTAATTAGTGCCAAACTAGATAAATAAATAAAAATAAAGCACTTGCAGGCCAAAGTGCCTCTAAGCCTAGAGCGTTTAGCAGTAATTAATGCGCGTACTGTATATCCCTGCTAAGCCATATAATGGTGTAAATATTAATAGCTCTTTTCAACAAGTCAGCCTACCCCCTCAGGTGAAACCATTCAGAGACGTTACCATGCTAGTTTCCTTGCAGCAAGAGTTTTACCCCTCTTTCCCTCACATGCAGACTCGGACACACTTAGACACACACACACACACACACACACACACACACACACACACACACACACACACACACACACACACTCACACACACACACACACACACACACACACACACACACACAAACACACACACACACACACACTCACACACACACACTCACACACACACACACACACACACACACACACACACACACACACATTTTACCCCCAGGGGCAACATCACCTGCCAGTGGGTGTTGTGTGTTGGTGGGCATCATCAGCAGATGTGGCTGAGTCACAGCAGTGTGTAATGTTTCTGTTTTTGTTTGGGTTGATAGTCCAGGGGGGGGGGGGGGGGGGGGGGGATCTTGAAGATTTATGTCCTGATGGTCAACATCAAAGCATGATGCAAAGTATCCGAAAGCTCAGAAAATGGTCTCTGCTTTTCAGTGTGCAGTATGGCTGACTTTTCTGACACTGTCTGTCTGTTCAGCTGTATTATCTGGCCTGCTTTACATTGTCTGAGTTGTTCCACAGTCCGGGCTCTCATTGTCACAATGTGTCACAGTAATAGTGCAACACTATGATTGGCCAAAGAAACATTATTTATTATGATACACACAGTAGGCTTTGGTGGCTGGTTCTTAGGACGTGCCAGACTAGCTCCTCTGCAAACAGTGTTCTCAGTTGATGACTGATGCCGTTGGCAAAGTTTCAGTTACATTGGACTCGAGCCGCACTGTTTTTCATAGGGCCATGGTTTTGTTTGCTAGTTATAGAATCAGTTAGCCTAAATTATAGAACCACAGAGGCAGAAAAAGACAGAAAGAGTGATAATATATCATATCATAATTATAATGGTGCACAGCTGCCTTAATTAATTCACTGGAAAAGTTTGCTTCTACCCCTGAGTCAACCAGCCTGGTGTTGAGAGGAAGAGTCTCATTCAGTGATATGAATTAGAACAACATTGTGTAAAGAGGATAATACACATTAGTTTTAGAGAGCAGCTTAGGCAACGCGTGGCTGTGTGTTTGTGGGATACTGGCATTGTACACGGCACACTATTCTGTGCTGAAGTGGTAGTGTAAACAATGATGTACACTACACACAGGAGAAGGATACAGGGAGGCATGTTTGAATTTGTGGTGGTTATGTCATAAGACTTTAGACTTTAAAAAGTATTTTGCCTGGTTGTTTAAATTCTGTTCATAGTGCTTAAAAGTCAGCCTGTTAGTCGGTATTTAATGTGACGACCCATACATGCATCACATTAAAGTCTCAAGTCTGTCTGTAGGTGAGAGATGAGACATAGAGATAGAGAAACAGTGTATACACGCCATGTTGGGATTCTGTCTTTTTTATGAATGGTGAAACAGCAATTTGGATGTGTCGCTGATCAAGACATCCACTATCCACTATGTCCACAAAGTCACCACAGATCCACCATGTGTACACACTATAACAGTGGGTCTAAAGGCCAATCCTCATTAGCGGCATCTGACACGCATCAAGAGACGCCTGATTTTAGAACCAAGTTCTTTTAAACGGGGCAATGTCCACTGGTGGCGTCTGACGCTCATTGACACCAAAGTTTAGAAGGCGGTGTCAGGTCCATAGAAATTGCTTGGTTTTCAATTTAATCCATGCATTTTTTAATGTCTTTAACAATTTGAGCCAACCTCTAAGCTTTACTTTTCTTGTGACATCATGACAATGGGTCTAACACTAACCCTAACACTTTGTCAATGGGTATATCACTATGAAACTATGACAATGTGTCTAAAACTAACACTATAACAATGGGTATAGCACTATGACAATAGGTCTAACACTGTGACATTATGACAATGTGTCTGGTTTTAGGCTCTTCAATCTAATGAAGTACATGTATTTTTCCATATTACTTCACATACATTTCTGCTAGTTTAGGATTTAGTGGTTCTTAGTCATACATTACTAGTAAGATAAGTGGTCACTGAAGACCAAGCTTAAGCCAGATGAATGGTATGTGCAGGCACAAATGACTAAATAGACTGTTATATTCTTCTCATTGTAAGAGAGTGAGTGTGTGTTATGTTACACTTACCTGTGTATTTTAAAGTTAATAGCTACTAGACAAAAATTAAGAAATTCATTTCTGCAGTTGGTTTCCACTCTTACTCAGGAGTGAAAGTCCTGGTGTTCTTAGCTTCAGCTATATATCAGTGCATATTTTCATAGCCAGGCACTTAAGCCATTTTACTTTTTAAAGCCTCCAGGTAGGTATGACAGTGTGTGTGTCTTGCATAAACTTAGTACATGAGGTCTCCCAGTAGTAGCACATCACAATAGAGCCATCCTGTAAGTTTACTTATCAATAAACAATTGTAAGCCAAAACACAACATATCATTTACAAGCTAATTTTCATTGACAACCTCTCATGTACTTTCAGGGGTGAGAAACGGTTTGCATGCAGGGGTAATTGCTTGATTAGCTTCAAAATGATTAACCTCATTCACAATTACCACGACCAGACATTTTCTCTGTAATTGGTTGCAGTATAGATGCTGATACGGCAGGATAGTGCAGAGTTCACGAGTCATTGCACACATACAAGATGCTCAGTATAGGGTAAAAGAATGTGGAAAGTGACACAACTTAATGAATGGCTGCAATTGTAAACCCTCCTACACATCTCACTATCAGATTGGGGAAACATGAAGTGAAAATAGATTAATGAAACAGCACCTCACAATGACATGTGGATGAAGGCACACATGACTTTTTGCGCAATAAGACCAATATGATCAAAAAACAATACCCTCATAATGGCAGTTCAACACACACAGTTTCAACATGCTGAAAGTCCAACACAGTGAGTACACATGGCGTCTACTGAAAGCCTTTCATGTGCCGAAAGGTGCTGAAGTGATGCTAATTCAAAATAACTGAAAGCACTATTAATCTAAGCTATGGTTGGACAGCGTGCTGTATTAGTGCCCTGTGGCTGAAGTCATAAACATTTGCTTGACTTGCTTTAAACCACGCCAGAGGGCCTCTCTCAGCCTGCAAGCAATTTGCTGATTGAAAATGCCCAGGGCACTTCTGTGGCACCCCCACACTATAAGTACAGTATATGCTGCAACAGAGATCGCCACGGGGACGTGTCTCTTTATTCTGCAGCTCTGCCCAGCTCTGCAGCAGATAGACTGAGATTTCAGAGCATTTTAAAGCATTTCAAACTATGATCTTTCTGCTCTCTCTCTCTCTCTCTCTCTCTCTCTTTGAAATGAAACACCCACACACACACCCAACTTTGTCCTTTGTACTGAGTCCAGAGGTTTATATATATCTTAGCTTTCTTACATATTTACCTCTGGACTGTGTATAAAGTCATTTCAGACCTGTAGACACTTCACATCCTAATAACTCTGACTGTATTTGTCTTCAATAATGGATCCATCAGGGCCTATTCAGCATGAAATATCAGCCAATCAGAACCAATCATCTTGTGACTGCAGGCAAGGTCAGACAGCACTATCATATTATGGCAATCCAAGTCATTCCCAGTGCCATTGTGTCCAAATATGAACATGATTGCACTTGGACGAGTTCAGACATCTCCCCCAAAGTAGAGTTGAATAAACTGTCATTTTCTTCCATTCTGCTTTACACAGACTATTCTGATTGAATGCTTCACTTCTAATAAACAACCTCCTCGTGTTAGTCGGACATTTGCAGATAAGTGTTAACAGGGGAGCATGTTCAGCATCTTGAGTTTGTGAGTTTCTGTGTGCCAACTGCAGAGGTAGAGGTGACATTTCACAGCCTGTGGTTATTCAGGGTATTCTGACACATTGTTAGAACAGAACAATCTCAAAGGTTTAAACTAAATAATACCACTGAATATTTCTCTTGCAATTGACCATTCATAGTGGTGTGTGTGTGTGTGTGTGTGTGTGTGTGTGTGTGTGTGTGTGTGTGTTGTGCGTGCTTGCATGTGATCAGACAGCATAGACTTAGAAAAGATATAATGAGCAAACTTAATCTAAAACTCTGAAAATGTTTACTCTAGCTGCATGCCAGTATCACCCTTGCCTCAGGGTAGCCCCCTCCTCCCTCACCTGAGTCATTGCCCATACAGTATCACCCGTCTCTACAACACTGGCGGTGAATAGGTAGCAGGTGTAAATGAGAGCGGTTTATCTGCCCCCGCCTCTGACAAGATAATAAAATAAAAGTGATCCTCTTTGTAAACACCCCTGTGATTTTGCTGGCCTGTCATGTTCAATAAAAACGCCCAAAGAAACGATGCAAACACAGGAAGACACACTGTGCCTTAAGAGAGCTGCAATCAAATATGCTGTTAGAGTCACCCATTCATCTCTGTGAGCCGATAGGAGACTGATAACACTGGTAATGTTTGGTGTGCTAACTTTAAGGGTCCATTATTCCTCTCATGGTGCGTAGTTATATTTATTCGGTGAGGACTGAATGTGGCTTCCAAGAAATACAATTAAATAACATTTTATTAAATGACTTGCTCTTGTATGTTCTCTGATCAGGGGAGTGTGCCAGTGCACCACAGCATGTGTGTGTGAGTGTCTGAGAGAGAGAGAGAGAGAGAGAGAGAGAGCGAGAGAGAGAGAGAGAGAGAGAGAGCGAGAGAGAGGGAGAGAGAGAGAGAGAGAGGAGAGAGAGAGAGAGAGAGAGAGAGAGAGAGAGAGAGAGAGAGAGGGGGGGGGGAGAGAAAGTGTGTGCATGTTTTTGTATGTGAGTGATGAGTACACGTCTGTCTCCATTTGCAGCAGCTGTGCAGCGGAGTGTAAAGGCGTCATGTCCACGTTGGCCTTTGATGGCTGCTGTGAATGAAGCTAGACGTTTACAGTGTGCCCATACGGCTGTCTCCAGAGTACCTTCCTTTTCCACACAGAATGTTTTCATTGGAGTGGGTTTGATCTGAGTGCTCCAGTTTAGTGTCCACGTAGCCGCAGCAAACATCTGGTGGGGGAGGAAGACAAATCATGCCTTTCATTTAACGTGATGTATCTCTCTCTATCTCTTTCTCTCTCTCTGTGTGTGTGTGTGTGTGTGTGTGTGTGTGTGTGTGTGTGTGTGTGTGTGTGTGTGTGTGTGTGTGTGTGTGTGTAACCCAAAGGACTACAATGATGAAATCAGACAAGAGCAGCTGCGTGAACTCTCCTACCTGAATGGATCAGAAGACTCCGGAAGGGGGAGGGCCTCACGGGGGCGTGGTCTGCGGCTTGCGACAACGGCAACCACGAGGTAGATGTTTGACTCCTCAGAAAGTGCTTTTGCTGACACACTCTAGCTACATGTGTGAGGGACTAGTCTCATTTTGATCTTAGATTTTGGAGTATGGAACCCCCCCCTCCCCCCCCCAAAGGACACAGAGGCTCAAAATATAATTACCAAATGCAATTTTGACCAAAGGAACTGATTCAATCTGGCATCCACATACCGTGAATAAAGTCAAGCCTGAGCTGCAATTTACATAAGGTTTTAATGCCATGTCTGTAGGTTCAACATATTGCAATGGACCGAACACTGACAGGGGAATTGGATCAGGCAGTTTTACCACCAAAGGCATTTCAGTGCAACTGCCTGACTCAGCCATCCTTTTAAGACTAGCCCACGAGCTACAGCAAATCTGCCTTTAATGTTAATGCTATATCTAAAGTCCAGAGATCCTCACGATCATTATCAACCTACAATTCTTGGAAGTCATTTCATGGGTAAAAGCATCATGTATGCACAAATGTAGTGCTTTTATCCCTTGTATCCCTACTGTGCTGTTTTTTTCTACCCTCTCATTTTCTGAATCTTCTTCATAAAACATACGGTGCACATTGCATGTATAATTTATGCTTTTTTTCATATCTCCAACACGCTGATGTTCTATAATTTATCTTTCATACACTTTTCTGCCGCCATGTCGGCAGTGTCTCTGATGATTGTCTCTGCAGGCTTGCTCACGCTAAGTGACAGCTTGTGTACCTCAGGAGGTAAGGCGGCCTGAGAAGCTCCTTCTCCGTGTCTGAGGCTGCCAATTTTCCAAACCTGCGCCTCGCCCCATCCCTCTAAACTCCCTCCTTATGTTGCAAGGAGAAGTGATCACTGTAAATGACCCTGAAAAATATGCACGCTTAATGTGGCCATAACTCCCACGCCGGAGTGTCTATTTATTTTCGAAAATATAATCGACTTAAACAGGCACGGGCATCTGCCAGATGACAATGTTTCATCGTTTTTTTAGCCTGCCTTTTTGTCATATTTCCTTGCTTAAAAACCTGGAGTCCTTCCAGATGTAGGTTGTTAAAACCAAGGAGATGAGCCTCAGAGCCCCCCATCCTTTGTAATAGCCCTGGCTTCAGTTATTAAAGCAGAGGAACTCTATCCCCAAAGGAAGTAAGCACTTTTCAAATGACTGCGCTGAACTCTCAGGTTTGCCTATGTAATCACTACTCTCACAGCATCTATCACAAATTATGACAGCCTTCACATGAGAATATGTTCACATTTTGTAGATGTGTGAATCACAAGAATCATTCACTCTTTTACTTTTGTCCTTTGAATCAGCATTGCTTTCATTTACCCTTATGTGAGTCTCTGTAGGTCAGTAATATTAGCTTTTGGACGATCTTGAGTTGATAGAACCTTGTACAAGCAATGCGGTGGCAGATATGTATTTGAAATGTATGCTTCATATACTGTCTAGCTTCTTTGACCGAAACAGAAAGACCAACTGTTCTTTTATTCCCTGGCCTCATTAACCCTTTACGACTGATAATAGTAGAAAAAGAAAAAAGACATAGGTTAAGATCAAATGTAGGTGTAGATATGATTGTATTGATGCATTTAAACATGATGGTGATGGTAAACGGTGTTCTTCATCTCCATCCTCAGGGGTCGAGGAGGTGCAGCCCCCCCTCCACCTCCAGGCCGAGGAGCAGTCGCTCCGAGAGGGGCAGTGACCACACGCACCTCCCTCCCAGTGGCCACGCTAGCCAGAGGGGCCCCCACCCCAAGGGCTCGAGGGGTCATCTCGGCAACGCCAGGATACAGGGCCTCCCTTCTCCAAACCACACACGAGTCCTACGACGACTACGTAAGCCCCCCCCCCCCCCCCATCCTCCTCTGTGTGCAGTCGCTTTGGCGCCTACGCGCTGTCTTCAGTTCGGGAACACAGTTTAGACGTGGCATTGGGTGTTGTGTTCTTTTTTTTTTTTTTTTTTACTTCTCCCCAGTTAGTTTGATTTTTTGTGCTGGCTGGTCTTCAGATGTGCATGTTTATTGTCACTCCCCTTATCCAGCCCGACTTCTGTGAGGCGAGCGGCATGAAAACACGTCAGAGCGATGCAAGGGAAAATATCACTGGGTGTTCTTTTCACTGACAAAGTAGAGGAAAGCACCTTTGATGTTCTTCACCGGAGGTTTCAGTCTGGTTTTGGTGTATGACAGGAAAATCTGCTGAAGCTGAGCTAAGATCTGCTGAAGCTTGTGGTAAAATCCCCCCAGAACAGCCTTTTTATTTGCCAGAGGTTAATAGAATAAAACAGATCTGATGTAGCTGTGTACTCCACATCTGGCATTCCACTAAAGCTTTGTGGTTTAAAAAAAAAATGATTTATACATAAATATTTGTGTGCGTGTGTGTGGCCCAGTCATCTGGTAAATATAATAATATAAAATACAAATATAAAAATAATCGTGAATAGTCTGAATTTATGCAACTGGAATTCAGGGAAATTGAAAGCAGTTAAGTTGTCCAACAAAAATTGACCACACAGAACATGAAACCCCCGCCATTTGACTGTTCTTCTACAAATAGTGTCTGTCTGGATGTTACAGAGAGGGTAAAACGGGTGACATATCAGGCTTCTGATCTCTGGGGAGCACAAGGTCGTTCCACAGAAACTGAACAAGGTGAACATAACATTCCAACCTAATGAAAAAAGCTACATTGCCAGAGACCATTTCCACAGAGATTTTTGAACTATTCAAAATGCTTCAGTGTGCATGTATGTGAGAATGAGACCGAGAATATGTGGGAGAGAAGGAGAGAGAGTGAGAGAGAGAAGAAAGGTAAGAGAGGTAGAGTGTGTGTGTGTGTGTGTGTGTGTGGTGTGTGTGTGTGTGTGTGTGTGTGTGTGTGTGTGTGTGTGTGTGTGTGTGTGTGTGTGTGTGAGTATGCTGGCAACTGCAGATCTGGGAAATGTGAAAAGTGTGGGTCTCATTACCAAAACAGAATTGAGTTTTGATTGAGAACCTTTGTGTATTTCTGGAGTGGCCAAAAAGGCCGGACATTTTTCTCCCCTGTAATTGGGGCTCAGGAAGGCTGGTAGGAGCAGGGAGACACATACCACAGGGATTAAGGAACTAAGAGTTTGCCCTGAACACTCACCTATTTTCCCCATCACCCTTTTCTCTTTTTATGTCATCACAAATCTCACTCTGCCATTTCCTCCTGCACTGCACACACACACACACACACACACACACACACACACACACACACACACACACACACACACACACACACACACACACACACACACACACACTCACAGCATCACATACAGTACCTCATTACAATGAGCTGCGTCAAGATCTCTTTAATATCATTCACTACGCATTCATACCTCCACAATCCTGCCTTTCTGAGGTGTTTCTATTCATTCTTCAACCAGCGCGGTGTAACTGTAATTCAATACATTACATCCAACATAGCAGAAAATCAGCAGGGGACCTTTGATATCTGAGAGCTTTCAAATGAATGTAGTTTGTGTGCTGTATACAGAGAGCCAATAAGCACTGTAATCTTGTAACAGGAAGGTCCTGAGGGGCCTTGTTTTGATTGATAGACCCTGTCAAGTTGTCAGTTCACCGTCTAAAATTGATACGATGGCAATGGCCATAATTGCACCTGTTAGAGCAAAGTATTGATTCATAATGTCTGTGCCTAATGTACTGAGTAAGAAGAGAAATAAAATAAGCTATGTATAACATACAGTAAAGAAGAACGGACAAGCAGAATTAAAGACAGTGACAGATAGTACCAAGGAGTCACATTACATCCCTATAGAGGGCGCCGTTCTTTTTTTGACACCTCTCCCACGTCACACTCTTTCAACACTGTTCTTCACAAGAAGGCTTCCTTTCAGTCTTGCTCAACCAATTCCTTTTGGCTTTAGCTTTGGCCATCACACTGTGCCCAAATTTAGCTCAGATCAAAACCCAGCATAAGACGTTAGCATGACCTCAGTGCCAACATTTCAGTCTCAATGCAGACACTAGCATTGCTATCTCATGTGTGTGACTTCCCATTTGAGACGCTTTCTCGCTCTCCTCACCATCCTCTGCGTCTCCGCTGTGATTTTCTCACTCCCTCTGACGGTTCTCTCACAGCCACCCCGGCACATATGAATAAACATATTGGTTTGATGGCATTGTTCTCTTGCTTTTGTTTGGGTGAAGTGACACGCCGGAATCCAGTTAATTACAGCTCTCATGCAGATCATAGCGGCTGAGCCAGGCTTTCTTTCCTCATCTCCTTTCTCCAGCGCATTCCTTCACTCACTCTCACTCCACGACGCTCACTTTTCTTCCTTCCAACCCTCTTCACTTTTCACTCGTCTGTGCACTCCTGTGCACTCTTTGTGTCAGCTGGCAAGTTTACTGCCCTCTGTCTGGCATTTCTTTAAATGTAGTATGTTTTACCATATTCAAAATTCAATGTTCATTTTGTTTTATTTTATAGTTTAGTTAAGTTGAATTGATGTATATAGCCATTGTTTTCTGTACTTTTTTTTCTCCGCCTTAGTTCGACTACCTAACGTAACACCTGAGACCTGAGACCAGAATGGTACTCTACTCCACTCGGCTCAAGAGCTAACCCTCGGCCAGGCTACCTTTTTAGTTAACTGCCTGTTTTCTATACTTCTGAAGATTCTCAAGGAAGAGTATTAACAATGGCAAGAACCAAGCAGACTGCTCGTAAATCTACTGGTGACAAAGGAAGCTGCACTCAGCTGCAGCTCACTACCAAAGCTTCCCACAAAAGCGCCCGAGGTACTTGTAGCCAAGCTGCTATCGCTCAGGACTTCAAGACTGAACTGTGCTTCCAGGGCTCTGCTGTCATGGCTCTTCAGGAGGCCAGCGAGGCTTTCCTGGTAGGTCTATTCAAGGACACCAATCTCTGTGCCATCCACGCCTAGAGAGTCACTATCATGCCTTAGGACATCTAGCTGACAGCCAATTAGATATAAACCATGTATCATATTTATTATAATTACTCCTCTTTTATCTATGTGTTTTGTTTTTCAAGGGTATCAACTAATTGGAGATATTTCTTCTTTCTCGTTGCCAGCCAACACCACTGTTCCGCGAAGGAAGTAGGTTGTGATAGCTGTGTCTCATAGGGATTTGTTTCTGAAATGTGCTGTGATGTTAGCATTCAAATGCTCAGAGGAAACAATGGGTAATGCTAGCTCAGCAACTGAACCAACTGGCCTGGCACAGTGTTTACACAAGGGCATTACCGTGTCCTTGATCCTAATTCCTTATTCGGTGTCGGTGTGTTTTTGCACAAAGGGTATTTTCCTAGGAAGGCCATGGCAGTATGTTAATTGGATCCTCTATTCAGAAATGCTGTAGTCAAGAAACACTGCACGAAGGCAGGTATAAAAAGACAGATTCAGAAACAGAGACTGTGATCTGTGTGACAAAGATTAATGAGATGCCTGGACAAATATTAATAAATGGGCCCTGGATATGCAGGCTACTCTACTCTCACTGCAGCTGCTGTTAAATACCGTACTCCAGACCATGCACATGGAGAGCAGTTTCTCAAGAAGGGGCTATCAAAATCGTTGCCACTACTACAGCATTCACTCCCTCATACAGTCATATGTTTCTGTCCAAATGACACTGTTATGCCTATGCAGCTTCGCTCATGACAACTTGATTAGATAATGAGGAGAATCAGAATGTTCTGAATGCAGGAGGTGAAAGGTCACAAGTTGAGACGTTAAGCTTATTTCTCCTCATCACTCTCAGATTCCTCCTGAGGAGTTGAGTGGTGTGCCCGCTGAAAATCATTACGCATCACGTGTGGGGGAAAAAAAGACCCCCTTGAGTCTCCCATCAGACATTAATATGATAGTGAACCAGCACCACTCGCCCGCGTGGGCTCTTCACATGAAACATGATCCCATTGAAGACAGCCACGGTTATAAGGAGCACTACAGGTTCACCTACCTGAATCTTTCGCAGGAGCGCGGTAATTGCGTTTTAACAATAGGCTTGGTTACATCGCTGAGTTGACATTTCTGAGCTGAACTAATTATGGAAATGGAATTCTCCATGCAGAACTGCACTCTTTAATAAAACAGATGTACGACACACACCTCAAGTAGATTGTTTAATAATTTCATACACACGGAGAACGATTGAATACCCAAGGGCCAAACCTTCATGTCTTGCTCTCAAGGATTTGTGAACTGTCGTCACTTTTTTTCCCCTGAGCAGTGAGAATGAGAAACGTTAGCAATTTTCAGTCTTCCATTATACCAGTGTGACAGTAAGCTGAATATTATTATGAAATTGATTTTGAAAATACAAGAGCTGACTTTTGATTTTCAGTTTTACCTAGAGTTTGAAGTTGCATGACAAATACAGTTGAAAAGAAATTAAATGGAGTTTCTTCTCGCTTCCTTTGCTTAAATACATCGAATTTCCAAATGAGGGAGGAGGGAAACTTATGGGCTTAATTCCATTGTGATATGGTTTTAAAAAACATGTTTGTGTTGTAGCTGAGCTAAATCAAGCATATCCTTTCTCTGTGGAAAATCTATTTCCCTCACTTTAACAACCACTTTACATCTCATACATATGACAATGTAAGCAATGCTACAGTACATAGTTCATGCTATGGGTTACAGCCACACTGCATGAATTCATGTGTTGATTTACAGCATTGCCATGCCAAAAACGGATTGGGTCGTAACCTTTGTTTTGTTAACAGTGCTCATTAGATGGAGTCAGTACAGCAAGTAGCCTCTATGTAAAAACATTGAAAGGGTCCTTATCCATGAAAGGGTCCTTATCCTTATCTTTTTTTTTTATTCCTCAAGCATGTTGTTTTAATTCAGCTTGGCTTAGAGGCACCCACTGCATATTAACTCTGTGAGTGAGAGGTGCCATCCGCACCTGTCACCCCTGCGCTATCAGACACCTGCCACCACTGCAAAGCAAAATAACACTTCACCAGTAGGACAGGAGGTGCAGAATTTTCCATATTTTACCACATTTTTAATGTATCTGTGAGTTGCATCTGTTTTATTGGCGTATTTCTGAACCCGGACTCTGTTTTTGAAGCATGATTCGACTCGTCCAAGATAGGAACCAGGTGGAGGAAATGTCATACTTCAGAAACAGCATCTTATCTTGCACAGTGTGTCGCTATCTTCCGTCTGAATCTTGTTTGCTGCACCTGTTCCCTTCGGGTTTGGAAGTACACACCTGTCTATAAATATTTCCAATACACTGCCCGAGGGAAGTACACACCTGTCCACACATATTTCCAGTACACTGCTTGAGGTCCAAATTCTGAAAGCCTACATAAGCTGGACAAGCAACTGACTTTTGAGCCTTTTGATTCAACTCAACAGAACGCTTCGTATTTGCCACTGACGCAGGGCCAGAAAGACTCGTGTTGCGGCGTGTGGAGAAGGGCGACTCTGATAACACAAAGGCTAAAGCCTCATCTCTATACTCGCCACACAGAATACAGATACAGACAAAAGGCGCCTGCAACTGCCTGTTTTCTTCCCCTTTTTTGTCTTGTCTGTGGGGAGCACCGCACGCAGACCAGCCCCTGTCATGGGAGCCCGTGGTTGTCAGTTGATAATGAAGCACCGTATTGAGGGCTTTCGGACGCTTGCCGTCCTAATTACACCAAACCACGGCTCTCCGCCCGTGTGTTAACACTTGATTTATTTCCTCTTTGCCTCACTCAATAGGAGTGGAGTTAATTGGTTTTCCAAATGACTGTTGAAATGTAAGGATCAGGCATCATTAACTGGGAGCCACACTTGTTATGCACGGTGGCTCCTGAGTCCATGTTTAGGTCACCAAGGTGAGAGGCAATTGCTTTAGTGAACAGCTCTGCATGTCTAATATATTGACAGCATTTGCACGGAGCAGGACTGGGGTTTTTGGGAAAAACACACTTTGGATTAGATTTTGTCTCTGGAAGAGAATGCAAAGTCACTGCGTTGTGAAGCCCAAATAATCACTTTCACTGCATGAGATGGCTATACATTTGTATGAGAACAATGCAGTGTCCTCCTTTCTCTCTCGTAGGTAGTGTGAAGGAGCAGGACACATGCTGGCTTTATCCGTACACATCAGGGCTGCCAGGTTTCTGTGAGAGTCGCTGCAAAGCAGGAAAATGAAAGTAGCTCCAAAGTACTCAAATAGTAGCCATTCAGGCTGTCCAAATAACAGGGTCCTATAGAATTTTTTTTCCCCCACAGAGCAGAGTGGGTCTAGAAGTGGCTATCAAGCAGTGAGCGTTTCTGCGCACTTTCCTGACTGCCCAGAAAACAGGTCTCCCCTTTGATAAGACAGAGTCAATATAAAGTCACTTTAGGATTTAACAATGCTTAGATATTTTGGGAAAGAAAGGCTGAAAAGGCAATCCAATTTGGCATTAACAGCAAACATGGCAACACAAATGTGGTGTGAAGTCTTGTTTTTCAGGGTAGGTCTCTGGCCCACTGTGCAGCTAGATGCCATTGAAGCACCCTGAGTGATAATGCTACAATCTTAAAGAAACAAGAGTTCTAGAAAGGGCTCCACATGAAAGCTTTCCCACAGAAATAATGTTTTACATCGGGGAAAATGTAAAAATTATTTTTTACTGCTTTAAAATTGAAAATTGTTTTAGAAGTGGTGGCCTTAGAACCATCAGAATGGTTCTAGATAGAGGTCCTCTTCAGAGTTTTTAAAATCTGAACCCTGTTGACTTTCTCTGAGGACATACTCTGAAAAACTGTTAACGGTTATAAATTTCCTCTTTTTTTCTCGAGTCTTGCATAGAGCACAACAGAGCAGTTTTTTGGAATAAAAATGTTCACCTCAGCCTCTGTTGAACAGACATTAGTTTGTCAAGAAGAAAAGTGACAATAACCTCTGTAAGGAAAGTCGATGAAAGTAAGTTAAAATGAGTAGCGTGTGCTATTTTGGGTGACCCAGCTTGAAACACATTTCAGATACATTCAGATTCCTTTAACTGCCTTATAAATTTGCCATGGGGATTTGCTCTCTCAGGATTTGTAGATATCTTTCTTTTTTTTCTGCATTCTGACATTAACAAAATGGTCAATTAAAGAAATGGGATGGTGTCTTGACCCTTTCATTATGAAAGGAGACTAATAGAGGAAGCTGGAGGTGTTAGATCCGCGGAACAACTTAATCCCTGACATAATCCCCATACTTTAATTTAGTGTAATCCGTGTTCATACTTACAGATACACTGTAAACCTTGCAGAATGGGAATGGGAAGACTGGGGGAGGTGGACGAAGACAGAGCTTTAATACCACAATGAGTGGGCCTTTCTCTGATAAGTCCCTGACAGTAAAAGACTAGCTCCATGTATTTAATTCAGTCTAATCAGCGTAGGGCTATTACACTGTTGTAGGCAAAGTGACATTTGCTATCAGAATTGTGACGGTTCCACGGATAGAGAAAGTTGGGTTGGTGGGGGTGGGGGGGGGGATTGCCCACAATTTGAGGCATTTGTGGCTTAGGCAGCTAAACAACCATTTTCAAATTATTATTTTGGTGGAACAATACATGGCTCCTCAAAATAATTTTGATTTTGTCGGTTTTTTTTTCAGTCTCTACTACTGAGCAAAGCTGTCAGGGAAGATTTGAGTAAACCTGCCGGTAGATGTATCTGTTCCTAGAACTACGTATGTTTAAAAATAGATTTCAAGAATGAGATGTGAGCTGGTGTTGCTAAGCTGTTACCAAGCTTTGAAATTCCTTTTTTTTGTCAAAAGTTTTATAGCTTGACAGTGGCAGACACACTGACAGAACGGGGATGAAACCCAGGAGATTATGATGATGAAGATGATGGTGATGGTTACGCAGACACATTGTGAACACCACCTGAATGATGTAAACGAGATCCAGCGATAAGAGAGTGGCTTCACCTTCCAAATGTTTGATGAAGGCGATAACTGGCAAAAGATAAACATGAAGACAGATTAACAACCGAGCAGCGTGACTGGAAGCTCAAGCTTGATATAACCTTTGAATTGCAATCAGGTTTCCTCTCGCCTTTTCTGTGCCGTTTCACATAATTGATCGCAGAAGGATTTGTACCAAGGAATAATTACCTTAGCAGACGTACAGTAAGATATTTTCAAACTTCAAAGTTTTTCTTTGATGTAATAGAAGATTCTAGATCTCATTATTTCATAAAGTAATGCAGAGAATGATTTGCTGGTTAGTTAGTATTCAAGCACATAAAAGCACCTTTCTTTCTGTTTAGGGGGGGGGGGAATCTGTGCGAAAGCAGTCCCAAAGGTTAACCTATTTATTTTGGACATGACCAATGAAACCACTGTTCCTCATGAACATCAATCAATACCTGCTATTGGACAGGAATCAGCTGTCATGTCACACTGCTCACTAAGGGAGTATATTTATGAGGAAAATCCCTTCTCTATGTAATTAATCATTGATTCTCGAAGCCGAAGTGATTAGTGGCGCTGCTGTGTGGAGATCAAATTGAGCTGGGCTTAGACCTGCTGTCTTGGGTCCACAGTCTCACCAAAGCGAGAGCAGGAACCGTAAGCGAGAGTTTTGAGAGGATTCACTGAAACTTTAAATTGGTTTGAGGCAGTCCGGTCCGGTAGACACAGAACTAAGCAACGGGTTCCTGTGAAACTTACGACATGTTGTTTGTTCTGTTTCTGGGTTTCAGAGTTATGATGATGGCTATGACGGTGAATATGACGACCAGAGTTATGATGCCTATGATGATACTAATCAGTCAAAAAGGTATGAGCCCTTCCTACTCAGTGTTCAGGAACTATACCACAAGTTCACAGAATGTCTATTGATCTCGCTTTTCTCTTACATCCACTTGATCATGTATCTTAACCACATTGACTGAAGTGAACCCGAACTATCTAACTATTATCTGACTCAATCTGTCTGCTGTTATTTTTCTTCTTTAGATGCTTTATTGTAATATGTTGCTGGAAAGTTGATCGATCACCCTTTTTCCCCTCATCTTAGCATTTCTGAATATTATGAATATGGGCACGGAACCACTGAAGAATCCTACAACAACTATGGTAAGGGCAGAGTTTCTCTCTCTTTTAGTGTCTCACAGCTACTCTGTGCCTAACTGGTACGCCATCGATATTTAGTGTTAAACAGTGTAACGGTGATTAAGTCCGGCTTCCTGTCTCTATGGTTTGTGCGTTGTCAATCAGAGTAGCAGCAGTCTCATCAAATAAGGCTGAACAAGACCTTCCCATTGTCAGCAGTTTTGTTCAGCCGTTCTTGCAGAATGCTCAGTTTAAGACTTCTTGGAGACATGGTTGAGGATTACAAAAGACATGCTGTCAAAAGGAAATAAATCCATCTGGTTCTTGCTGGATACTTCACATTTGGATGTTTGCTATACTTTATGACTCACCAACTTAGGGGGGGGGGGGGGCGGGGGGGTGTTTCTGTCAAGACAAAACAGATAGAAGAACAGAAACTGCATTATTTTCATGTTGTTCCTTGGAGTTACCTGCCTGAACCGTTTAGGCCCCAGTGAAGCACTTTGTCCTACTCAGAAGGTGACGGCACCTCTTTATCTGACTCAAGCATGGCACTAACCAGACAATACTGGCACGGCGTCCACCACCTCCCAGAGAGACGTGATGTTTCACAGCTGAGAGATAAAGTGAAAAGCCTCATTGTGTTGGTCTGTGCCAGACCACCAGCACCCCTTGGGACCGGGCTGCCATGAGCAATGCCTTTCCTACCTGGCAAAGGTAGCCTCTTGGCTGGATCGCACCAGCTACAGGCCGGGGGCCAGCCGGGACCTGGAGGCTTTGGGTTGATGCCTATTGTGAGGGTTTGGAGGCTGGCTAGCGTTTTTGATTTTTTGAAAGTGTGCCCCTCATAGGATTACGTTTGATACCTGGCATCCAGTTGCCCTTGGCAAGGCTCATGTTGTTTTCTAAGCCACTCGGCATTGTGCACCAGGCCTGGTCATTCGGTTCCCGTCGTGGTAAAATTGAGGACTGGAGCACTGGAGGCCTGAGCGAACGGCTACAAACCCAGAGAGCAATGATTTGATTTCATGCTCCATAAACACTTTATAACATGGAAAACCAAACCTCTGTGTGGAGCGGAGAGTGGGTGTTTCATGTCGCTTCAAGCCCTAACAAGGTGACAGGCCCTGCCAGCTTTCAATGGGACTCTCTGTTATTACGCTGGGAATGTCTAATTAATTTTCAGCAGCAGGGTTAGATTACACTGGTGTGACAACCTGTGCGACCTTAATTACTCTCACGTTGACTGTGAACGAGAGAGGATATATTTCACTGTTCTAAGTCCATCTTGGCAATTACCCTGTGTACAGTTCAAAGATCTTATTGAAGACTCAATAATCCAATTCATGTCACAATCCTAAACCCCCTAGTTGCCACAGTCTCTAACACATCCGTCCACAAAAAAGTGTGATGTGATTTAGTGTTTCCCCCGCCAGGACCCGGGCCGGCACACGCTTTGAAGGTTACGGCCTCTCTGCCCCGACGGTCAGTTGTTTGTTTTGTTGACGGCCGGCTGGGCATGTTCTGAAAGCTTAATGGTGAATGGATTCTCGGCCAATTCTCAGCCTGCGACAACAGAGAGCTTGGGCACTGCTTGCCCAGCTGACATTCAAGTCACACCGCTGTCTCCACGCTGTTCATTTATAATTAGAAAAATAAGAGGTGAGGTGTGACGCTTAGTCACAGTTTACCATCTTGAGACAACAAAAGATGACATTTAATTGTTGACGCGTGCCCAAGTGTGTGCCTGGATAAATGTTTGCAATATAATAAGGTAGTATACACGCACTGAATGAAATTATGTGTGCTTTGTGCTTAGGGGTTTTAAGATTATTGACTGTCAGACTCAAGCTGTGTGTTACGTGCGTTGCGATGGCCCAGGGCGTGAATGCAGCATCATCACCATTGAAAATAGGGTAGCCCAATGTTGAATAAGCTGTGGTGTTTCTGACAAACTTGAAACATTGTATGAAACATTATTTGTGCTTGTGTGATGCGGCAACTTGTACTTGTCCTCTTGTAGCAGAAGAAGACTGGACCGCCTCACGCCCCGCCCTAAAAGCCCCACCAGCAAGGCCTGTAAGACGGGGCTACAGAGAACATCCGTATGGTAGATATTGAAGGTGCTCCGAAACATTGTGTCCTCCAACATGACCACATTAATTACTCTGACTCTCTTCAAAACGTGTTCATTGCTCTCTCCTCCCTCGACCGCCCCCCCTCCCCCCTTGATATAGGACCCAGGAATCGTCCATTTAAACCTAGGCCCCGACCCAGCCCACTGATTTTTTTGATAACATGGACTAATTTGTAGAACAATGAGAGGGGAAGACAAACGTTGAGATTTAAATGTGAAAGGGGGGGTTCGTGCGTCAGACCCTGCCGTCATTTTGGTTGTACATAACTGTGTGTTATCCGTAAACGAAAGCATGAAGTTGCCACATAACTTACGCTTACTGATCCTTTCCGTGATCCTGTTTTCCTTCAGGCCAGATTGATTTATTATCATTAAGTGAAGATAACCATCTTGTATATAACTTCTTTTTTAATACTTGTTAATTTAATTATGTTAACTATTGCGTTTGTAAATTTAATTTCAATTTCGGTATTGGGGTAGAAAGCAATCAGCTATGTATGTAGCTCCCGGCAAGTGCTCTGTTCTGTGTTAAGATGTATCTGTACATAAATCATGTAATAAAAGAACATAAAGCACAATGTGTAAGCTTCTCTAAATAGGTGGCCATATAATTGTCAAATTTGTTTGCCATAATTTGTCAATAATGTTGAAATCTTTCTCTCTCTTTTTTTGTAAAATTAGAAGCATTCCAAGTACTTGTTTATAGTAATAAATGCCTGCTTGGGTTTAGGAAATGGCTAAAATGTTTTTTTTTGTTTTTGTTTTTGTTTTGTTTTTTAATACGGAAATAAATCTACAAAAATTTGAAGTCATTTTCTGTAAGTTTCTAGATAAGCTACATTAATCCACTCAAGAGGCACCATTTTAATGCTAGAGCTAAATTGTTCATTGACTATTGATTAGTTCATCAAATGTATAACATGTTAATGAGAATCAATTGTTAAGACCAATAAATTCATTTTTAACATATTTTTTAAGCTTGACCTCATTAAACGTCAATTCTGATTGACCTGTCTGCACTAGCGTGTCTCTGAGAATGTTATGGAGCTAAGAGGTAAGGAAAACCCCCCATACTACAATAAGACTGTCTAAATGCCTTCTACCTTTAGTGTTGGCCTCTGCGCCCACGTCATGTGAATACTGTCGCTATTCACAATCTGTTTCTAGACGGGGAGTGGGGTGCACTAAGATATCCATCTTTTGTCTTTGCTATCTATGTCTTCTTTCCATCACTGTGAGTCCAGCTCAGTATTTGTGCTGTTATACCAGTGCTTTTAAATAATACTGCAACTGCACCTGAAGGCCGGTAGAAACCTGAACTCTCTTTTGTGACTTATTAGACTTGAAGGCTGACGCTCTAATTAAGAGACTGAAAGGATCGCTAAACCCTTAAGCAGGTAACCCCCCAATAATAACTCAAATGTTGCGTATGCCAATCATAAACATAAGTTACTGACACTTAAAAAAGTAAACCTGTCCTGCCTAACCTCGAATAAGTTCCTTGGACCTCTAAAACCGCTAATTAATGTTAACTAGAAAACTCCAAAACTGACTCATTAACATACAATTTATATAAAGAAGAATCGTGACAGTGCAATCAATAAAAGAAAGCTAAAACAAATGTTAATGTCTGATATGCTAAACAAAAGCATTTAACCTGAACCAAAAAGATGACATGGTTGCTTTCAAGTGTGTGACAGCTTTTGTCCCCCTCCCCCCCTGAAAGTTGGTTTACTTTTTTGATAGTAACAATTTGTG
Organism: Sprattus sprattus; assembly: GCF_963457725.1. Classification (NCBI taxonomy): domain Eukaryota; kingdom Metazoa; phylum Chordata; class Actinopteri; order Clupeiformes; family Clupeidae; genus Sprattus; species Sprattus sprattus. The sequence continues at coordinate 23,354,502 of NC_137910.1, read as the reverse complement.
GGATCCCATTGCATGGTAGTGTATTAGATTTCTGCATCTACATATATATTATATTCCTTGTTCAGATTTCAGTTTTGGTCAAGTTTAAGGAACATCAGAGGCTTTCTGACATTTGACTATGTTTTTCTTAACAGGTGCACTGTAACACTTAACTCTAAGCAGGTAAGACTTCTGTGTTTATTTCTGATTTTATTTCTCTCTGTTTCTTTAGTTTTGTTGCATAAAGATATGCTCTCAAAGGCAAACAGCAATGACTTTAGGACTGCCCAGAGATAAAGAAGTGGCCCGATGCATATGGAAATCTAAAGAATGGAATACATGACAGTCTTGGTATCATGTTAACAAACGGCATCGGATTGATTCCTAAAAGCTTCCACATGCCATGCTATTAGTTTATTGCGTAACGTGATGAGTATGTCAACTGACGACATACAGACTGTTGCACAATAACAATCAACATTCTTGATTTTCTGTAATTTACCACTTTATTACTAATTTCTCCTTACTTTAGGATAAGGTAGTCTTGGCAAAAACAACAAATATATTTACTTTTTTTTTATGTAATAGTCAATAAGATGTTACAGCTGTTACCATTTCATGCAGGAACTCCATGCAACATTTGCATTTAAAGACTTTTAGAGACACAGAGCATAGGGCTTTTCCTCTGCTGTTTGTTTACACCTACATAAGGATGTGCACAAAAAGCCTCCTCTTGAACTGACACATTTTTTGTTGTTGTTGTTTTTTCTTTTGATATGTCATAGCCATGAGTGTAATTACTTGCAGTATGTCATTCACACACTACTCGAGCCGAAATCCTTATTTCGTATTTCAAATTGGGTTTATACCTTTAGCAGTGTGACCAGGATGGTCTCAGAATGCCATCCATATATGCAGTCACCTGTGGCCTTGTGGGTCTATAAAATGAACCCACGTGGGTCACACAATAGCCAATAGCAATTTTCCAGCATTTCAGCTGAACATTAATCGTGCATGAGAACAGTTGCTCACACATTAGAAAACAGTGCTGTCCACGTGACCCTACAGGCAATTCTCTCCATCCAGATACAGATGGTTGGTGGAGTACAAAGATGGCAGACGATACGTTCAAAACTACACCCTCGGCCTGTGTGCAGTGTGTGTTTGAACTGACTTTAAAATGCAGCTCTCTCCCAAGTGAACCTGTTCAGTCCTGAAAACCACGCTGTGGAATCTCCAAACACATTATAGAACGTGTCATTCTAAACACGTCTAAGACTTTCATTTAGAGGGATCAGACAGCTGTGGAGTTCGTTGTGACAGATGCCACACCTTTAACTGAGTCTCACTCTTTCCATACACACTCTGAACATCGTGTAGCTGCCATTTTAGCTCTCTGTCGGTGCTTATAATAGAACCCCAAATGTGTGATCTTCATTCCTGTGTAAATAACTGCCACAGATTTGTAAGTGCAACAAAGCCATTTCCCTCTCAGTCAGGCACAGATAATCATATCAGACTTGTTTGCAAACACTGGAAAGGTCAGCCATGAAACACACTCAAAGAGAAACTGTTGTGAGTCATTCTGTTTAAGGGCCATTCAGATTTCAGCAGTGTGTGTGTGTGTGTGTGTGTGTGTGTGTGTGTGTGTGTATGTCCGTCCTGTGAGAAGACACACAAGTCTAGCCCTAAATACCAGCCTTTGTGGAATTCTGTTCACATCCTGAAGTATATTAGCAGTATCATGAAAAGATGTGTGTAAACTCTCCTTACTGCAGTCTCATGGCTTATTGAACGCCTGTAGTGAGATAAATTGTTAGCCACTCAGGGCTCAATGAAGAATGTACAGATATGACCGATAGAAGCATACTATTATGTATTTATAGCCGACAGTGCTCTATGGTGTCATTTAGTTTTCTGCTACATCTGTGAATTATTGATTAATTAATCAATGGATGTAGTTTATTTAGTTTATTTTTGGGTTGGAAAAATTCACAATGGTTTTTGAGAAATAAAAAAAATAAAATGTTTCTATGTTGACTCTCAGGGCCTCATTTACAAACATTTGCGAGCGCAGCGTAATCAGTGCCTTTGCCAAACCGCAAACAGCGCATATTGCGTAGAAATCACGCCTGAAGTGTGCGCATTTCTGTTAGTAAATCTGGCCCTCAGAGTTATAAAAGGAATTAATTCCACTGTGACATAGATTGGGGGAGTTGGGCTCATGAATATTTACATCTTCAATTTGTGGTACTGTCAGCAGTACCCCATTCACTGGTTAAAACACACTTGTTTCTTGAAAGTGAACTGGTCCATCTTTCAATTCCATTCTGTCAAGGAATAATTAAAAGAAGTGTTATCTAATAGTATATAATGCATTGCATAGACTTTTTAAATGTCCAAAATGCTGTGAGGTGATACTCAGTCCAAGTAATTTAAAGAGAGGAATGTATATGGTGTATGTGTGTGTGTCCTGCGCAATTTCCACACTTGATGTATTCACATATATCAGAGGCAGAACCATGTTCGACTTTTCGTAAGACATCAACACAAAAACAGTGTTGTTTCAGTGACCAAAAGAGTTTAACAATTCAAATAGCATCGCGGGCCAACTGCATTTCCATCCAAAGCAGTTAAACTGTGAGGACTTCATTTGAAAATCTGGGGGGTTGTAGAGGTTTTTCTTTTTTTCTACGGCAGTGATATTATTCATCCATTTATACAAGCAACAGAGTCGAGACAAGGAGAGAGCTCCGAGGTACCCTCTGTTTAGAATAATGCAAACCAGTCAGATTGAGTATGCAGATTAATTACACACATGACTGATGGTCTCAGGGGACTGTCTGCTCAAGTGGAACTGTGCCCCTGTACAACAATGCTTTGAACATTTGGGTAATTAACATTCCCTTAATTAAGCTGCAGGATACAAGCACAGAATAACCAAGGCCACGGGACAGAAAAAAATGTAATACAAATGAATGAATGCCATTAAAAGAGTTTCGCCTGTGACTAATCTATTTTTGTTCGTTTGTTTGTTTGTGTCATGTGAATGTCATTACAGCCCTATGCAGAGTATAGAACTGACAAAAAAAAAATGTGAGAAATATACAGATTCTTCTTCCCTTCGCGATGATCTGTGTGTGCCGCACAATCACTGTTGTCTGAAACCTGAAGACAAGATGGAGAGGGAATGTTTATCTTTGGGGAAAGAGGTAATTATCACACCTGACATTCACTCCTAATTAATTATATGCTGACGTTTTTTTTTACGTGAGGAATGTGAGACAGCTGGCCTGGCATCCATCCTGTGTACTTTAGAGGCTGCCAGTAAAACTTGAAGCGAAGCACAACAACCCCCCCCCCCCCCCCCCCCCCCAACACACACACACACACACACATAAATATACACATATACACACACACACACACACACATACACATATACACATACACATATACACACACACCCTCTATGTGATTGTGAGATAGAAGAATATAAGTTAAGTTCTTTCAATAAATGGAAAACACAAAAGACTCACTCTATACTTTTGTCCCTTTTTGACTTTTTTCCTGTTCTCTTGTCCCTGTGAGGAGAGTTATGATTACCTGCATCGTCTACCAAGGACACCACCGTTACCAGCAAATCACTGCAGTCATCCCTCTCATCCTCCACCCTCTCTTCCTCAAGCCCCCGCCTCAGAGATTATGGAGGAAATGGTCTGTGCTGGGACTAAACTCCCTCAGCCAGCCCACAAGTTCTGCCCTCAAATGGCATGGCACCCATGTCCCCCTGTCCCTGTCCCCTTCCTCATTTGGAAATATCTCTTAGGCCACTTCAACATCATTAGCAGTAGCCTTGCCCTTCATCTCCTCTGGCAGCACAGAGTACATAAAGTTCAGTGAGTGCTACTGATAGCAGCAGCAGCGCTATTGTTCTCAACAAAACCGCACCAGTGAATTTCAGTTTTATGAATACATGCTGAAATGTTAAGATAGGAGAAAGAGTAGCTGCTTTATTTAAAGATGAATTTTAACTTGAAATTTTAAAATGTCATGAATGTTGTTGCACAGGCAAAAGTCAATAAAACTGCAAACAGGAGGGTGGAGAAACACCATGATGCTAAAAGTCCTGAAAGGAGAATGCAGGAAAAGTGAACTTATGATAAACTTCAAATCCACTATGACCTCTATTAAACCGATTTTGTAGTTTTAACAATGGGTTATGCAGGGCTTGACAGCTACGTTTGTCTAAGATGATTAACAGGAACATTAACAATATCTGCACTCTATTTGTCATGGTTGACAAGCTCAACCCCCCAAAACAGATCTTGTTTCCACAGAAAACTGTAATGAATTTGGTCAAAAAAATCTAAACTATTAGACTGACCATCATCACCACACAGTCAAAACAATGAAAACATGATGTCTCTACGACCACCTAGAAATAACTTGACTATTATGTCAGAATGTTATACTATTAACCAAAAAAACAGTTCAGCACATTGTACACTACCGACTGACTCTTTTTTAAACTTCAACAGCTGATTTGCAACAAATAGTTTATGGCTCACTGCTATCAGGCATTTCCTCAAAACCACTAAAAACAGCTACCACTAAGCCACTCCTAAAAAAATAACACTGGATGCCTCAACTATAGGCTTGTCGCATATTGCATATCGCAAGTTGTTTTTAACTCAAGTGGTCATTTTGACAAATATACACAGTACTGAAACAGCTCTCATAAAAAGTGTTAAATGATACATGGCTGAATACTGATTCATATAAAATATCAGTTCCGGTTTTACTAGATCAGCCTTTTGACACTGTAGATCATAGAATGCTGCTGTACAGATTGGGAAATGTGGTAGGACTTTCTGGAACAGTCCTTAATTGGTTCAGGTCTGATTTAGAAGGCCAGAGTCACTTTCTCACCATTGGCAGTTATGAATCTGATAGGATGGCTTTGGCACCCGTAATCCCCCAGGGATCAGTTCTCAGACCTCTTCTGTTCAATTTCTATATGCTGCCTTCGGGACAAATTCTACAGAACAACAAGATTGTTTACCATTTTTATGCCGATGATACACAGATATAGCTGGCTCTCTCACTGGATGACTAAAGCCAAATAGACTCACTGTGCAAAGTTTAAAGCAAATAAACAATTGGAACCAACGTTTTCCTCAATTAAAGAAATACAAGAGATTATTGTGTTTGGCAACAAAGAGAAGAGAAGCAGTAATTATTAAACACCTTGATTCTCTGGCCATACAAGCAAAAGACCATTTATAAGATCTTGGCATTGTAATGCTCAGAGCTGACCTTCACCAGCCTTATCAAAGCAATCACCAAAACAGACGAACAGACATAGAGTCAAAATCAAGAGTTTGGAGTTTCCAAAAAGACCAAGAGAATCTCATCCATCAATTTATCTCCAGCAGGGTGACTGCTGTAATGTTCTCTTAACTGGACTTCTCCAAAAGGTCATTAAACAGCTGCAGCTCATTTAGGATGCTGCAGCTTGACTTCTTCCCAGGACCAAGAGAACAGAGCACATTACTCCTGCTCAAAAATCTTTACACCGGCTTCCAGTTAGTTACATAATAGATTTTAAAGTGCTGCTACTAGTCTATAAATCATTGAATGGTTTAGGCCCAGAATATATCTCTGATATTTTTATAGAATATAAACCAAATAGGGCTCTTAGATCCATGGGCTCAGCTCAGCTAGTAGAACCCAGACTCCAAACTAAACTTAGTGAAGCAGCAATTAACTGGAACAAACTGGTGGAAGAGCTTAGATGTGGTCCAAATGTAGCCATTTCTAAATCTAGGTTGAAAACATGTGCCTGTGATTGAGCTCCAAAACTTGCATTCTATTTTTACTTTATTTTAATTCTGGAAGTAGATTTCTCGTAATTCCTGGCTGGGAAGTGACATTTTAGGCTTACGGCTAAGCTCTATTGGCGTGGTTATTTTTTGGCTCTGTTCTTAGGCAGACCCTATTGGGGCTACTTCCACTTTGTTTTATTCTACTTCATGTACTTTTTACCTTCTTTTAACTACGTTTTTTATATTATGATATATTATATAGTTTTATCTTTTATTATTTTCTCTACAAAGCACTTTTTCTTTATTTTTCCTTTGGATGTTGTTTTTATTGAGGGTAAAGCACATTTCTTCTGTGTATAAATTGTGCTAGATAAATAAACCTTGCATCGCCTGTGCCTTAACTGACAAGCACAACCAACCTAGCCTATCTAACGAGGACAAGATATTTATAAAGTTCCAAGTCAATAACCCAGTCTATAGCCAGGTTGGATTTGTTGTATGGCCCACGCATGGTCACATGACCAATTTGCAATACTTTTATCAGATGATGGGAGGCAGATTGCTCATGTGGGTGTTATTTTCCCTGCTGTGCCTGTATTACACAGAATCAGATAGTAGCTCATCTTGATGAGGAAATGTTAATAAATTCCTTTCTGCAAGAACACCTGAACCACATGCAGAGGTCACTAATCCCTGCTTGGGGATATTGATTTTAAAAGCACTTCTAATCAATTCTCATGACGAGGGCACCACAAGAGGGCCCGACCTCCAGTGCATGGCTATCAGTTAAGGAGCCATTTTCCCCCAATAAGTCATTAAATCACATTCGCTCAGGAATCCACCCTCTTAAAGCCCTGCTAAAGTAATGTTACCGTGTGCCCAGGTAAGCGTTGACAGAACAGAGGATTGCATGTGCTATTTGTTACCGTAGTAGGTAAGCATTTGTATTCAGACAAACCATTTGCATCGCTACTGCAAGTATACTACTATGCTATATACTATAGCATAATCTACTGTATACTACATCTTTGTACCATGTTGCTATGTAGCCCATAAAGCTAACACAGCCTAACAATGGATTAGACAGGATGTGTTTCTGTTTCAGAAGCAACAAAAAATCATCTTCTTTGTTGATGATAATTTCCCTTCCAGTAGGATTTTGTTTCTGCCACGAGTGTGCAGATATGTTTATCTGCAAGAAGATATTGTGACTAAAAGCCAACAATGTTAGCACAGCTTAGATGTGTGAAGTACATTATTTCTTTGGTTTTGAAAGATAACTAGCCATTAGGGAGTTTTGTTTTTGTGAAAAATATCAGTCAAAGCCAGTAAAACTGCAAAAACAAACACCTATAACAGAAGTGTTGGATGTTGTAAGTTTATTTCTGACAAAAAGCTGAAAGATGACCAATAAATGTCGAACTGAACATTGCATACCAGACTTTCCATTCTCCACACACCTGCATGCCTCAAATTCAACTACCAATTAACACCATAATGTAATCAGATTAATTAGCACTTTTGCTCAGCTAGTGAAATACAACACAATTCGGTGTATTAAAGCACTCACACACAATGAGATGGGTGTCCTAGGCTATTCCCTCTCTCTGTGCAGACCTTGAAGTTCACACTTGTGCGACACGCCGGCTGGGAGCTTATTAATGTGTGGAGCCGGCGAGCTCTAGGAGGCCTCTTTCTCTGGCCAGACAGCTCTTACATCTGAATGGCTTCAGGCCCACTAATTAAAACCGGCACATTCTTCTAATCAGTGGCACACAGGTGGTAACTTTTGTCATCTCCCAGTTGTGCTCGGGGTTGAGCCGTGTCACCGGCAAACTTTGAAGCCTGTATACTTAGCATCTCATTTGTCTCTGGCAAAAAAAGAATCCCCCTGCTTATCAGCAAGAGGGGGCTTTGTGGCGAAATGCTAAATTGTCCTCGGGGTTCGAAGATGGAGCACTAGGATCACATCAAGATGGCAGAAAGAGGTCATGTACAAATATAACATGAGGTCGGTTCAGCCCTCTCACCTACTGCAGGTTGCTTTCAGAGGCCATAAAACTTTGCTGTGATTGAAAGTAGTGGTGTTTTTAAAAAGGCACTGCAAGCACATAAGAGGAAATTATCATTCATGACGCCCTCAGCACAGATTCGTTTTTAGCCTGTCAAAATGCACTCCCTCCCCAACATTAATTATACTGGAAATGCAATGGTCCGTCTATTCCTGTAAACACATATTTGAGCCATTTATTTATAAATGTAGTTATTATGGTTGAACACATTTTATAACGCGAGGGCATATAAAATGAATGCATCTATCAATATTTTGGTTTTATAAAGTGCCTTGTTCATAGGAAAGGAAAAAGCGTGCATTTAGAGTGAAAAGAAATTACATTCACAAAGTTTTCTTCATGTTTTACACCTGTAAATCAATTTACAAGCATGTTGTTCAGTCTGTATATTTTACTGCCAATACATTAACCTTGGAGTGCTCGATGATATACTCCTCCCTTCCATTAAATGTGCAGTCCACGATTCTAATTGCGTACACATTTTTACAATCCTACAGCTTTCCGTTCAATGTTTGTGCTCAAAATCAGTCCAATGTTTGTACACAGTCCTAGCTCTGTAAATGGGGAACAGGCATAGTGGCTCAGACCACACAATAAACAATCCCAGCCAATTAACATGGTGCATCACAAGAACGGAAGGGAGGGGTGTAATTTGAATGGCAGTTGAGTTCAAATATCAACATCCTTTCACAAAACCGAAACCGAATCATAGACTGCATTTTTGATGCATTCAGTCTCGACAGTTGTTGAGATGTATTAAATATATGAAGATATTTTAATATATAAAAGTAGAAGAAAAGTAGATAGAAGCAAAAACTGCGACCTTCAATACAACCTTCAGTGGTATTCATTACATCGCCAGCGTCAATGCAATCAACTGCCAGATTGATGTATAATCAAAGTAATTGTTATCCGACCACACTCTGTGAGCAGCCTATTTCATACTAGCCAAGGTATTTTGTCACAGCTTCTAATGCCTATTAAAAGAAACAGGTGAGGTGGGAAGGGAATAGCCTACACCGACAGTAAAATGATTAGGTTCAACAGCATGCTTCCACGAATGCCACTTGCTGCTCTTGTAATTGAATTCAGATGGATCTTCACTCTGCAGGATAACAAACTCACAATTACAATGTGAGGACTTTCTGAAGCAACAAGTTCCAGAAGCTTGTTTTTTAATGACACAGAAACTTCCTATTTTTAGTTCCTCAGACATAAAGTATAGTTGGTAGTCAGCACCTAATGGACAGCAGCAGGTGATGGCTTTGACCAAACAATTTATCCAGCATCTACTTCAAAATGTCAATGCCATTTAATAGCTGCGGTGCTTAATCAAATTCCTCTCTCAGTTATGGAGAAATGGTACAGCTCTTGTAATGACCATTTACCCTTTTTATGTCTTCACTATTTGACCTATTATCTGGCCCTCTGTAGATCCTCCCCCCTGGTCGATGGTCGTGAAGAATGCGCTCAAGTAAATCCTCTCTCCTCTGTTGCACGCTTATCTCAGATTAGGACCAGTGATGTAGTGACGCAGCTCAGGGCAGCAGCACAGTCTCTATAGCCGCCATTCCACGTACTGAGTCATCCCTGCACAATGAGAAAGAAAATAGATTATTTCATTACTTCGTCAGTTGATAGATGATAGATGTATAGGAGCTGACCCAGTGGAGGGAAGTCTGAAAGGCCATAACGGCAGATGAATGATACACAGAAACGTGTAATAGGATTTTTTTTTCCCCTTTTAAAGGGCAAAGAAACACGGTTTAAAGCAAACGGCTGCACAGGGTGTGCCAATACAAACACGGTGATAACAAGCATGTTACTAACATGTGCCATTACACACAGACCGATTCTGTCTGTTTTTAAACGAACTGGTGGTGTTCCATGACGAGGAATTTTAGGTGTGTTCAAGCCATCACACATCAGTGAAAGGTTGACAAAGATCAGCTTTAAGGTGTGATGCAAATACATAACGCGACTGCTGCATCATCTATTTGCCCCGACTCTGCCCCTTCCCATCTTCCCCTACCGACGGTCTCCTTCAGTGTGTGATGAATGGAAATGTCCCTGCTTTACATCTCACCTACTTTTCTTTTCATGTTCCAGGAGCCGTTCCCTCAGGTAGAATTGAGGCGGGAAAGAAAGAAAGAAAGAAAGAGAGAAATGTTGGGAGATAGGGTTCCCTCACACACTCGGAGTGTGTCCAGAATGGTAAGTCATGGCCAAGGCGTGAGACATAATATATACACTCTGAATCCAGAAGCCAGAAGCACTCATACACAGTAGCGGTTGTGATGAGTAGATATATTCCATATCGTGCCAGTGACAATTGAACCATAAAAGGGAAATTGTTGGCCTTTTTTCTGTAAGAGCCACTCACTGCTGTTACGCCGTTGAATGGCAGCTCAGACATTTTGTTATAATTGGATTCAGTTGTGAGTTAATACAAAGAGGGAAAGTATGTGCTGAGTGATAAAGATCAATGTCTGTCAGATGCGGATTTGCCTGACGGTACGCATATGATCGCACCTTGATAAAACAATCACATGCATCTAAAATTAGATTCCCCTTTCATTATTCATGCATAGAAGAATCCACACAGACACCACACACACACAATTACATTATGATGTGGAGATGACAGGTTTGAAATAAACATTGTTATGAGCTTATACATCCAATGTAGAGGTAGAAGCAGATATTCTCAGTTACTGGGTTTCCAACCAACTTATTGGCAGATTTGAAGCACATTCATGGGAATTCGGCAAAAGAAAATGTGAGTTTTCATCCGCTATATGATGCTAATTAAAAATGGACTCTGCCTTAATCAAGAGTTGTGAACCACGTGTTTGTATCAAAACATAAGGTTGTCGGGGCAACTTTAATGGATTTTTTTTTTACTAATAAACCCATTTCTATCAGCCTTTGATTTATACTCTATGTGAATTGGGTCTTAACCCACCCTCTTCCAGTGAATACAATTTCTTTTTCTTTTTAATGAGAATTTCAAGCGTTTCCATTTAAGATTTCCTATTCGAATGTTCAAAAATTCAACCCACCTGCTCCTGAGTGGGTCAATGCCAGAGTAATTCAGTGTTTTCTGTCAGTCATGTGGCCCTTGCCAAAACCACTCTCAGATCCATTTTCTTTGAGAGAGCGCACAACCATGCTTGCCAAGGGCCAGAGTCCCTGTGAGCTAAGCACATATTTGGTGTCTATTTCCATAGCTGTTCAGTTGGGTTCCACCCTCACTCTCATCCAGTGATTACAAGTGACTCATGTCCGTTGTAGGGGACTTACTTAAATCTTGTCACTCTAAATTTCAATCCAGGGGTGGCTCACACAAGAGACATTAATTAATAATCTGGTGTGTGGGTAGAGATTTAAGTAGCTGGTTGTTCTTTATGGAGCCACTGAGTCCATTGTACCTTCCAATGCATCAGATAACTCTTTTGTGATGTCTTGTGCCTAAAATGAAGAGTGATGAAGCCAAGTCTGTACATCTATGTGAAATAATGACGCACATGGATCAACAGGTATTTCTGAATCGCCAAAAAAAAAAAAAAAAAAGGGATTACGTATGTTTACAAAATGCAATCCATCATCCATTCCACACAGATCAGAATTTTTGCTTTTAATAAAAGGAAAAAGGCTAATCTGTCAGTACATGTGTAATGCCTAACTTATCCCATTAGACAAATAGAAAAGAAGAGTATATTGTGATGGAGCACTTAATTAATGAAAGCTGACTCGACATCATAACATTTCACAATTACACCATCTGCCTGAGAGCTTCTGTTGCCAATAGCCTCGTCCCTATAACAAAGGCAACACATTGCTCTTGGCAAAGTCAAGGAAGGGATTTGTTCTGAACACAAGTGTAATGACTGGGCTCTGCACACGCATCTGACAGGAAGATTTTCACAGCCTCAGTGCCAGGTTTTAAAAGCTCTTAGATTTAATCTGGTCCTCGAGCGCTTTGAGGAGCACATTATGGAGCGCACTGTTAACTTGAGAACGTGGAAGAAGACTTAACTTGAAGTGAGAAAAGCTCCATTAATTTGTATTTCTGCTGCTAACTAATTTTGTCGGCTTGTTTGGCTGACTACAACAACACGGCCCAGCACGTGATGATCTGCACTCCGCTGATGCTTACTCTCTCCTCAGCTCACAGATGAGTCTAGAGTTGGATGGCTGCATGGGAAGGATGGGAACTCAACTGTGGGATAAATGCCTTAATTCCTCGGCCAGTCGTAGTACATAACCAACTGCCATTGTTGAACAACAGGATCCAACATTGTTTACAGTATGTAAATAGACGCATCTGCCATTCTTTTTGTGTTTGTGCCCATAAGATTTAACTTTGTGTGGCATTACAAGCTGTAAACACTCCATAAACAAAAATCAGACATTTTTCCAACCATACAGGATTATAAAGCAATAAAAACCTTATTTACATTTTTTGTTTGTTTGTTTGCCGTGCCCAGGGAGAGATCTACGGGGCAAGGTTGGAAACAATCTGAGACTCTGTTATTGTGATTTTAATAATTAATGACAGGAATTTGAAAAACCTGTTATTTCGTTAGATATAATCCATTATTAATATCCACAAGATGAAAATGTCTGCATGATCCAATCAACGTTCAAAATGCAATGAAAACATTAATCATATTACTGTGAATCTCTGTAGAGGGCAATTAATATTCTTCTCCTTCGCAGATTTACTGATCCAAGGCCCCAGAAACCGACACTCTCTCTTACTGGTCAACCAATCAAACACACCTCAGAGGGTAGGGTTTTTAATACAAACGTTAGCTCATTTATCAAGCTTTCTGCTATTGTCTCTCACTGTCTTTGTCATCTGCTCACATTATTCTCATTATTCTTCCTTTGCATATAAACGCTCTGTTGAACTGGCCTGCACTCAATCCAGATAGGCCTGTGGCAGTACTTGTTGTCACACAATGACAAATCTACTCAATTATCATTAACTGTGCTGTAATTTCATGCCAAGTAAAGTTATTTTCCTCTTTGTCGAGTATTGAGGCACGTGGTATGTGCGGCTGTGGTCTTTTACTAAAGTGGACTGTTTTTCTTATTTGTACCTGCTGTTGAAAATGTCAGGTGTGTTCAGGCAAGTATATTAAACCCTATACATCTTTGACAAGGTAATTTTAAAGGTACCTTTGCCAATCAGGTCTATCAATTGTATTGAAGCCCCATTATTTCAGAATCTGTCTCTCTAAGGGTCACGAGAGCTAGAATTCAATATTGCCTCATTTGCTCATCATTAGCTCTCACATAAGGGCTGTGCCAATTCACTTTGCCAAAAAGTAAAGTAGAAATTAACATAGAAAATGTAAAGGCATCCATCAAACGTGAGCTGTTCTTCTCATCTAGTCCAAGCACCAGTTCATTACCAGCAGGATTCTGAGAGGGTTTAAGCACCACCAGCCTGGCACACTTCACAGTCGATGTCAAATTCACACTGATCAAAATCTAGCCACGGATAGGGAGCGAGCTCAAATAGAGTGAGAGCAAAGGCATTCAATACACACCACACCCTCCTGCTGTCAATCTCAGAGGGGAAATAGTCAGAAGTCTGTTCTTCAGCTGTTCTTCAATCACCAGGCCTTTGGTTGTCAGCAGAGAGTATTATTGTGTGTCATTGGAGCTGCCGTGGTATAGATCCCACTGCATGAACTGATACATCATATGTAATTATCAGTTATTATGAAATGATAATGAGGGTATGCGTGTTTGTGGTGCTATGTGGCTGAGAACAAGTAGATGAGTTTGTTGTGAGATGTACGAGATGGTACGAAGCTGACGCCAAATGCAGAGCCAATCTGTCAGCCAAAGCTGCATGACAACAGCCAGATAACCGCGCACGCCCATCGACGCCGAGTTCTGAAGAAGCCTTTTCCCTTTTCCGCTGCCGAATTCAATTAGCACTTTATCTCAACCTTGCATTTAATTTCTCCGCTCGCCCTGAGTCCGTGCATCTGCGTTTTTGTCGAGAGAAAATAGCCCATCGCTCCACAATGAATTTTCATGCTGCTGCCACAGTAATGGAAAATGTCACCCAACCAGCACTTTGCTCAGTTTGTATTATAAATCGAAAGGGTGTAATGGATTGTTTTTCATCTCTGTATTGCAGGCTGTCAGCGATGAATGCAGTTGCTCAAGGATTTTTCAATACACGCAGAAATGCAATACATCCATCTGTAACCGTCTAAGCCGCATCAGTGGAAATATCTGCCAGCGAGACTCACCTCAAAAAGGTGAAATGGACACCTATTCATGAAAAAGACTTAGGCCAGGCCTCCAGGATCAAATAACTGTTTGTGGTTTAGCTAAAATTGAATCATTTGGTAATGCTCTCTTTCAATAGAAGTGTGTCTTTGAATGTTCTGGAATGCAATAAAAAGGATTTTTATTCAGTTTAGTATTTTTTTGTGTGACTGACGATTCTGTTTTTATGATTCATGACCTTAGTGTTTCTATAAACAGGGTTTCGAGTGAGACTAGTGATAGAGTTTGCCATGTTTAAAAACATGTTTCACATACTGACAACAAAATAAATATCCAAAACATTGATCCACTTCAAGGTCAGGAAAAAGTTAAAAGAATTTACTATACAGAACATTCAGTCACAGACTAAAATGATTGCACGATATCCCCATATGACGGCCTTTTGGACAACAATAAATGTGTCCACACCACACAGCGATATAGAACGCTAACCATTTTTTAGCATTTCTTACAGGATAGTGTTCAGTGTAGTCTGTGCTCACCGAACTTCAGTGTTCACAAGCAAAGTGCTCAAAAGCAATTGGAAGGGAGTCTTTGACAACATGGCTGCCAGGCTCTTTCAGCCGCTGGACCGGGGACCAAACTGACACGTAGCATTATCAGTAGGAGAGTGTCACCGCTGAAAGATGGGGAAGACCTCGGGTGTGTGTGTCGCAACCGCGCTAATGAACGGCGCGTTCAGCAGTGCCAATGCAAAACATGTTAGTTCATTAGGCAGTCAGGCCCACCGCTGGCAAGCTGGGCCAGATGTCAGACTCCCATTATAGCTGTGCTCTGTCACCGGACACTGAATAAATGACTGCCAGACAAAGCCTGTAACTCAATCTGCTTCTGGGGGGGTGGTTGGAGAAGGGTGTGTGTGTTTGTGTGTGGAGGGGTGAATCTGGACGGCATGACAGTGAGGGAAGATGTCTGAAGCCGCGCATCTGGTTAGCATTAATTAACAGACCGGGTGGGCACAAGGGTTATTGGGAAAGGTGAGCTGGCATGGGAAGTCTTTTGGGGATTCATCTGTGTTTTGATGGATGAATCGTAAAGGGAACGTAGAGTCTAGCCAACTAGTATGAATGTCTGTGGTTTGGCAAAAGACTACATGATGGTCTGTAAAGACATGTCGAGTATTTCACTGAAGTTTTCTTACATTGACTGTAGGCTTTCACAGATGAATAAAAAAACATATAAATAACCAAAATGCTGCATAGAAAGACTAAAACTAAATCTTGTAGAAATACTGGGGACAAGCTATAGTAGCATTCAGTCGAATTTTTTTGGACACCCTACCTCCATGTAAAGCATGAGCAGGCCTTGCCAATATGATGACCAAGAGCAGCTCTTCCATGGTTTTGGCTCTGTGTCTCCAGAAGTGAACACAGACAGACCTCTGGTTCCCACGAAGGGTTCTGTTGTTTATTTGCAACAAGTTATCACTTTTTAATCCTCTTCATGAAAATGGGAAAATAATTGGAAACCCATCCAGCTTGACAAAGCTGGAATGAAACACAGGGGAAGAGAGGGATTAGAAGAAGGCTCTATCTTTCATGGGGTGGCTGCTCAGCGATGCAAAACAGGTACCGGGGGATAGTTCAAACACAGTCGTTCCCTTCTGCCTGTGACAGGTAACAGGGCAAAGTCGTCCTTGTTTAAACAGTTAGCCCTGTGTGATGAGGCCGAAATAGGAAAGGGAACTGTTATCAGCGCTAAACTCCAAAAGGCCCCCCCCCTCCACCCAGAGAGAATGTATGATGAAACGCAGCACGCGACAAGTCCTTGACAGGTTTTGATGATTTCTTTCTCCTTTTTTTCCGCTTTTTTCTGTGTTGAAGGCATTGGATGGGTTTCAAGAACAGGTGACAGCCTGCGATGGTGTCCTGACAGCTCAAGGAAGTCGAGCTGTATTCTCCACATGCTTTCTCAGTATCACATTTAAACGTCACTCAACCCAAACCTCATTTCTGGTCCCCCACCCCCACCCCCACCCCCACCCTCACATACAAAGTCCATTCCAAGACAGAGAACAGAAGGACCGGTAGTTCATTTTAAGTATCAAGTACTTTCAAACATCCAGTGAAGGTGACAATGTATGTTACCCGCTTGTTGAAATTGAGTTATTATTAAGATAAAAAATCCCCCCTAAAATTGTCAATTTCTATCTCTCGATATATACGTAATGTCTTTCTCAGCAATTTCTATTGAAAATGGGTTTACTCAGTGGATTGCACTGTTAAGACTATTGAGATAAGTTTGTGTTGCCTAGGTCCTATGGGTAACTTGAGAGTAGGTCTAGAGCTAAGGAAACTGCAGTGTGTGCAGGTGCATTCAGAAACCCCCCGGTGTGTCTGTAACACACCCAGGGTCATAAATACTTCAGGTGAGACTACGGACATTTTGCTCATCAAATTGGTTTATCACGCCAAGCGCCATCAGCCAATCTATCCTGACATCTGTGCGAATGAGGAATATCTGAGACAGATTCTCGCCATCGCCACGTTAACCTCCCAGATCTCTCTGCCACGACCTTAGTGATCCCATTGTAAATACACAGGGCTGTGTTAATCCGAGAGGCATTGACTGACCCAACCGCAAGCAACAGACATGAACTTCTATCTATCTCTTGCAGGAATGTCAGAGAACAAAGGAGAATTACAACCCTGCAGCCCTCAGTCAATCTGTAACTGCAGATACGACAACGTCTTGTTGGTAGACACAGGAGGCGCTGACACACATTTACATTTGATAAATATTTCAGTGAGTTTCAGAATTAGGGCAGGGACTCAGTCTGGGGGGAAAAAAGAGTAAGGCATTGATTTGCCACACTAAAACAGTATCACTCTAGAAATCACTGCACATTTTGAGCTCACTGCAGCAAGCTGATCAGAAAGGAGGGAGTGTTGGGGGAGGGGCGGTGAGTGTGCTTAAATATACTCAGGTTTGGCACTGCTCACTTCATCTCTCAATCCCAACGGGATGGAAGATTTCAAAGATCTGTGACTATTTATAGCTCTGAAGGAGCCAAATGATCTTAGTGCAAATGCACAAGTCCAGATGGATCCCTTTGAATTTCAAGCATGCTTTGAATTTCTTTCCATATAGAAATAATTAAACCAGCAAGGTCAAAGCCATTCAGCAGAGTTTGGCAGGAGCTGTCCAACTGTGACAAAGAACTCCTATTTCCTCATGAAAAGACTGCAGCACATTCCAGCTCCTTAAACCATCTACATGTTTATCGAGTTAAAAGTTTTATAAAAACCAACACACACATACAAGATTCATTGCACCTTTGATTTTCAAATGTCTCACATCGTACTGCACACAGCATTTAAAACGCTGTACTAGGTTTGTTTCTATTCATCATTTATGCGACCATGAATCCAAGGCCTGCCTTTGTGTGAGATGGAGAGTATACATACTATATATCTGTTGTTGTGTGTGTCTCCCAAGAGTCTGAACACACGCCCTGTCAGAGGCCGTGGCACTTTAATGGAATCCCTCGCCCTTCCAGCCGCTCTGCTCATCATTATGAAGTCTCTCTCATATTGGCTGTTGACACCAACATGCTCCAGTGCACAGCGCTGCATGGCCAGAGCCCAGCATTGTTCTTTAACATCCCATTACATGTCCATCAATTATTGGTGTGTTCCACCGCGTTTTCTCAGCTCCTCTATAAAAAAAAAATACAACAGGGGTTCCACTGGAAACAATGGAGGAGGTAATTCCACAGATTGTGTAGGGGGGCTTTGTACATGTCTGTTGATTTAAACAATCCTGTCTTACAGTCAATCAGTTTGGTTTTATACATAGGACTGAGGGAGGTGCATGTAATGGATGGATGGAGGTTTCAGCAGATGGGTCTGGGCTTTGCAGAGACAAACGCTGCTTTGACAGAAACACCGTGACAGAGTGGTTTCACCTCAACACTGACACAGGTTGAGGTAAGATGGATAGATGAAGTAGCCTTTGGTTTGATCCCCGAGACTAAGAAGTGCAGCAGCGAGACCGAGGGCTAGCAGTTAGCTCCATGGCTTGCAGCTCTGACACAGCCAAATATTGATTTGAACATGTTTCCATGATCAAGGTCATGTATTTTAGCCCTGGAGCCTTGCCTTAAGCTTCCCAGACACATGTGTTAGCTTTACAACAGGGGCAAAAGAACAATAGTCGACATGATGTACTGGTCTATTGCTTGTGCCAAGCTAAGGGCAGAACCCGATAGATCACAATGATATCTCAGTTCAAAGAGAAGTATGACATGTTCACAATCCTTTTTCTCCAGTAAACCCATCTCAAATGTCTTTTGCAAATAATGTTGGCGTTATTCACTTTCTCACTCAATCCGAAACACAACAGTTCAGCCCTCACCTCACTGCAGCACAGACTGAAGCTAAAACCTACAGCAAGTCCACAAAATGTTTCCAAAGGCTATTCCTGTCTCTTTGAGACACTTCTAAAGGTCATCATTTCGATGTACTTACTGTCAGACAGGATTTTTACTTTGAGTGTCCACTTAGATCTCAGGTTCCACAAGACTTCCTCTGTCTATATTCTGTGGCTGCCAGACTGTATCCTCCATCTGCTGGTGCTTGATATGGGTGTTGGCCACAGACTAGCACTGTAATACTGCTATAAAAGCAATTTTTAATGATGAGAATATACAACAGAACAATTCAGAGAAAGGACATATATACACAGAGGTACAGTAGGTCTTTATAATATATCCACTTAAGAATATAAATGCAAGCAAATACAGTTAAGGTTGAAGATATTTCCAACTTGCCTTTAATGCAGAGTATAACTTCAAAGGTAAAGGGCCCTAACTTCATTGGCAGGCAACAAGCAAAGCAACAAGCAATGGGCACTGTCCATAGCACATCAACTAAAGCTATCGTGTGGTGTGTGGGAGCATTGTGCTGACCCGCCCATGTTTGTGCTTAGGATCTTGGTCATGGTATTAAATTAGCAAATGATTTTGCCAAGTTAATAAATTAGCTTTAGTTCATGTGTGCCGGACAATGCTTGTTGCTTTGCTCGTTGCCAGTTGCCCGTCAGTGTTTCAAACCGGCTTGTTTTGCTCATCTTGCCTCAACCTCTCCTGTGAGCTGTCAGACTGCTTGCAAGTGTGTGTGTGTGTGTGTGTGTTATGTGCCTCACAGACCTATTCATGGCGGTTTATTTGACTCTGTTTGGTTATAATGTATTTAGCTACCTGTGTTCTATTATGTCAGGTGTACCCTTTGACGGAGTTATCTGTGGAGTCTTCTTTGTCCAGTGCGTTGTGTATGGGTCAGTCAAGGCTTTATACTCTGTGCCATGTCATTTCATTTATCAAAGACGAAAAATCAGAAACAGGATATATTATTTGAACGTATGACACAATGACTTTTTTTCAAGCTCTTTGTCTGAAACAGTTCCAAGCTATTATAGTAAGAATTCTCATAAACATAAAAAAAAAAAAAAATTGCTCTCAAGTTGTTCCTGGCAGTTTGTTTATAATTTATTTTGTGTTTGTAATGTTTACATTCATGAAGGAACAAACCTTTCTTAAGGGTACTTGTCTTTTATAAGTCTAGGAGTGTGGTAACCTTATTTCAAAAATCAGGTAAAACGTGAATGGGTTGGTTTTATAGGAGCATAAAAATGGATGATGTCTTTGTCTCTGTGCAGTAATCAATGTCCCAGGGCTATTGTCTGAGTCTTATTGATTCACCCTAAAAACAAACATAAAAAATGCAATGTAACTGTCCAATGCTTACATCTGTATACAATATACATAATTCAACACAAACTTTGAGTCGAGCCAGGAGACACACACAATTCTACCATCAAAGACCAAGTTAAACCACAGCCCTACAAATATATGTTCTAATAATTTAATTAATCTCAATATATAGGGATATGAATGAATAGAAATACGTACTGTATAAATTATTAAAATATATCTAGCACAATGTTTGAAGGGATTGTAGGGGGGGGGGGGGGGGTTGTTCAACTTCAGTGGAGCATATCCTTAATTTCCAGCAGTCCTCAGTACCTACAGTGGGCTTAAGCATACAAGGACATCATTAGTTTGGTGACTGACCCATTTCAATTTGAGTTCATTGCCTTGTGGAAGCGTCATCAAAAATGGAAGCCTTTGATATATGGCTTTCAAGCAATGCTGCCTGTAATCACGCTGCCATAAAATGCACAAGCCAAAAATCACACGACTGGTTTGAATACCTTTGTCAGAACTCATTTTCATCACTGCAGCCCCACACTCACAGCTGGAAATGGTTTAGGGGGGAAGACAACCTACTCTGCATTCTAAAATCCATCAGGATTTCACACAAGATATTATGGCGACAGAGCGTGATAATTTCCACATATTCTGATGATAGAGTACGATAAATTCCGCATATTCTGGTGATAAAGCATGATAAATTCCACATATTCTGGCGAAACAGCATGATAATTCACCTTTCAACTCTCTTCAGCCCCTTCTTTTTCTCTGACTGCTTCCTGCTAGAAAGCATCCACATTGGAACTCTAGAGCCCCAGTCCACACACACCAGTGGATTATTACTTCCTCTGTGTGGCACCATTTGTAGCGATGTGAAGATTCCCTCGGGGCAGAGGCTGTAAGCTGTTGAAGTAGATTACGAGCTTGCGTTGACCTCACCTTATCAAAGTGGCAAGCCCTGGAGCTGTATTTGCACCTCATTTTGTCTAGAAAAACAAAAGGATTCTCTAGGAACTGCAAACAGAGTGCCGGTGACATTTTGAAATGTTCTTTCATTGTTAAATAACCATCTGTTCTTGGCGCTTTTCTTTCTCACTGACATTTTTTTTTGTCTGTGTGCCAGAATTCAAACCATGTTTGAAGAAAATTAGTCATCAATTGAATCTCTTTTGTTGAAAGCCAGTTTGGAAAAAATCATCACAAAATCTCCAAATGTCTCCAGCATTTATTCATTTGTTAGATGCATGTATACAAACTGAAAACATTTCATTAGCATGAGTGTGCCCACAGAATCAGGTTCACAACCTTGGTTTTGTTAGCACTTTGCACTATCGGTTGTGCTGCAGAAATACATGCCCTTCGACCTCTCCTCATATCTCTCTGTCAGGCTCTAAAGTCCACACGCGCACAAGGCTGGTTTCTAAAGGTCCAGGCATAAAAAGAGAAAACTAGTGTAGGAGCTTAATCCTCAGTATTCCCTTCCATGGACAAGGACACACAAGCAGGTTACAATGTGTCACAAAAGCATCATTCGAGGTAAAAGAAGATTTGAGGGGAAAAGGCCAGGAAGCTGTGGTAGAATAATCAGAATGTAGCTGCTGGGTTAATAACTGATAAGGCTATCTCTGTTTAGGAAACACAATTTTGTTATGGTAATAAGTCTGTTGCTTGTCTCTTAAAGCAACAGAGTGCTATTCTTGATGGAACTAAAAAGCTTACCGCCCTTAAAACCTTAAAAGAACTCACCCACTTACCTTCAGATCTCTGTCCAAATCCCCCTCCCTGCAACCTCCTCTATCCTCTCTCAGTAAGCACTTATTATACACCGTGCTGCACATGCCAAAATGATTGACGAGCAGGTAGATGAGGATTTGCGAATGAGGGAAATCGCCAGTACAGAGTACAGAGCTTCAGCCTGCCACAGAAACTTGTTTCATTTTTTGTGTTGTGTTTTTCTCAGAAAGCACGTAGAGTTATACGCGCTGGTCGCAGTGAGTGTTTTTTTCTCTTCCCTGTTCACAGTTTGTGACCAGCTAAGCTCTCCGGGTGTGTAATGCATAGCATAGCAAGCACAGCAGTGCACAGCAGTGCTGTTACAGTTGACCAATCAGATTTTTCACCTTCTCCACCTGCACTGCCTGCACACATACATAGGAAGCCCAGTGTACACATGAACCGTTGACAGGAAGTTGAGGAAGCCGTCCGATTGGCTGAGAAGGTGTGGGCTCAGTGGATATTTTCTCTTGCACCATTTGCTTTGTTAATAGCCATTGGTGTGTCAAGTGAGTTTAAACCTCTGAAACTGACAGATGTTCTTTAATTCCGAGCAGCCATTCTCTCTATCTCTCTTCAGCTTTCGGTGTGTGTGTGTGTGTGTGTGTGTGTGTGTGTGTGTGTGTGTGTGTTGGGTGAGATGAAAGAGAGTGTGTCTAAGACAGAGGTGAGAGGAAGTGTGTGTATGTGTGTTTGTGTGTATGTAGTACAGTGTGTACAACAATGTACCTCCAATCTCCTCATTTACTGGTCAGTATGTCAAACCTACAAAGACATACCTTGGCGTTTTTTTGACAGTCCCCTGGAAATACTGTAAATCCTTCAGGCAGGTGCCTTTGTCCCAGTAATAGAAATGTCCAGCGAGACGTGTCTCCTCTATCACCACAGGAAATCGTTAGGTTACATTGTAACCTTTGTTTCCTGAGTGAACAGACTATCTCTCCACCTCAGGGCCGCTTGGAGACGCGTGTCGATCAATATCAAGCACCAGTCCCGCGGCAACACAGGTGCTCTGTCGCACTTATCAAGGCGTGGCTGGTGCGACCGGTGTGTCTTAAATAGTATCCACGTCACGCAATCCATCACTCAATCCATCACTCAAACTGTGGAATATGTAACAGAGTTGAGAGATAGTTCATTTGTCAATCTCCACTCCCCATTATTGTCTCTGAAATTGAATATGTGATGTGAGTTTTTTTATCTCCCTGAGAGAAGCAAGGACACCAGCTGAGATGAACAATTAGTCCCTTTGGGAACACTTCAAGCAGCACTGCGATGCCTAGAGTTATGTAGAGCTTGACCACGGAGAAGAATGAACAAATTAAATTTACAGGAAGGAGTTGGATTTCAATTGATTGCTAAACTGTTCATACACAGTGTTGTGAGCGCTGTAAACGATTTTTTTCTTGTTCCACAATGTCAAAGAGACAATTACTGCCAAGAGACAACTGAGCTGTGTGAAAAGTTATACTAATTGTCTGCCTCTCTGCCCTGCAAATCTCAAAAAGTGAAGAACGACTGACCTCAACCTCACGGAACTTGTGAAACTCTTTATTTCTCTCTAATGATGGCTGAAAACTGCATCTCTTCAAGACTCTTTTCAAAACAATATAATTAACATTCCTTTAATTAATCGTAATGCCATATGGGGTATATAGACTAGGCCTGATGCTAATGGCATGATTCTCATTATTGGAAGCTTCTCTGAGCTCTGGTGCATCTGGATGACCAAAAATGAATGACCGAACAATGTGAAGGCAACGGCCTACATGCTTTTCTTTTCTTTTGCTGAAGATGTGATACATTGGGAACAAGCCAAAAGCCTGGTGTACAATGTTGTGTTAATTAAATATAATGGCAAGGGCCATTGACCAGCTGACCTGATAACGTCTGGCTTTAGAGATAAAGCTATCCAGAGGATAGCTAGAGAAACCAGAGGAGGAGCTCAGATTTGTATTCTGCCTGTTCAGCCATTTGTTCTCTGCTCCTGCGGTAGGGGCTGGTCCAAATGCGCACGTTATGGAGGCCTGTGCAGCATAGACTTCCAATACGAGAGAACAAAAGGGTTTGGTGTGAGAGTGAGGGCTTGGCTTGTTCCTGAGCTGCTCGTTGTAATCTGTGGCGTCGAGGACTCCCTGGAGTCAACTCTTACAAATCCCACAATTCCCTGAGAGACACAGCAGCCCTGGTCTACCCGCAACAAAGACATGGAAGGCTGGCAACCGTCTGTGATCTCAAATAGAAATCAATGAAAGGGCCATGTCAAACAGATGGGTTTTGATGCATTTGTTTACATATGTGGACATATGTAAAGATGGCATTCAGGCTTTAAGAAATATTTCAACTGTGAGGCCTTTCAATCCCGCTGTCAGCCATAATATTGTATGTTGCTGAATTGACTTTTTTAGGTCAGTTTTACACGCAAACGCACAAGCGCGCGCACAAACACACACACACACACACAGACAGACACACAAGCACACACGCACACACGCACACACACACACACACACACACACACACACACACACACACACACACACACACACACACACACACACACTCACACACAAAGACACACACACACAAACACAAACAATAGAAATGTAGTGGGGATTATTGATGCAGAGGGTTCCCCCTTGCACAATCAATTTTTGATCTTATAGGGCACAGCTTATGGTTGTAGTAATTAAGTGTTACAAAGGTAAGATTTAAAAAAAGCTTCTGTGTTAGCTCTTCCCTTAACTGACAATGTAGACAAAGTCTAACTGGGAAATAGCCAAAATGATTTGATCAGAATTCTATTCTAGAGATCTATCAAATGTTTGAACCTCAGAAACAATTCATTGTTATATATGGGAGGAACACCATCAGTGTGCTGTGTGCAAGCTGTTATTTCTTCGGCTAATTTAAGCATTTTGCACTCAACTGCACCATCTAAAAAGAGGCCTTTTAATTGGCTTCGGTAAAGGACTCTTAACACAGAGAAGATGAATTAACTGCGTTCAGGCGGCACGGTCAGGTCAGAGTGCGAGACTCAAATAGCTACTGTGTGTGCATGCAGTCAGATGAGCCACTCAGTGCTCCAGAATCAGTATGCTTATGGAAAAAACAAAGCAGAATAAAAAAGTGAATAAGTGCAGAGACACATTAGATTGATCTCACCAAGATATTTTCATATTGTATTTTCATTTTGTAACACTGTTGCTAACATACTAAGAATGTGTACAGAGTTACAGTTAGTTTATGCAGTCTCTGCTTTTCACAAAGATGGAGTGTCACAAGGGTGCTGAATGGACTAGTGTGGTGGTGCTCAAGGAACTCATCTCCTGCAAATCTGATTAGGAAATTGAGAGCAGGTTTTGGACAGGAGGGGCTTTGGCTTTGTTACTGCCATCACATAAGAGTGACAACACTAACTCCTGATAGACAGGCCTGGGATTTCAAAGGCCCTCGCTGTTGAGGGAGTGCAGCTCAGGTAAGGTAAGTGCCAGTCACCACTGCAGAGTGAAAGCTGTGGAAAACAGCAGAGAGCTGGATCACTGCCCACTCTACTCCACTGCAGAGGAAGAATGGGGAGCTGACCATGGTCCTGAAACCAGCTGCTGATCCTGCTTTGCGCTGTCCATGGTGCTGAAACTAGTGCCTCCACACCTGCCATGCCTTTATGGATTGGGCTCACTAACCAACCCACAATGTAGAACATAACTACACTATCAGTGACACACCTTTAACAGTTATACACCATTATGTTTGAACAACATTTAGATTTATTCTCTTGGCATTAGAAGGTCAGTTCAGTAAATCACAAGGCATTAGAATCACACTAATGATGTATTGCAGACATGAATGTCAGAGAAGGTGCTGGCTCTGAATCTGTGCCATAGCCTTTTTTATGCTGGCTAGCAGCCCATTCTCTGCCATTGTATCTTGGCTGAAGGGTTCTTCACTAAACCGCCTCCCAGCAGCAGTGGTGCCTTGGAATCGGGGGGTATTTTTAGCATGTTCATTCTCGCCACTTGCACTTCTCGTCTCCCATGCAAATCTGCGGAGGCCCCTCCCCATTATATACAAAGACTTGAGAGCTTACTGCAAGATGACATTGAACTCCTTCCTTGGTACAACTTTTACAAAGTCTCATTCAGCTGTGCAGAACTGTCGAAAGCTTTGTGGCTTTAACTTTTAGAGGATATTTTAAATGAAAGGGACACTAATTAAGAGCCTACCAACAGTCTCATAACCCATTTTGTGTTGTTGCACATATCACGTGAAAAGAATATTTTGACTGGTATGTAAACTGTCCGCTTGAAGTATGACTAAATCATTTCATGCATTTTGCAGTTTGATTTGAGTACAATTATGAATATGACAGTGGCCCCAGAAGTTTGTGCTGAAAGGCACATCAAAAGCAAAACCAAGGCCATAGAATCACTACCTAGGAGGAACTAATTGTCCTTCAGACAAGAGGGTCCTTTCAGAGGGAAACATTTTTTGTTAGCACCGATATTATAACATTGTTCTCACTATGTGTGCCATTAAGATGTATCTCACTTGCAGCAGTAGAAATCCGCATGGGGCCTGTTAGTCAAAAATCACTTTTGCCTTTGAGTTGTCTGTCAGTCTGTTATAGGGGAAGTTGTATTGTTTACTTTACTTAAGATGCACACAGACTAGACACAGCTATCAGGGACGGGCGTTTTCACTTTCACCCCGCAGACCCTCTGTGACAAGTGTCTTCTTGCAATGAGATTGATTTCTTTTTTCCAAGTCGTCCAGCCGTCAGAGGCTTATCTCGATGTGTTTGTCTGAGAGTGAGAGCGTTGTCAACACCAAGTACTGAAGTATGTGTGGCTGATTTTATTGTTATTTCTTTATTTATTTTTTAATCTGTCAACGTCAACAGGCTCCCGAAGGATTACTCCACGGCAACTTTCCTCACATCTCTCACCCGGTGCTTATCGCCGCCCAGCGTTTCGACTCTCCCGCCGCCTTAATACCTGCGTTCCGTCTGCTGACAAAAAAGAGGAGGGCAAAAAGAACCGGACAGACACAAAGACATCCACTCAGGCAGTTGATTGCCAGTGCCATTATGTCCCCCGCATTCTCCAAGGATCCCAGTCGCTCGCAATTCCTCCATTAACAAGAGGGTTTGTGGTTTTCCATTTTCCCTTTGATGTGTGACACTCTGATATGGACTTGTTTTT
Organism: Sprattus sprattus; assembly: GCF_963457725.1. Taxonomy (NCBI): domain Eukaryota; kingdom Metazoa; phylum Chordata; class Actinopteri; order Clupeiformes; family Clupeidae; genus Sprattus; species Sprattus sprattus. The sequence goes on along the minus strand of NC_137910.1, from coordinate 23,327,615 downwards.
TAATACGTGTGACAGGATCCACTTAACAACATGAAGAGGAGCATGAGAAGGAAAGACTTATTTTCCTTGAGCAGTGAGAAGCCCCCCGATGACAACTTTCAAGAAAGGCGATGCTTCTTCGGAATGCAGGGGCATACATTTCAGGGAAGTGAGACAAGATAAAAAAAAAAGAAGAAAAGATCTGTGATTGAATAACTCATGAACATGGGGTGAATCTGGGGTGTTTGAGCCAATCGGGCGAGCCACAGCTCCAGCTTTTTCATTGCTATTTCTGTCTGCCTTTGTAACTTAATATCCAATTAAAATTAATGACAAGCCGTGTATGCCCATTCACATCATAATGAATAATATTCAGACGTAATGTAACCATCTTCCAAATGCCCTCTTACAACTTTGCAATTTGAGAAGTTTCTTGTGTCTACAATTCTTCTTATGTGTAAAAGTAACACTTCAATCTTTCTGAACTCAACACTTCTACCGCGGCCTCCAGACATTATCTTAGATCACAGGGATTTTTCAAAGGCTAACTTCCAAATCATCAAGAGACTGGAGGAAATTTAGTTAGGATATCCAGTGAGTTACACTATCATTTACAGTAACAGCGAGGTTAGGCCAGCTAGCCAGCATGAACCTCCAAAGAGCTTCTGTGACATGCTGGAGCGTGATCTATTTTACAACATCTGTTGCGTGCAAAATCAAAATCTTTTTCAAGTGGTTGTCTACAACTTAACATGTAATCAGGTATGACAGTGTGGCTGCAGGTGGGGCTTACAGGGAGAGAGAAATATAGAGAGGGAGGGATGGAGGGAAGGAGAGAGAAAGAGAGAGAGGGAGAGTGAAAGACAGAGAATGAAAGACAGATCAAGAGAATGAAAAAGAGAGAGAAATAGAGACAGAGAGGTAGAAAGAGAAAGCGAAAGATTAGGGAGAGAGTCAAATAAAAAGAAAGAGAGAGGCAGAGAGAGAAATAGAAAGAAAATGAGGAGAAGAGAGAAAGAGAGGGAGAGGGAGGAAGAGAGAGATAAGGATGTGACATTAATCAAATATGCAGACGGGGGTCACGTGTCTGTGGGGTTAATAAACTAAACAGCAACAGAATAATGAGAGGTTTACACACTGCCTCAGGAAGCCAGTTTCCAATTTTACAACCAGCAGGGTTTTTAGCATGTTTCGCAGCCCTCGCTAATTTCATCACAGAGAGGAGACGACTTTGATGCTAAATGCCAGTTTGTTCTCTTTGATGTAGACTCTGGAAGTTGCCTCCCCTCAGAGATTTCCTCATAGGTGGCGGGCTAACGACCACAGAGAAAGACAGGTGAGGCGTGGTCACATGTGTGGCGAGGCAATTACAGTGTCAGTTCCAAACACCAAACCGGCAGGTGCCATTCAAAGCAGTAGGATGCAGGCTGCCAGTGGGAACAACAGCAAGGCGGATGCTATTGGGAACAACAGCTAAGCTGCAGGAAAAGTAATTGAAGTTAGGGGACTCAGGGTACTTGGAGCTCATAATGAGATTGAAGATGCATATTAAAGGTATAATTTACACACAAATCTGAATATAAACGTGCTTTATTGGCCATAATAAGACCTTATGAAAATAATGTTAGTTTAAGAAATGGTGTAATCTAAAAATAATCTTAAAGCATAAAAGGAATAACATAAATGAATGAATGAATTAATAAAAACAAAGTACACTCACTTCCTTTTCTCCCAGATATAGCTAAACAACAATTTATGAACAATCCCATTGTAATGGTTTGCTACAGGGCACAAAAGAGAGTTCTCAGATAGAGAAAGAGTTTGGGCAGAGAAAAACACAGTCCACTTACCAGTGTTGGAGTCTCAGGGCCTTATTCCATTCACCAGTAATGCCCTAGATTAGATTCAAACTTCTTCTTCTTTCCTTTTGGACCGGAGGGTAGTACAGCAAATAAAGGGAACATTGGCAAACAATTTAGTTACGTAAGTGTTGCCTGTTTGCTGAAAACATATTAATTATAGAGGAAAAAGGTGTGCACCAAATGACTGTATTTTTGCTACAAAACCCTTCAAATGCTGCTTTATAAATATTTAAGATATTGAAAAACAATGGATCAGTTGATATATATGTCTGCCAGAAATCACAAATACCCAGCACTGAATAACACAAACAAAACAGTGTACAAAACACAAAAAAGCATATTGCTCACACATGATGAATCTTGATTGACAATTCAAGCTTGACTCATCTGTCATGGTTTTTTTTCATCCAAGGGCTTTCTGACTGTCAAGGCAGAATTTCAGCAAAATCTTTTAAAGAAATTCCTTTCAATTACTCATCATTCCTCTGCATTTCTATAATATAACACAAGGGTGCATGTATTATCATTCACTTTGATATGAATTATACATTGTATGACCACAGCGTGTGCCCAATTCCTTGACAAAACATGACAAAAGGCAAGTAGCTAATGGTCTTCAATTTATAAAAACTTTATAAGACCTTTTTTTGTGGGGTTTTAGGCTCAAACCAACAATGGATTTGTTATACTGTACATTTGAGTGCTCTGTTCTGATGGATGGACGGACAGACAGATGGATGGACAATTCAGATATAGAGCACGCAAAAACCATGTGAGAATATCAAACACACTAGGGGTTTCCAGGCGTGGAAGGGAGCGCTGTAGACAGAAAGAGGGAACCAGTGTGTGTCACGTGTAGAACGCACACCTCATAGTGAGAAACACAAAACCATACTGTTTACAGAATGTGAATCTTGATCGACACAATTTCAACAAGGCACTCAAAAAACTTCTTTCCATTAACTACTCATTACTTTCATTAATGTACTGTTTGCATTATTATCATTGCATGCCTGTATCCCATGATATGCTCATGACCTTAGTAATAGGATGAAACTAATAATTAATGACCTAGACCTTTAAAAGGTTGTGGTTGTGACCTTTATACAAACCTCCGGCCTTCTGTGGATTTGTGGACTGACATAAAAGAGGAACATGAAGGATACCTGACAATATCCAAATGATGCCCAGTGTGTCATCCAGTGTACTGGCCTCCATACCATCAGAGCACTGGTGAAAACAGGACCTCACCAATCACCCCTGTGAGTGCACAGAGAATCACTAGGTAGTGATTCAGTCAGTCACTATAGTGCATAGATTACATCTACCCTTAACTTAACAATCACCTCCAGAGGTATGAGTGAGTCACTTATTTATAATTATGTATGCTAGTGCTTTACATTGCATTTCCATTCATCAACATTGAGTCTGTGCAGAGGGAAACATTAATAAAGCAGTACTTGCTAATGGTTGTTGTCAAAGCTATTGGTTCAATCATAAAAAACAATGAATTAAGTGATGTTGGTTAAGGGATGGTTGGTAACCCTAAGTTAAAATAAGCAAAACTTAGATCAGTATTTAACCTTACTAAATATGTATACTATAATACTGTAGGCAATACTGTTTCATAGTTTTCATTATTTAAAGGCATTTCTGTAAAGCATCACCAGATGTGGTTCATATTTTACCCACTTGGTAAGTTTGGTAAGTATCCCAAACACTACACTGTTTATTTGTTGTTTACATTTTTTTATGCCCTACAATATTGCATGCTTCCTCAGAATCCACTAATAAATGAGTTTTGTGGACAGGCCTCCTAGTTCAGTCACAACCCATCAGTGAAATCTCTGGATATTTTCTTGGTCCACACTTGGAAGGGAAGACCAGCAAGGCTTCATCTTCCTTGTTTTCTTTTTTCCATAAATACCACTGAATTATGAGCTTTAATCATACGCTCCAAGCTGTTGTCCTAAATCACTCCCATCAATTGCGATGGCCTTCCCCTGCGGCCTAGCGCAGTGTCTAGAAGTGAGCCGGGGATGAGGAGACACTGTAAATCCCTCCTGCAGCTCACTGTGATTGTTCCCCTGAATCAGTATTTTATATGGCACTCTACTTATTCTGGATCATTGAGACGCATCACCACGGATGAAATATTGGGGTCAGTTCTGAAGCCGGATGAATTTTATGGCACAGAGGGAGAGGACTTTTTTTCCCCTGGCAAACCTTGTATTTATTTCTGGTCAAAGCTATCTGCAGTGTCTAAAAATATCTATTATTTGGTTTGTTGTTTGCTGTCAGTGGATGCTCTCGGATATGGTAACCTTGTGCAAACTTCACCGAAAGAATAAGACACGGTACATGCGCTTTAATTCGGAGCAGAATATTAATCAGTAAACAAGTGGAACAACCACAATATACAGCGCTGGCAAGAACTGGGGAACTTTTCGAACTCCAAAACACGGTTGCGTCAGCTCCTCCTAAGAAACTTCTTGTAAGAGCTTCCCTCCTGACTCAGATGGAGGCTTGCAATCAAATCTTTATTAGACAGCTCTGTTCTAGTCCTGACCTGATGACTGTGCAGAGGTTAAAGCGATTCCTCTCCCACTAAGGGGTTGAGCTACGATCCCTCTGTTTGCAACTCAGACAGAAAATAAGCCATGACGGAGGGCCAGAAGTTGTGGATTTTCAGAAAATGTTGCTCTAATTGTTTTGCACTTACACACTCAGGTTTGGCTTGTATCATTATGATCTTTAATGGTCTTTGATGACTTTCTTTATATCTTATATCTTCCATTTTCATACATTGTCCACATTGTTTGTGTTTTCAGTCATTTGTAAGGGGTATTGTGTATCTGTGGTTGACAGGATCCATGTGTTTCTACTGATGTGGCACACATCCCCATCACAGAATCACTCACCATCTCACAAGCAATAAGGGTTGCACATAGATGATTATCAGAAGATAAAATCATACCCAAATCTATCTGCACGAAGGAGTGTATTTTTGAACATCAAACTGGGGGCACAGATAATTAACCTTTTTTTCTGGGGTGACAAGTCTTCCACGGCAGCAAGTGATTTGTGGAAGCAGATTTGATTAAAATCTGGCTGTCGATGATTTCTCTTGCAGTTTTGATTTAATCAAACTGCTCGCGTACACCCGCTCATACCATCAGATTTACACATGCAGCAGAACACCACCCTCACGCGCTAAGGAGGTACTCAGTGGAAAAGTATTTTAAGCATACTGTGGCAATCAGACTTCCAGTTCCCCTGCATAGACATGCTTTCTCTGAGCCATAGGACACTTCAGAGTAAAATTACTTTTAAATGGCTAATTGAAAATCACTTTGATGGAGACACATTTTTCTTGTTTTTTTCCAGCCAGCAGGAGCAGAACTCTGTCTCTGATAGGAAACATACAGTCCTACTTAGACAACAGTTTGGGGGGCTGGTGAAGTTTTTTGTGCACCTCTGACAGGATGAAATGTCTTGCCTGCACTGAGTAGGTGTCTCAGTGGGGCAGTGTGTGTGTGTGTGTGTGTGTGTGTGTGTGTGTGTGTGTGTGTAATAGAGAGAGAAAGAAAGAGATATAAAAGGAGAGAGAGAGGAGAGGAGAGGGAAGTCAGGCCGCCTGGGAGTAGCGTGTCTCTGCTCCTGATGAATGAGGAAGCGCCACGTGGCTCATTTGTTTCCTGGCTCCCGGTTGCAATGGAAGCCACTGCGGGGGGATTCGTCCGCCTTCCAGCGTCCCCGCCCTCCCGCTGTGCGTTCACCCTGTGACACCAGCACACAGCAACACCAACTTATTACAGTTATTTGTGCAATACACAATAGGGATAATGATGTTAGCCATGCCACATACACAATATTTCTCTCCATTTGAGATTGTGGACAGTCTAGATGGCTGCACTTGGAAGGATGGGAGAAAGAGTGAGGGAAGAGAGAAAGAGAGAGGAGAGAGAGAGTGAACGAGAGAGAGTGAAGGATATTGCGGTTTGTTTTCCTGCCTGATGGCATAACTTGTGCCCAAATGATGTACTCCAGTAAAGTCACTACAGGATGACAGTAAATGTGCTCACCTCTAGGACAACAAAGGAATGGTGATTTCTGATTGCAAATCGAACAATAATCTCAATATCCATGACAACCAGTGGGAGACAGAATCTTCCATTTGAATCAGGACATTCATTTCTTTGCCATTAAAGGCTAAAATAGATTTTGGTTTAATGAACAGTATTTCTTTATGGAGATTCAAGCTGAAGCCATCTGGTCCTGTTTCTCTGCAAGACACTGATTTGATCAATCTATTTATGGGAGATGCAATCAACTGTCAACTGTTTATTTGCATTATATGATGGCAAGCTGTTTAATCTTATTTTCTCAGGGTGGGTGACCATGCGCACACGGTAGTCCAGGTGATTCAGGAAATAATTCTGCCATTACCGTAGAACATCAACAACAAATAAAGGTCAGCCAACAAGGCTGTCCAGATGTTTGGACAAGTCATACTTGAAAATGTGGTTCAGGCCCAGCATCAACAACCACAACAGCAATGAAATATCTGTGATAATTTGCCTCAGACTTAAAACTAGGCAATTTGAATAGGAGACTGCTATATTACGCAAAATGTCCTTAAGGGTAAGTTAACTATTATGGTTTAATATAAATAGCACTGTATTAATGACTTGGTAATAAAACACTCTGTAATTTAGCTGTTACCAAAGTTACATATTACCAAATGAGGAAAATATTCTAAGCACAAAAAGCCAATTCTAAAGCTATAGATGGAATAATACCCTTTTTAGGCATTTATATTTTTATGAAATATAAATATATAACGATGTATAGATAATATCCTTACAGGCTACATGTTAATAACACAGTAATAAAACATACTTGTCTTCTGGAAACAATTGTGCATGGTTATCATGGGCGGGAAGGAAGATGAGGAGGAAGAGCAGGAGGAATGCAGAGGTGTGTGTGGATGGGACAGGGAAGGTGCTGGTGGCGTGTGTGTGCGTGCGTGCGTGTGTGTGTGTGCGTGCGTGCGTGCGTGCAGTCTGAGCCTCCCAGCACACATCTGAAGGAGCAGGTATGGACACTGGCACACGTCAGTAAGGGGAAACGTTAGAAGGGGCCCTTTAACTCCCACCGGCTCTTCCGATTGTCACCGAAAATATGCTGCCCGCCATTGTGGCCTACTTCCTGTTCACCCAGCCTGGCACGAAGTCAACTTCGCAGAGCAGGTGTTTAGTGAAGTCAGGAAAAATCACTGTCTCCTGTGCAGATTTAGAAATGGCTTACTTCTTTTCCTGTGTTATTCTATGTGCGGATAGGTATACATGCACAGGGCTAATTTGTCTTTCTCTCTGCAGTATTTTTCTTTTGGGGGGCTGGGAGTATTTAAATAAAGAAAGCATTTTATTATGCATTGTTAGGTTGCAATAGTGCATCCAGCTTTTTTCCCGCTGCAGTGCTTTGTCTTGTGTGTTGTATTGCCACAGAATATTTCCAGGGTCAAGAAAATCCGTATATTTTTGGAACCCCCCCCCCCCCCCTTTTTTTTTTTTTTAAACCACCGCAAGCCCCTGCATCAACCCTAAAACAAATTATCACCATGACCAGAATGTAATCTCTAAGGAGGAGCTTCAAGAGAGAGGCAACATTCACACAACAACACACAATACCAACATGACAGCTACCAAACACTGAGTGCATTCATGAGGGATTCAGCTCTTTTTCTGTGGCCAATTCCAAATCCCTCTCTAAACTTTTGTATGATGTTGTGCAAAGACCACAGAAGTCAAGGGAAAGTGGAGTTATTGGCAACACATTTGCCCTTCCAAAAAAAACAGGAAACACTGTTCTTGGCAAGCCGAGGCATAATCTATCAGTGCTGTTGTAAGTGTGAGGGGAACATGCTAATGTCTGACAAGGTCAGAAACGTATTTCCAGTCTCCCGTCAGGTTCTAAATATGTGTCTAAGTCCTCTATGACAAAAACGGGGCTGTGTTTTGTTCACTGAGTCCTGCTAGGATTTTTTTTTTGGGGGGGGGGGGGGGGGGGAGTAAAGGGGGCTGAAGTCTTCCAAAAATAATTAATTGGGGCGACAGTGCATTTGAGCTTTTTTTGCCCCCTCACAAGAGACCTTCCTGTGAGGGTCCAGGGGGACGAAGTCACATTAGAGCAAGACTGGATGATTTATGGAGCGAAGATGGCTCGAGCTTTATGCTTTTGAGAGACCTGACCACTCCAAGCGGACTTTTTGAACCGTTTTAAAACACTGTGTCCCAGAGCGATGGTACATTAGACGGGGAAAGTCAACATTGTCTGAAGGAGAGAGCGTTAAGGTGACTACGCTTGACGTGAGAAACCACTGGAGGTTTGCATAAAATATGTTTGAATTGGATGCAAGTCCTTGCATGTCCATTTAGCCAGGGGCCTATATAGCATTGATATATTCTTTATAAATCAATATATTTTTATGCACTTTATTTGATTTTTTTATGTTATATTTATTCTATTTAAAAAAAAGATATCATGAAAATATCTTAATATACTAGCGTCCTTTCTTTTTTTACACATGTCCAAAAGGGAGGCTGTATAATCCAGATAGCTCTGACTCTTGATCTTCATCTTGGTTTGCAGTATGATGCTGTTCGCCTTTTGAAAATGACCGAAAACGGTTTAATATTAACACGTTCCTTATGAAGAGTTATGAGACTGCCAGAAGGTGGCGGGCGGCTGATCTAGACCAGGGCGTGAGCCACAAAGAAGGACTGGTGCAGCTGAAGGTCTTTGTCATTCAAACCGAGAAAGGGGCCCACCCGACTTGATTCCTTTCCCCAGCTTATCTCAGACGTCAAATGATTGAATGATATCATGTGGGCTTCTGCTTTGTAAGAGGATTTTTGTATCATAAAAATTGCTCTGTCGCGCAGTCATTCGCTGACAAGATGGGGGCAGGCTCACCAAGGAGTGAGAAAAGATTGAGCTGAATAAAACGGTAAGTGGTTCCTCGGACAGTGATGATATCAAACAGCGCCTAATATCCATGTGAAAAAAAAATCCACGATTCAGATATTCTCTACAATGCTTCATCAAAATAATGGATGTTCTGTCCAAATGCATTTGTTTTCTCATATTATATGCACTTGGGAAGAAGGTGAAGAGGAATCATCCAAGATGAGGGAGGGGACAAATTAGTGCTAAACGTGCAACACAGAGCTTGTTATCCATGTTTCCTTCGTGTTGAACTGTAGCTTACCATTACCTGTGTCTGAAGTGATTGATGCCCTGTCCAGGATCGAGCGAGCAGGTAGAGCCCAATGTCTGTGAGGGAAAAAAAGGAAATAAGGGGATGGGTGTGACGCAGGTGTCATGGCTTGGATGTGTATCCTGCACTAGGAACCTGAAAGAAAGGGAAGGAATGTGCAGTTCAGCCATGTCCAAGGATATTGTTTCATGCTAATAACAGCATGGGTCAACACCAAGAGAAAGCAAAACATAAAGTGGGAAAACCCCCTCGGTCTGTATGTATGGGGACTGGGGAGGACCACACGTGCAGACGGAAATGAAAAAGATGAAAGAAAGAGCCACCCTCTGTTCCTACTGTATATGCTAATGGAGGTCATTAAGACGTGCAATAATGCTAGACGCACAGACTGCCTTGTGTCAGCTGACATCTCGCCACAGGACGAAGGTCAGGCTTTCCCTATAGAGATGAACATTTCATTCCAGTGTGTCTGTTCAGTACAAGGTGACCACCTCTCGCCCTCCGAGGCACTTGAGCGTAGATGAAGACCTCACGCATGCCAGATGAAATTAGCAGGACCTCCACTCGCTCGTTGCCTCCTGCCAGTCTGCTTTCTTTCTCCCACAGGCAGCGCCATCGCATTGTGACTTTGGTTCGCTGCTGCTGTTGTTGTTGCTGTCGCCGTGGAGTGATCAAATGCGTTGTGACATGCCTCCTCGCCTCGCCTGCCCCGGACCCCCTGCTTGGGCCCCAATCGTGCAGATGGCAAGAGGCAAGCCTGTCTGAGAGCACGCTGGTAATGAGTGCTGCTGCTGCCGCAACCACCACCACCCTCTCAACCTGCCCTCCTGTAATGGAATGCTTGGATTCATGATTCAGAACCACAGTTGCAATGCGATGCTGGGAAGTGAGGAAGGAAAATGGAAATAGGTTTATCCAAAAAAAACAGGCTCTTCGAGATGACTGCGCTCGGGCTCCGCGGGCATACAGAGAGACATGCATACGCGCACACACACACACACACACACACACACACACACACACACAGACACCCCCCCCCCCCCCCAAAACCAACCAACGCACACACACACACACAATTGGTCCACGTTAATTATTCAAAGTCAGGAGCGATTAAGTGCATGGGAGAATGCTGAAGTATGGGTATGTGTCCCTAGGCCAGACTTATATGTGCCAGGTAGTGGAAACTAAAACCTGAACACATTTTAATATTCAAACAACCAACATTATTCATCATTGCATCACAACAATACATTACTTATATTGGACGTCTATTTCTGACCACATTAAAGGATTATGTGATTGATTCACCAAATGCATATATCTAAACATGCATATCTAATCATAATTTCATTGTCAAGAGCCGCAAAACATGAAAAGTGCTTATAATGGGAACTGTGACTAGGAATAACTTATGGGTATGAAAAATACAACAGTAATACCAAAATTCTAATAATGTCAGCATCCTATAAAAGCAACATAGGGTTTGTTTACTCCCATTGTTTGGAGGAGGCAAAAGTTTGAACGTAACCATTTATAAGAGCTTGTATATTATTCATACATCTCACTTTGTCGACACAAACCCTTACAGGAGAATCTAGAAAGGTTGCTTTGACCCATGCCTTAAATTAACGCTAATCAAAACACTTCCGAAAGATAAATGGCTGCCTTTATATTTCAATGCTAGCGCTCCTTTCACAAAGGTAGAGAGTCTGAGAGCCTAGAATTATCCCCAGAGGAGCAGGCACAGCAGCCAAAAAGTGCTTATTTATGACATTTCTTCTGTAGTTGCTGCAAGATTAGGGGAAAATTATACCCCCAGTGAATACAATTGTGCACATGGAACCACTACATCAAGATAACGACGGCCCTCTATACCCCCACCTTGATTCAGAGATGGAAGTTTTTTTACTTAATACCGAGCCACCGACTACAACAAGCACAACTTTGCCTATATCACAAACAGGCCAGGCAGTGGTTGTCTTCCTTTCACAGTATGACAGAAGCATAGCAAACTCTCTTTTCCACCCTTGACACGCTAACCAGTGATGTGGATTAACATCACATCCACTGTACATTATGAAAACGCCGTCTGTGGGTGAAATTAGTTGTCAAGGGCACATAATGGCTGGTAAAGGAGTACATTACCTTGTGTTCCCCACCTCTCTTGCATACACGTCCATGCGGTCATATTAACCTCAAGGAAGTCTGACAAATGGACCTAATTAACCAACAGGAGGCTTGAGACTTGCGAGTGTGCGCGCATGGCGCTCAGAGACGGTAAATGCGCTCGGCATGGGGCATTTCATCAAATGCGTTCGAGAAATGGGGCATTACATCAAGGTCATTTTATTCCTCAAGCATCACCATTCCTATGGAGCTGCAGGGCGTGATCCTGAAATGGTGACGATTCTGAATATGTGCACTCTTTTGCATAGGAATGGGAAGCGCATGACGAATGGCAGTTCCCCAACTGTCTAATTTGGCACAGGTGCCAGGACTAAATAATAAATACACAAGCGGTAGATGACGTGATGGCGCCAGGACGTTAAAGAAATTTTCATTTCGCTCACCACAGAGCACAGTAAACACATGTAAATGATTCACAGCCTTTCACTGTTCCTCCCTCAAGATAAATGGAAAAACAATACCATCACACACGAGGAGGGAGTCTTAAAAAAAAAAAAAAAAAAAAGGCACCTTATGCCTTTCAAGTACCATGGCTCTGCTCAGAATTCATTACACATTTCCCCCCATGAGATGTTCCAACCCAAACAGGCCCTGGACCCAAGTAATCAGCCGGGGGGGGGGGGGGGGGGGATGCTTCAGCATTGGCACTGGAGCCTATAATGGGGTTTATAATTGTGAATCTATTTGTCAAGGTGAATGCTGCCTTGCTGAACTGACGCAAAGCCATGGAGGATAGAGAGGACAACAGTTTTCGTCCAACACAGGCAAGTGACGCCGGATATTACATCAAGGTCTCTCTCACTGGTAAGCATCTGGCTACGCACTTACAAACTAGCTACATTATTACTTAGAGCAAATTCCCCTCTGAGTGGGGCTCCACAGGTTCAATTTTAAAAAGTAATTTCAGTCTGGCTATGTGGGAAAGGCATGTGATCGCCGTCAGCCAAGGCCCGTACCCCCATCACTGTGCCACCTTAAATGGCCAACAAAGGGGGCAGATGAGAAAGCCTGAGGGTCATGGGTAGGGATGGGTATCGTTTGGGTTTTTTCCGATACCGGTACATAACCGATACTTTTAAAACGATACCGGTGCCTAAACGGTGCCAGAACCGATACTTTTTTTTTTTTTAATTAAAGACATTAGGCTTATTTATTGCCAAGGCAAATAGTTTTCTTCAAATTTAACAATATATTAACTGTTTAAGGTATACTATAAATAAAAATAAATACAAAACACTTGGCTTCAAACCTTTTAACTTCAAACTATGAACAATATATTAACTTATAACAACTGTTTACAGTATACTTAAATAAATATAAATAAATACATAACAAACTCTGTACACACACTTCACACTTAAGTAATACTTTTGCAGAAATATGAGCATGTTTGCCTTCAGAGTAAAACAAATATTAATTAGTTTGCATTTATTTAAACCCACTGGTTTCGTGAATGTGTACTGCCCCTTTAAAAGTTTAGCTTCAGGGCCTCTTGAGTTCTCTCCCCCATTTACACCACAATCTTTTTGTGCGAAATACAGCCACACTTTTGATCGTTTACCTTTCGACATTTTCTCCGTTATATTGATGGCTAGCTCTGTTTGTGCTTGCTCTGTGCAAGGCTGCCTTCTCTTCGCTGTCAGACTGTTGCAATGTTATTGTAGCGTCCAAGTTAGTGCTCTCTTAAGAACTCACATTGAGAAGGAATATCTTTGGATGAGACGGTAGCTCTCCGTTTAATAAAGCGTATCCAACTTCTGCTTAGAACAACCACACTTATCTTGAAACCGAAACCACACGCAAGTCAACCCATTACCATGGCAACTTCTCAACACAAATCCCGTTTCCACTAGTCCCATACGGAATGCAGCGTGAGCGACACAGGCGAGAGTCTATATTGGGAGATGGAGCAGTTTTATATGTGCCCCACGAAATCTGTTATCAACACAAAAAAGTATACAGATCGTACTCAGAAAGATCTACGCCACTAACGTTACTTCTCGTTAGCTATCGCTAGTTTTGTTAAATTATAAAAATTTTAATTAAAAAAAAAAAACAAAAAAAAAAATGATTTGCTCAGGCACCGAAAGGAAGCCCGAAATCTGCGTTGCATTTCGGTCCGGGTAGGTATCGGTTGTATGGAACCGGTGCCGTATTGGTACCGGTTCTTGGTACCCAACCCTAGTCATGGGGAGTTTTAATTAGGAGGCATCTGTTGACCAGACAGTCAATGAGGATTTTAAGGACAGTCACCACATAAAGAGATGTGTAGACAGCACATGGCTAGAAGTCCTCGTTTAGAGTGTACTGCAATGCAGAGACAGGAGAGTTCATATTAAGAGAACCTCACAAGCAGTGTGGTTTTGTTCCAATTATGGCACAGCGCAGACTGATCGCACTTTACTAGCCTGACCTGACACACTTGTGTTCATTGGCAAACCCAGATGGTGAAGTACAAACGGAGGTAAACCGTTCAGATATAAGAGTCTAATGTGTCTACGACTCTTGAGAAACGTCTGAACCGGAGCTAAATGTTCCAGGGACTACCCCGTGTGTACACATCAGCTGCAGTTCTCTACTCACTTTCATGAGTTAATAAATCAAAATGGCAGAGGTGCAACTAGTGCAATCCCACAGAGACTCAAATTCTCTGCACAGAAGAAGCGAAAGGTTACAGGTCAGTAGGATTCCACCGGTTCAGCTTATTCGTTTATAAGCAAGGCCAACTGCACGGCTTCAAATTGGTCACATTATCAATCAAACTACAACTTGGTCTGTATTTGAGAACTCAGGCCTGTGGAAGCTGTTACACATACTGGGGGTTAAAAAAAAAGTCTCTCTGAAATTTACATTTTTACAGAGTTAATCACTTTTCAAGAACTCTGTTTAGCACGTTTAGAAAACTACAAATTGTCTCAATTAAAAAAAAAAGACTTGCAACTAGGACAAGAGGGACCTCTTCCTTGGCCCTACATTCCAGATTAGACACTTAATCAGTAATAACGGTGTCGGAAATACTGGACACAACACTGGGTCTCACAGAAAGGCCTCACAACACCCACTCTAGGGTGAGAACGTTCATTCAATTTGGCCCTTAATGGCACCATTACATGCCTTTGCCTTACCAAGGGAACCATTTGCATTCACAATGCAGGTCCCAACTCCACTGTGCTCCTAATTGCCTCTAAATTTAGCATCCCGGGCTTGTTCAGGATGTAACGGAGTGCAAGGAAAGATGGGCGCACAGGGCCATTATAGACAAATGTATGACGAGGACAGAAGGGTAAAGGGGACGGGGTATATTGGGGACATACTGAAATGGGCAGGGTCATTATTCAATGCACGGAGAAAACTAACTGTGGAGAAATTCACATTAGGGTCTTATCTGTCCATGGGATAAGTTTACTGAAGGCAAAAAGATGTGTGTGCGCGTTGGGCGAGGGGAGAATAATATCTAATTAGTGCTAATTTATTCATTATGCCTTATCGCGATGTAGAAAAGGTCTGAAATGTCAACAAGACGTAAGAAGAAAATGTCTTGAAGGCAAAGCCCAAAGATGCTTTGGAGGGCTGGAGTTTAGAGAACATCACTAAGACAATCTGGAATAAATAGCACACCTAGTCCCTCAGTAGCGTCCCATTAGAGTTATGCGCTCCTCCACCATGAAGAAGAGTATATCTAGAGAGATTAGAGCGGTAGGTATCCAAAATGAAGAAAGCCACATCATGCTTAGTATTCAGGCCATATCAACTTGGCCCATGCACGAATACAAAATAAAACGCTCCAACTGGCCCTCAGTATTCCCTTCAAGCACTCACCCATAAATCCAAATAAACAGCTCTATTTTAATTTCACTTAGCTTTTCCCTACAGATGTGTGTGTCAGTGTGTGTGTGTGTGTGTGTGTGTGGGGGGGGGGGGGGGGGGGGATGGCAATCTTAAATTCAACGAGATCTAGAATTGGTTTAATTCGCCTCCCGGGGACAAACGAACAAACCCGAACAAACGTACAAATAAGCTCAGATGGAGTTGGCTTAAGCTAAATAGCACTGAGCACTGTTCTGGGCAAAGGGATACAACAGTGGAAATTGTGTTTGCTCGAGGCCATCAGACTGAGGAAGCAGCCGTGGTAAAGGCCCCTGTTGAAGGCAGCTGAGAAATATCCTGGTCACAGCCGGGTAGGCAGGCAAATCCTCACTCTGGTGTTGGACACTGGCGATAAGCCACCGCTGTTCAAACCGTGGCAAATGGAATACATAACCCCAAAGAACCTGCGGGCTGTTCCAAGACAGATGGTTTGTGATAACAAAAGATAACAGTCATTGTGCTTACTTTATAGGGCAAGGCTTAACAAAACAGAGAATTCAAAGAATAGCATTTCACATTTATTTTATTTTATTATTGCGAAAGGCAGTGATAGTCGATATGGTTTTAAATTCAGCCACCAGGACGAAAGATATCAATACAAATGTAGCAACAAAAAGTTTTTATAAAGGACAAGCAGAAAACTTCATCAAAACATTTCGAATAGGCAGAATACAACCATACATAAAGAGCTTGACAGTTAAGAGGTATTAGGGTTTGGATGCCTGGTGCCCCTTTCGCAAAAGTCAGCAAGAACTGTTCAGAGACCAGGAGAGCTCCAGAAGTTCAGAGAGCCCTGGAAATAACACTCTTTACCAACAAGGCCAATACTCTCACAGGGCTGCTATTCGTCCGTGAAGAGAGAATCGAGGTCTTCCATTTCGGCAGCGTCTTGCTTGGAGAGTGCTTGCGTTTGGGGGTGGGGGTTGCTGGGCGTCTTAGCAGCCATGTTTTGGCTTTTCTGGGGCATCTCCGCCGGTTCACTTTTTACCTCCTTACTTCCTCCACCTCCACCTCCTCCTCCTCCTCCTCCTCCTCCTCCTCCCAGCAGCTTCTGGCTCTCAATGAAGTACTGGTTGGGGTGGTTGAGTGAGAAGCCAGAGTCCTCGATCTAGTGGGACAGAAATGAGAGTGACGTTCAGTACAGAACAGTGTACTGGACCACGATGAAAGTACCCACAACGGTCACCCCAGTGATGATTGGCAGCCAAAATCAAACATGTAAAATACAAGCAAACAGTATCACCAAAGTGATTTATGGTCTATACCAACACACACGATATCCTTATAACCTCTTTTAAGTAACAACTTATTCCCTGTACACCTCCCTTGCCCGATGTCTTTGCTAAGAAAAGTGAATCTGTTTTAGAAGCCCAGTGATCCATCACTGCTTGGCAGATCGTCGTCCTTTTCCCTCCTTTTTCTCAGCAAACGATGGCTGATTGTTAAGCTGCTCCTCCCCAGCCGAGCAGCGCTGGGTTCAGCACCCCGATCACCTAGCCGTAAATAAATCAAAGGTCTCTGCCCATCGGATGTGCGGGAGGGGGAAAAACAATCCAAATCCCTGTGGTGGGAGATCTCCACGATCCATTATTCGCAAATCTCTCTCAGCACTTAAACCGCATTCCGCGTCGGAAAAGCGAGGCAACTCTGACCGTTCTCTCGGGTGACTAATGAAAAATGCATAAACACGAAATTAAACTGAGAGGCGGCTCAGAAAAAAAAAATGAATCAATCCACAATTGTTCTGCTAGTAGCAGCCTAATTCCCCCACGCCGGCATCCGCCCCCCCCCCACCATTCTCAAGTAAACCCCCAGTCCTTCAGGCCCATACTGTCCGCCAAGGCTGAACACCCCCCGCCCCCTCTTGTGGGGTGCCATTTCATTATTCTTCCTATTGTTTGATTTATTGCCCTTGTGTAAATATTTCATCAGTGAAGTATTACATTTTGACCTTTAATAAATGCAGCAGAGAAGGGAGGGAGGATCAGCAGTGATCTATCTGTTCTTACTCACAGATCTGGAACCAGGGGGGACATATGGTGGTGATTAAAGTCTCTCAGGCATGGGCCTACAAGTGAGCCGCTGCAGCCCACTGTGTAGAGAGGGCTCCTGCGCCTGTGTGTGTTTGTATGTGTGTTTTTGTGTGTGTATGTTGGGTGTGTGTGTGTGTGTGTGTGTGTGTGTGTGTATATGTGTCGGGGGCGTGGGGGGGGGGGGGGGCAGGCAAGGTGGACAGAGAGGAGAGGGGGAATACCCCTGTACCAACACAGGTCTTTATTCTTGGTGGATACTGATGTCTTTTTTTGAAAGACAATTCCATATAGGGATGGCCAGATTATCGTTTGATAGTTCTTGGATCATTGTGGCTAACCTAGCATGTTTTTTCCAATTCATTTTCTTTTGAGGGCCAAGGATTGGTTTGACTGCATGCCTTCAGGCAATTTGTCACGCTCTTAACGTTCTTTAGGACACCCCGCCCCCTTTTCCCCACATCCCTACAGTGTCAGTGTGTGCTGGGCTGTCCTTGGAATGTAAAGACACAGCGATTTCAAAAGGAGAACACTAAAAACCATTATGGCCCATCAAGGACTCCTTGAGAGCAGTGCAACATTACTGGGAGAGGGACAGAGGAGCGGGGGAAAAAGGCCAATTATCAAGGGCTGGTTATTAGTGGCACGTGATGCATCAGACTGTGGGCCATTTTATGGCCTTGCCCACACTTGGTATACTGGCCTCGTGAAACATCTCCATTGTGGCGCTATTAAAGAGTCAGAGCAAACAATGCAGTAATGTGTTATCTGATCCAATTACATTTATATGGACCCAGAGCACACACACCTCTGATAATTGCAAAGGATAACAAGGCACTTGGGATAAGGACAGCTGAGAACCTGTCCACTAGGCCAGCTAAAGGAAAATGATTTGCAGGGTAAATGTATGAGAGAGTATTCGATTCTAAAAATTAAAAAACAAATAATTTCGAAATTAGGTAAACCTTGAAAACAAATTCTTTGACAGACTTTGTCATGAAAAACCCAAAAGCAAAAATCCGAGGAGCATACAATTTCCAATGAGGTCAGAACCTTGTATGCACGGAGACAAACGTTTGAAGTGCTCGTCTCTCTCTTTCATATGAACTGTTTTCTTACATTTCAAATTGAGTCCCCTCACAGATAAGGCAGTGTTGTGCATCGGCACACTATGAGCGCACATTTCCATCCCCAATGTGTCATCTCCGCTGCTTTGAAAGAGACTGACCGCCTTGGCACATGTCAAGGAGTTAATCCAGAGTGACATCACTCTGGATTATGACTTCCTTGGAGGGAGAGAAGGGAGGAAAAAAAACTAACAAAAAACCACACACACGCAAATCCGGTGCTGTGGCATCCAACACAAGCATGATAAATACTGCAGTGCAGAGGCAGGGGGGAGAAACAAACAAACAAATAAACAAATAAATAAATACATAAAATGAAATAAAATAAAATAAATAACTGTGAAGCTGTTGACACATGAAGGCTCCCTAATTTGGGCTTTCGGAGCGCTCAGCCCCACAAAAACTCTCCGCTTTCATGCCCTCCGCAACACAGTGCATTACCAGACCCTACAAAGAGGTGTGAGAGCTGGCTGGCTGAACTGTACCGCACAGTCCCATAATGAATCCTCAACGGGCTGAGAGATTTATCGTACTCCGGGAGAAGTTTACAATGGCTCATTCCACAATCCCTTCTTCCCCCATCTAAATAAGGATTGAATATTAATAACGTGGGACGAGTGAGTGAAAGTGCTGATCTGAAAGGTCTCTGCTAAAAAGCAGTAGATCAAATCATTTAAATATTCATGAGAGGGGGAGGGGGGGAATGAATCTAAAGTGCTATAATAAACCCATAAAAATTAAACGGCAATGACAGCTAATGATGGATGCGAGTCGGGTGCCTGGTTGATGCAGAGTCTTCGCGCTTGAGTTGTGGCAGCCATCCCCGAGCTAAGCTGACGAGAGACGAGAGGAGAGGAGAGGAGAGGAGAGGAGAGGAGAGGAGAGCCGAGCCGAACAGAGCAGATGAGGGGAGGAGAGAGAGGCGAGCCTCAATTTTATCCGGCTGCGAACTTACCCCATGTGTAAACTCGAAGTACTTCTGGCAGGCCAGCTGATAGTGCATTCCCTTGACTAAGTCCAAGATCTGTAAAAGTGAAGGGGGGGGGGTCACAGTGTCATAACTTTGAAGCAACACTCTAGCACACAATTACTGAATTACAAGGCAAAATTGTAAGAATGTAGCTTTCACCGCACATCATCAACTTTATCGCCAAACACCACCAGTTAGCATGCTGAGCAGCATCTATGATTGCCAACTGTGCTGTTGCTGGTGTAAGCACTGTTTTTTGGGTAGTTGGTTTGGCCTTATAGGTAGTTAGCTCACTGGTCGTTAGGGCTGGGGGTAAACTATTATTTTCTAAACGATTAATCTTGCGATTTGTTTATCGATTAGTCGACTAATCTAACGACTAATTGGACGATTAATCTAACCATTATTTTTCAGTTGCTCGCTTAAAACCATAATGTATCTCAAATAAATACCAAAAAAATCTTAATAATATACTTTATTGAGCACCGTTTTGCACAGCAAAAGTCCAACAATGCATTTCATGTTTATCTAGAGGCACAGTAAAAATGTTTGCTACTCAAATGAGCCCTATCACACTTGGAAGTGCTTATTAATTAAATGTTTTCAGTGCTCATAAAAACATTCATTCATTCATGACCACTGCCCACCACCTTATGTGCAGCCCTGGCCTGGAAGTTGCTTGGCGCCATTAGTTGACATTGGCGATCTAACATAGTGAATCATGATACATACTATAAGATGGCCAACGTTAGTCTAATGTTATGTGTTTGACTCGTAAATGACCACAGCATGAGTTAGCTCTCTGTGCCGTTTGTTCGTGCTTAGTTGCCGTGCTCTGCAGCCGTAAGTTTAATTAACGTTAGTTAGCATTTAACTGACACAGCTGTCTAGCCGCTAGTAGCTAGCTAACGTTAACTACTAGCAACCAAGCACGAACAAACTGCACGGAGAGCTAAGAAGATAGTTAGCTAGCACCACGGAAGTGCGCAGACCTCAAGCTACACAACACACTGAACAAACGTTAAATCAATGTAACCAACGTTACTTATTGTCCCCTTCACGAGAGACAATTGGGTGCCTCCGCCTCAGATGCTCCCACATCGCTGTTGTGCTGGTGTGGTATGCCAACTCCATTTGGCAAAGACGGCAAATAACGACACCTTTACATTTGGGACTGAATTTGAAGTATTCCCATACCTTCGATGATTTAGGGCGAGGTATTTGGACTTTTTATTTTAATGGGGCTTTTTTGCAGGGCTTTGAGGGGCATCCTGCTGTGGGTGGTTGCCGTTTCTATCTCCATTCTAATTGCGCAATGTTTGTTTCTGTTTGGGTCAACCACGTGTATGTGGCGAAGCGTCGACGTAAAAACAAGGCGTTGACGTAATTTTGAAATTGACACGTCGACATCATCGACGCATTGCTACAGCACTACTGGTCGTACACCACAAATACCTCTCTGTGGCTCTAATTTCAACTGGTTGTGAAAGGGAGGAAGGAGAAAGGCGGCCTGCTAGCAAACCGGTCTAAATCCAGCCCCAGCATTTCATAAGATTGTTTTGGACGAGGATGTGAAAGGTCACACAGCATGTCATTTTTATTTGTCACTGTGCTGCTTGACCAGATAGAGGTGGATTTCAACAAATGAATCAGAAAACAAGATTAAAGATGGGACTTGAACATTTTCCTCCCAAACAGGGTGGAGGGAATATCTCAAGGCAAACGGAGTAGCAAAAAGACCTGAAAGGTCACTATAATTTGGTCCATGCAGCAGATGAACTATTACTGTATTACACATTAGAAATGGTCACAAAACCACCATAACATATGTAAGGGATAATGTATTGTCCGGAGGTCATTATCCAAAAATAAATCCCGTTGTTTCGTCCTGAAGGGATTTATTTTTGGATAATTACCGAAGGACAATACATTATCCCGCATATTATACGGTTACTTGCCAAAAACGATAGAAGACATTCCTCCAACATACCTCTTTTTAATGATTTAGTTGCCGTTTCATGATTACCGTTGAGAAATAAATAGTTCTTAAAGCAAATAGAACTTTGAAGTTGCAGGTGTTGCGTAGCAACCCATTACTTGCTGACTTCAAATTACCATTAGTCTGTTACGTTAAATGACCGGACTTCTTGCAGAATGATATGAAAGATGTGAATTAGAAGCACAAAACTCGTTGCCAATGACAGTGGTCAATATCTTTCGCAGCGGTGAATTATCAGGAAATAGTCACCGGCGAATGTTGGGATGGCCCATTCAAATCAACGGTACTTTTTGGAACATTCTGAAGAGCCGTATAATAAATATAAACAACCATACCACCATAACCTATAATCTTAACTCAGCCCAGCTTCATTTTCTTTACCTGATTTAACCTAAACATCTCAAGATTAGACAAGAGAAAACTAAATGTAGTGTGTCATATAGCTTTTTGTACATGGAAATGGTCTGCAAAGTCCAGCCCACAGTACATTCCAGAGGGAGTAACTCTCTCCCACAACAATACTTTTATATGCTCTAATATAATGCTCTAGCGTTTAAGACAGAGGATGAATAGAGATGTAAAGATGTAAAAATTAGTTTTTGGAACATCTCTCTAACAACTCTTTAAGTATTCTATCTGTTCCAGACTAAATACCAAGTAGGTCACGACTACAACATCTAGGTTACAACCACACCACCACCACTACTACTACTTCTGCAGTTACAGCTATTAGCACCATTTTCACTGCAAAAGTAGATACAAACATGAGAAAAGAGAAATATGAGAGGGACATAAGTTCAATTTCTGGTGAAAAATATCTGTTTTAGGTGAATAATATCTGGTTAATGTGATTGTTCACAAGCTTACTCTGTTTTAAAGTCATGACATTTGTAGGCACAGGTTTCACAGTTTGGGTATTTTAGCAGGTTGGTTTAAGCTAAACCCCACCACTTCTGGAGTGAGATTTTACAGGGTTTATCTTGCAGACTATCTACAGAGCATTAGATTATGGTGAATATTATTCTCAATATCACAGCCTTACTACCCAGAAATGATCAGTGCTTATTTAATTATAGCCAGCGGTTTCCCTATTCCCCGTTTGATTAG
>NC_137910.1:22642705-22700205 GCF_963457725.1 Sprattus sprattus | reverse complement strand
CAACACTTGCGACATTTTTATGAAACTACAGTCTTTAAAAACGATCTCTCCCTTTTATAAAGGCCTTGTGTGTTTCTCTGTCCAGACCCATCAAATAAACTGCCATCTCTCTGTCTACTTCGAGCCATGGTGTTTTGTGCATCATGTGTTGATTATATTGTTGGGTGAACAGACTTACTTTGTTGAACAGAAGCCAGCAATTTCCAGGATGGTAACACAAAGGTGAATAATGATAACATATGGCCTGTGTCAACAGGCCACACTAAACCATTAATCCAGTAGAGTGACGCACATATTTAATATATTAATTATGTATTCATTTCTGAAGCATATTTTTTGTGTTTCATCTGGTTATGTATTTGATGTGGCTGAATATATTATCGTATAATGACTGTGCTGTGGTGGGTATATGGACTTATTTCTGTACTTTGTACTGTTGTATCACTGATTCACACTGCTGCATCACTAGAAATAAAGTTTTTTTGTAATGACAAACTAGCTATCTAATACATTTATGAAGAAAGAGTATGAAATGTATCCATTGTACATATGAAACTAATTTCTCGGGAAAAAAACTAGTTGAGAGAGATTGAGACAATAACAGGAATGGAAAAGGGGCTGTGCTGTGCTGTGCTGTTAGACGTATGGTGTTAGACAACTGTAGTTGAAATTATGTAGCTGGAGTGATATGCTATTAAAACACATTTATGAAACATTTATTTAACAATTTAGATGCCAACACTGACTGCTTTTGAGTTTAGTGAAACTGCAGTGCAAGCAATGAACATTTTAAGGAGACTTCATTGGTAACAAACCTCAACGGTAATGACCGCACAAACACACAGGGGAAGACTGTAAAACCACACAATCAACAGTTTGACAGCTGAAAACATCCTTGTGTCTAGTGAAACTGTATGATGACGATGGAGACCATTGCACCATTTACCATCATTTTCATGGCCATGTAACAGTATCATGTCATCAAGCACAAGGTCAGGGTTGAGGGTCTCTGGTAAAGCACTAGCCAATGGGACCTCCTGAGAAATGACACTGTTCTGAGCCCCTGAAGTAGGCTGCATAGACCCTAACTGGTTAGTATTTTACCAGCGGAGGGAGACTGGAGTGGGAGCTCATATAGCATCTGCTATTCCTTGTTCTATGCTGCAGTCTACACTCTGAGCCAGATCACTTTAGACAGATTACTTGAGGCTTAATGATACAAATATATTTAGTATTTTTACAAATCACTCCAAATCACTCCACAAGGCTTTTAGGTCCATAGTAACACCTGCATGCAAGCCTGGGACACGTAGCCTTGTCATTTTATCAATATAATTAGCCAATAATTACAGGTGTTAATATCAATTTATATAAATTAACAATTTAAAACAAAAGAATGAAAATACTTTAGACTAGTCTTTAGTCTACTTTAGTGTAATACTTTAGTCGTCCGAACTGATCAGTCGATCTGAGCCAGGGCGTTCTGTGCAGCAAATCAAAAAAGGAACACTCAGATGACACCTTCCTTCAGCCAGGTTAAAAACAAAAACAACACAAACTAAATAAAAAAACAAACAAACAAACAAAAAAGAAACAGATAGATATCGTCAAAGTGGGATGAATGAGGGGAACGGATGAGAATAACATGATCCCGCCTCAACCTGACGGGGGCCAATACACCACATCGAGGGAACAGAGAGACACTTTGCACCTGGAGCCATAGTGAAACAGATTAAAGCTTCACATTACCTGGATCCCCTTGAGTGCGCAAGACAAAGCCAAGGGAGAGATTTAGTGAGCTGAGGTCACTGTGGATATTGAGCACTGTGGCTAAAGCCTCATGCACAAGCAAAACTAAAGAAAACAGCTACAGTGGCCTGTCATTCATTTTGCTTTTTTATGCCTGCACTTCAAACCATGCTCTTTCCTTTCAACATGCCGGAGAAAGTAAGAGAGAGACAGAAAGAGAGAGAGAGAGAGAGAGAGAGAGAGAGAGAGAGGAAGAGGGAGAGGTAGAGGGAGAGGGTAGGGGAGAGAGTTTAAGAGAGGAGGGGTGGAGTTAGAGAGTGCACCAGTCTACAGATTGATGAGGGGGGTCATACCCTGGTATCCCTGTGCAATGTGTGCACTATTGCTCCTATGGGGAATAAGGGGGAGAGGGGCCGAGAACACAGGGAGAGAAATACAGTATATGTCAGTTGCCTCGGCGACCAAGGGGTCAGGGGTCAATGGACAAGGTCAAGGTCAGATAACGGACTGGAGTCCTCAATGAGAGAGGAGGTAGAGGATGAGACACACAGAGAGAGAGAGAGAGAGAGGGAGAGAGAGAGAATGAAAGAGATACACAGACAAACGTAGACCGTCACGATCTGATTATTTCTCTATCTAGCAAATATTCTAATTGATTTACTGGTCACTGAGGACACTCAGTATTA
This sequence comes from Sprattus sprattus, assembly GCF_963457725.1. Lineage (NCBI taxonomy): Eukaryota > Metazoa > Chordata > Actinopteri > Clupeiformes > Clupeidae > Sprattus > Sprattus sprattus. The sequence goes on along the minus strand of NC_137910.1, from coordinate 22,697,770 downwards.
TACCATTACAGATTAACTTTAAGATGTAACAAAGGTAGTTACATCTCAGAATGGCTGTAGACTGACAAAGCATTATGCAAAAGGTAAATGTTTAAAAAATCCTATAGTAGGTTACCTACAGTAAGAAAACACAGACATGTATTTCAAAATAACTATATTAGATGTAAGGATATGATCTGAAATCAATATCAATCTGTAATTAATGCAAATTTGTGTACATTTCTATGGTTGTAAGATTGTACGACTGTAATAACCACACAGAACTACAGAAACTGGGCCAGCATAGCTTTGCTTGAGGCATGTCTGTCTGTCTGGAATATGACCCAAGGCTAACCCACAGACCTACATACCCAATAAGGGAGTATGGTGATGAGAAGGGGGTACTTACTTGACAATGCCCTGCCTCCAAAGGAATGCAAGTTAAAACACAACAGAGATATTAAGAGCTTCTGCGGAGTTAGAGAAGCAGACTGGAGATGATGAGGATGGCAGTTGGAGTAAAAGAGGACGAGGACATGGGTGTGAAAGCCACAACACACACACAGACAGACAGATGAAATTGCCCATGGGTGTGTAAGCCACAACACACACACACACACACACACAGACAGATGAGTGCCCATGGACTGGGCAGGTGTGTGTTAAAGGCATACAATGCTCTATGGTTGGATGGTATAAAGTTTAACAGAAGCACACACAGGAAGTACCATTACAAGAGGGGTCCTACGTAAAAGACCCAACAATATTAAATGTTTGTGCAAAAACTGCTGTTCAGGAGAGTAGGTTGTATTGGAAGGATTATATTGTGAAGGATATCCATATTATAAAAATATTGGAGACTACAACCACTGCATATCATTATCGTACTTGCTGTACCAGCATAGGGGATGCGATTGAAGTCTGCAATGCCATAGCAACAGAAGCTGCATCTGATGTAAATGCACAAACAACCTACAGTGTCATAGCAACAGGAGCAATGGCAGTCAGGGAGCGAATGCAAATTATGCACATACATGCACTGGCTATGGGAAATAAGCAAATATGCCATTCAATATCATAGATATATTTTTGTCTCCTCAGACTTAGGAAAATACATCAAATAAAAATGCTCTGGGGAAAACATGGGTGCTACTAAATTCCCATCATCAAAGCATATTAAAAAAGAAATCCATGCCGCATCTGACAAAAAGTCGGTATTTCAGCCTGAGGATTCTTAAGGAGACATTAAGCCTGCAGGGGGCAGCGCAGATACACTAGTCTACCCTCTCGTCTCCACTCAGAGCGTTAAATACCACTACTCATACCAAGACACTGAGCAGTATTGGAATATATGCTATACTGCAGCTGATTACAAAAAGCTTGGGTCTCTACATTATATTATCACAGCATCATCTTCATTTAGGCAAATGATTTCATACAGATCACCTTACTTTTTACCCGTCCTTTCAAAAGTCTGTGTTACATTGTTGCTTACTTCCCATTGAGCTCTACGTTGAGCTCTAACTACAGAGAGTTATGGGCTCTCAAAGCCAGAGTCACTCTGCCCAGCACTGACTGGTCTGCGTATTCATTGCAGCTCCGCTTAAGCACAGGGGATTCACGCTCAGCCACACTCATCATGAACCGAATCACTCGTGTTTACCTGCAGGCTGCAACAAGTACGAGGCACAGGCTGCATACAAATACTCCTAAAGTTACACAACGTGGTATAAACCAGCTTCCCCATGAAATGTAATAATAGGCTGCCAACAGCCACGAGCCCAAAGGAAATGGGCCTCCTCTGCTGGTCTGGCTTATTTGCAGACTGCAGGGGGGGTGGGGGGGGCACACATAGTACATTTGAGAGCAGTAACTTTAGGAGTACATAGCAGATCAGAGTAGTGAGTGTGGTGTGGTGTGTTTGTGTACTGTATATGTGTATGTGTATGTGAATATACTGTACGTGTGTGTGTGTGTGTGTGTGTGTGTGTGTGTGTGTGTGTGTGTGTGTGTGTGTGTGTGTGTGTGTGTGTGTGTGTGTGTGTGTGTGTGTGTGTGTGTGTGTGTGTGTGTGTGTGTGTGTGTGTGTGCGTACGTGTGTGCGTGCGTGTGTGTGTGTGTGTGTGTGTGTGTGTGTGTGTATGTGTATGTGTGGACTGTATATGTGTGTGTGTGTGTATACAGTATGTATATACTGTATATACTGTATATATATATATATGTGTGTGTGTGTGTGTGTGTGTGTGTGTGTGTGTGTGTGTGTTTGTGTGTGTGTGTGTGTGTGTGAGAGAGTGGAGGAAGACGGAGGCAACACACATGGGGGTGTACCTCTCCTCAGCCGACACCTCCTTCTGCTGCTGATGAGGCTTGGTGCCGCACATGTCTCGGATGCTCACAGCATAGATCTTAGTGGTGTAGTCAATACTCTTCTCCTTGGCCACGTCACTGTCATAACCTGAAGATAACCAGGAGACGTATAAAAAAAATTCTGTTTGCACCCTGTGACTTTTTTTTTGCACTGAGAACTTGCATTGTGAGCTGGTAGAGCACTAGGTTTGGTTACATAGGTCTACTAACATTATTTTTCTGAATGTTCAGAAACAAATGATTAAAATCCAATCCTATTTACAACCAGGTCCTATATGCAACCTTTGGTTCAGCAACCAAATATCAAGACTTACACCACTCAATGGCTCATTCCCATGTTAAAGTCTGTTTCTTTGTAAATCATGACTAGTTTGTGTTGTAGTCCACAGGGGTCCCTACCTCCGTCCTCCTCCGTGTCCTCCTCGGACTCCTCACTGTCCACCGGACGATTGTCCCGGTTCCCCTCCAGCTCTAGAGCCCAGATCATCAGCGCCGTGTCCGCACCGCCCACTGTCAGCAGCGTGACGTCGTCTTGGGCCCAGCGCACGTTGGTCACATGGGCACTGTGGCCCACATAGCGCTTAAATCTGGCATACTGTCCCTACGGCCAGAAGGACACCAATTTCAAGAAGCCTGTTCATCATTGTGTTTTATACCATCTGAAAGCAGGCCTCACCACAGCATTTGGTGGATCACAATTATGTTGCTAAACTGAGGACTGAGTGTCATTCTTAACCATTTTAAATTATGTACAGTTAACATATTCCATGTGCTCACACATAACACAAATAGAATATATACAGTACTTTCCCATATGTTAGGCATGTAAACAAAGCAAAACAAACAGCATGTAAAGCAACTAGTCACACTTTCTCGCCTTAAATTTTCTTTTTTTTTTAATTACTAAGCAACACTATAGAGCATAAGCATGCATGTAATGTAAGAGGAGGTGTGAACGTGTCTGTGTGATTCCTCACCCTGGCCGGATAGCTGAAGAGCTTCAGGAAGCCGAAGTCGTCCCCGGTGGCCAGCAGCCTCCGGTCTTTGGTGAGCGAGGCGGCGTTGATGTCGGTGATGTCGCTGTGGGTGGGCCAGATGCCCTCACAGGTGGGGCCCAGAACGCAGGTCCAGGTGGCCCACTCCATCTTCTCAATCTGACGCACAGCAACAAATGAACAGTCAATACTCAAGTAGGCTGACAGGCAGAGAATACTTATGCACACAAGCATTTATATAAGGCAGCCGACTGTCAAATATGTATGTATGTGTCCAATCTGTGATTGAAGGCTGTCATTAAATGTGTTATCTACTCAGCCCACCCGACATCTGTGTATCCTGTAAGTACATTTGGAAGAGGTGCACAGCACACTGGTACATCAACAGAACATGAGGATATACCAAATACATACTTTGCATTCATATAAGAACAGACACTTTGGTTTGTGCTTCTTGATAAAGTGCTGAGTGACGCTGAGTAGGCTATAAAAACAAAAGTTTGAAGATCAATTAAAATCCTCACAACCAATGATATAATTTGATTCACTACTGGACAAAAAACAATAACACAATACAAACACTGAGGCATGGTATTGAGGGGATGATGTGCTTGTTCAGTATTCAAGCATTCGAATATTAGAAGGAGTTTGTTATTGGGCATTACATCTGCTGTATATCACGGTATATTCATGGTAACACAATACAACTTTGAGAGTTTTATTATTTTGTCATAGAACAGTTCTGAAAAGTAAAGCAAAAATCACAGTGGGCAACTGAGCCATAGGTGAAATGTGTTTTCATATTCATATTTCACATTCTTACACAGAAAATACACAGATGAACAATTTCAAATAGACAAGTAAACCGTATCAGATGAAAGAAATACCATTATATACCATTAACATATGATCAAGATTTGTTATTAACTTCACATGTGGAAAAACATTCGGTTATGAGACTGTGAGTGGAACAAACTCTTGTAAAATTAATTATTGACTTAAAATAGTTTAATTCTTATATTATTAAATTGCACTGACAAAAGTCAGAGTTTTCAAACAAACACAGAGGCAAAATATAAGTGTATGATTTTTATTGTAAGAAAACATTTAAACATAGAAGCATATACATATAAAAAAGAAAATTAACCAAAAGTTATAATAATGCACCAAAAAAAAAGAATGAATCATGAATAAATACAAGTATGTTTTACACTGCACATGTTCACACAGGGAAAAGGGCTGTCTGTTTAATGTATGATCCATTATCTTCCTCTATATGTTTTTTTTTTGGTGATGGATGAAAGCAACTATAATCAGAAAACTTTAAAAGCTAAACCAGCGTCTAACACCTACCTCTACATTGCGAATGGTTTGTCTCTTTCCTCTTGGGGCTTCGAAGAATAGCTGCTCTTTGGCACCAGAATTAACTTGAAGCAGTTTACCTGAGGAGAAGCAGTATGTTCATCATGTTGCATGACAGCAAAATAAAAAAAAAAACAATAAATAGATAAATAGAAAATCAATTACCATACAATCAAATTCAAATCAGATAAATACAAATGAAATGCATGGAAAGTCATGGGTAAAGTCATGGCAGGGGCCAGCCTGGTGTGTTAGCTACACTAGCACACTCACCGCGGGTGTCCCAATCTATGTGAGTGATGTAGCTCGACGCTCCTTTGCAGATGCCCACTCTCTTGCTTGACAGCACATTGTAGATGTCCACAAAGTTATCGTGGGAGGCCACAGCGAGGTATTTACCGGCATCTGCAAAAAGCACACAGCACAAAGGCACGAAGCTTCTCAAGGTGAGAGAAGACAAAAGGCAAGCGTGTCCTTTTATCTTCCAGATCAGGTTATCTATTCACCTGCACAGACTGCAAAAAGTGATAATGCCATTCAGTGGTATCTGTGAATTACCATGGCAACAGATGAACAAAGTCAGGAAGTGGGAATAAGGAGACAGCCTGAGCCATGGAGCCTGTAGAGATCTGGGCTTGGTCTCCAGTCCCCAGGCTTGAGGAGGGATGGGGGTGGGGTTAGGGGGGGTCTCAGGTTCCAGCATCTACCTTGTGAAAATCTCACGTCAGAGATGAGCTCCTTGCGGTGGTGGAATGACACCAGGTCCTCCAGCGTGTCGGAGTTCACCACCAGGAAGCTGCCATCGTTTAGGCCCACTGCTAAGGCTTTCCCGTCAGGGGAAAAGGCACAGCATCTTCCACCTGCCACACACACACACACACACACACACACACACACACACACACACACACACACACACACACACACACACACACACACGAGTACATACAAACAGCCATTTCCATTTACACTTAGAACAGCCTACTGACACCCAGGAATATCATATGGCTGGCTGTGACATGGTGCACTGTGGTGGGAATATTTCCAGAGATGTGCTGGCCTGTGCCTATTTTAGGTCTGCAGAGAGTGGCAGTGCTATGTGGCAGTGTTGACGTGTGCTAACGGATGTTTGGAGACAGCGCCGGGTGAGTAGGCGCGCTGCTGTGGCTGCTGTGGTTGCTGTGGCTGCTGTACCTTTTTTCAGCTTGCGGACGGCCACCATGCGGTGGTTGGCCGAGAGCTCCCAGATCCGCAGCGTCTTGTCGTCGCTCACGGTTGCACATATGGGGAGCAGCGGGTGAGCGGACAGGCCCCACACCTCCCCCTCCATGTGACCCTATCAGAGGAGACGCACATGGTTCACACACAGACCTGAACTGTCTATCACATCGGAGTGGCTATGGATGTGATTTATACACAAACACAAACACACACACACACACACACACACAATACCTCACATACACATACACACACACACACATAAAACTGTCCATCACAGCAGAGTGGCTGTGGATGTGATTTACAAACAAACACACACACACACACACACACACACACACACACATGGACACAGACACTCACACAAAAGAACACGGACACACACACACATGCACACAGCTGTCCATCAAAGCAGGGCGGTGTGACTGCATATAGACCCTTCACAGAGCAGATGCCCACCCCTAAATATGACAAATAAACACTTGTGGTCACGGCACAGCTGAAAGATATACATCTCAACTCTCTTCAACATTCTAAATAGTTTGGTTTCAAACTACACAACCCACCCTCTATTACAGTAGTGTCAACCAGAACATGAGTCTGATGCACCTAATGACTGGGACGTCTGTTACTAAAGACAGGATTGAAACGCCTACCAGGAGACGCACTGTTAGAAACCACATCTGCCTGAAGTCATTATTCACCCAGCTATGCGGCCCTTCATTTGATTTCAAGGAGAGTTAATGCAAAAAGGTCTGTTCACTATGGCAACGCAGAAGGCATTACCGGCACTCAGAGAGGCTGTGGGCATACGTGCTTGACAAAGACCGACCACTTCAACGGCAGCAACAAGATGTACCATTCAAGCGGTGTCCGTATGTACCTCACACAATAAAGTCAGTTTCAAAGAATTAGCCTCCTCTCAATTGATTCCAGGCCTCACTAAGATGGGGGATGGTCAATGCTGAATGAATACAGGGGGCCTACAGGCAAACATGCTTTTAGGGGCAATCGGGCAGCAGAAAGATTATATGAGGAATATATTGTCATTCAGTGATCCCAGAGAAAGTCATATACACAGTCATCACACACTAAACATGAAAGAACCATGTTCACACACATCACACACACACCTGGACCAGCAGAGTCATAGGACCACTTTTGTCAATTTCAAGTATCTCTCCATTCTTAGTTCCGACTAGGATATGTCCATGTCCCAGAGTAATGGCACGAATGGAAGGGTTATCCTCCAGCAGCAGTCCTGCACAGAAGACAACAGGCAGCAGTCAGTCAGCCCTTCCTTTTGTCAGGTGCTGTATGAGCTCAAGGCACGTCTCAAAGATCTCCTCTCTGACCAAAAGGGGGCAGCACTTTATCAGGAGAAAGAATCTATAGATTTCCACCTGCTAAACACTCACAAACCCTTATCACTAGTCGGCACTACAGTCAGGTACACACTAAGCACGTTTAAACTGATTCTCACCACAATGTGTTTCACAATCACAGGCATCGCAGTGTTTTGTGTTCGGGGGATTGTGTGTCTGTAGTACCTTTGGATCCAGAGGAGAGTGATGCCCTCTTGATGGCGTATGTCTTCAGACACCTCTCAAACATGTCATCCCACAGCTCCACCACACCATCCTTTCCACCGGTCACAAAGCCCTGCAGAAAGCCACCACAGGAACACCACAGGAACAGCACCAACCAGTCAGGTTTGATCAGTCTAACCACTGACCTGGCTCTCATATTTATAGATAATGGATGGATTCATCTCCTTAAGTACATTTTATACTATCACCACAAGTACATTTTATACTATCACCACGAATTTAAGGGATCCTACAAGCTTGTTAAATTTGCACTTTACTGTGGTGTGTATATGTTGTGATTGTATATGTTGACAGAGGTATTTTTCATGTGACTAGTAGAATGGTGGTACCTTGTCCAAGGAGAACATGGCAAACACAGGCCCATCGTGGGCCTTGATGGTCTTCAGAAGCACCGGTTCCTTCCAGACGAAGACGTCCCCTGTGGCAGCACCAGAGAAGACCAGGTCGTCTGTGCGACCGTAACAGACCGACATCATCGTCTCGGGCTTCCCGATGTTCCCGAGTACTCCTCGCTTGAACGTGAGGCCGCCACCTTCACATGATAACAAATCTGCATTGTTTATCGCCCACAAGTGAAAATTCTTAATCTGCAGCAGACAGATGGCACACTGTTACACTTTGAGAAACGCCAAACACGGGAAAATTCTGATTACTGCAATGCCAGCTCAGACTAATGATCTCTGTCAGCAGTTTTAATGCGAGTTCTTAGCACCAACACTATATTTACCTACATTACATACCAAATGAGAGAGGTAAATGCTTGCAGAGGGGAAACATTTGTAAGAAAGCGAGAGAGAGAGAGAGAGAGAGAGAGAGAGAGAGAGAGAGAGAGAGAGAGAGAGAGGGGAAAGAAAGGAAAAACAAGATGGCAGGGTTGTGTGCGGGCACCTGCTAGCTGCCAGAACTTAATGTGCTTCATGCCCACAGTGACCAGCTTGTCCATTAGGAGCGGATTGCACTTCACCACAAACAGCTTGTCTTTGTGTCCCCTAGGGGAAGGAGAGAGAGGAAGCAGACAACATTTACACTCCCACCCACTGATGGTCTGCAAGACTTTAAATGTCTCCTGCCGCTGTGGTGTCGCCCCTGAGCTTTTCACTACCTGGCAGTGGCCAGCTTCTCTCCTTTCTTCCAGTCCCACATGACTATACTGTGGTGGTCATCCACTCCCACAGACACCAGGCTCTTTCCATCCGCTAAATAACGTAAAATGTCAGTTATTTGCCACTCCTCCACCACACATCCAAAAGCACATCCAAGCTCATTCCAGAAACGAAAAAGACCTTTGCTGTGACCTTTCACTGTGTGTTCGCAAATGTTACCAAATACATGGTGTCTCATACCAAAATCTGTGTGTTGACCAAAATGATACCTTTGTGCAAACTAGACAGAATAACATTTGAGTGAGCAGCAGGAGGTAGTCCACACAGCATCCGTACCTGAGAAATCCAGCGCGCACACCCCTCTCTGGTGATAGCCCTTCAGAAGGGAGAGGCACTTTAGGGTTTGGATATCCCAGACATGGATGGCTGGATCCCTCCCAACCTGCATAGAACAGACAGAAAAGACTTAAGTGGAACACAAACCAGAGAGGTCTTAGATGGACTGCATGGTCTTCAGTCGAAAACCCTGTACAGTACCAGGTGCTGGCTGGCCTGGCGGTTACCTGTCCGGTGGCCACATAATCTTTGAGCGGGTGGACGGTGAGACTGAGGATGTCGTCATCGTGGCCCAGATAGAAGCGCTGCGAGTGCTGCTGCCGGTTGTAGACGACGGCCACCGCCGCCACGTGATACACAATCTCGGCTGTTTGCGTGTAAAACAGATTATTCCTGCAGTCATAGCCCCGATACCTGCACAAAATCATGGAGGGAGGGGGGATATAAGGAATACTGAGACTAAGAGGAGAGTAAACAGTAAACAGAAGTCAAGATTTCTATCAGGCATGATGTAGTACCTTATTTCAACTCGGAATAGGTTCTGAGTGAACTCAAACTCAACACATTTTATTCGTTCCCAGCTGGCAAATCTTTCTGTCTGTATTAAGTGCCCATAATTAATCACACGCTGTGAGTAGAATTATAATTGAGAAACACAATGTGTGTGTGTGTGTGAGTGTGTGCGTGTGTGTGTGTGCCATTTTAATTCCTCAAATACTCAGACTTCACAGTCCCCCACTGCCAACAGAAAAGGCTTGAAGCTGAAGGAGTATGTATAAAAGGATAAGTCCTCAACATGAACCTGTCAAATATAGGAGATTTGGCAGGCAACGCCACTACTTCAATATTGTCAAGGTTTTAATTAGGGCTTCGTTAAAATAAAAATGGAATCTCTGGTTTCCCCAAAAGAGCTGAACAAATGATATGCATGTATTTAGTTATTTCTGTACCAATTTTGTATATATGCATACCAAGCGATGAAATTAAATGCATACCAAGAAATAATAAAAAACCTTACATATCACTAACAACATACTGACGACCTACACTGACATAAATATAAATGAGGACATTAATTGGCTTCATCCCTTAGAAAAAAAACAAAAAACAGATACATACATAGATACACACATAGATACACACATAGATAGATAGATAGATAGATAGATAGATAGATAGATAGATAGATAGATAGATAGATAGATAGATAGATAGATAGATAGATAGATAGATAGATAGATAGGTAAAAAGAACAATGGGCCTCATTCTCGATCATTTTCTGAAGTTTCTTCTGAAATGTTTCCTACGGACTTCGGAAAAACAACGTAAGGAAAAAACCTCCGCCGCATTCATGCACGCTTGAAAATGTGTTTATGACCAGCAGAAGTCTTCTGAGCTGTGCTAGCCCGGAAGAGGTTTCTTAAGTTGAACTCACTCTTGCCAGGCATAGACAGTAGAAGAAAGCACACGCAGCGATTGACCAGTTATGCAACACTGGATACAGGACTGTAAATGGTGTGTTTTTCGCCTGGAAGTCTCTAGAAATCTGGCACCTTATTGAACGAAATTAAAAAGAGTCAATTATGAACGAGTTCATGAAATTTCATTCAATAAACGCGTTCAACACTGCAAATGAGAATAGTCTGGATTGCTGTACTTAGACAGACGGAAGTGCCAAACAACGCTCACTAGACTAGCGCAGCATCCTGGAGTAGTCCTTTAATTTATTTGATGACATCAAGATGCCTCGTAGAATCATGACTATAAATGTGACCGTAATTGTTAATGATACAAATATTCTCATATTTATTATTATTATAATGATTTAAATCCGAGGATGTCTGTAGAGTTGATGTGAAAGCAATCACCAACGATTTCTCTGTAAATTCAGCACTTAAATGCAATACCTCAAAGGAATTGCATTTAAGAAAACGGTTGCTATTTCACGTTTTGAAAGTGTTCTGAAGTTCAGAAGAAATCCCAGATGAGAAAACTTTCGAGAATGGCAAATATTGTCCTAAATCCAGCGGAAGAGGAGTTCAGAAGATATTCCTTCTTAAATTCTACTCAACTGAATTCGAGAATGAGGCCCAATGTGCATCGTGAACTCTCCCAGCAGTGCACAGAGGGGAATCATTATATATTGCTATTGCAGTGGGCAAGAATGACTTCCTGTAGCGGTCTTTATTACAGTGGAGTTAAAGGAGCCTCCAACTGAAAATACTTTACTGTCTGACCAGAAGGTCAGGCAAGGGATGAGAGGTTTTTCATTAAGGAGGTTGTGCAACATCCTTCTCTTAACAAACAATTACAGGGGCTCCAGAGCAATCCTCAGCACAGAACCAGTCATCTTTCTCAGCTTGTTCAGTTTCTTAGTGACACTGGCTCTGATGTTCCTGCCCCAACGTGTTGCACCTGTAACAGTAGACTGGTAAAAGATATGCAACCTCTTGCTGCACACATGAAAGGACCTAAGCTTCCTCTAGAGGTAGAGTCTGCTCAGCCCCTTCCTGTAGACAGCCTCAGTGTTACATTTACAGTCCAGTCTGTTGTCCAGGTGAACACCCAGGTATCTGTAGCCCTGTACCTCCACCTCTTGTCCCAGGATGGAAAAAGTGTTCAACTTAGTCCTGGTCCTCAACCACAGTCCACAACCATCTCCTTGGCCACATTTAAGAGGAGGTGGTTGTTCCCTCACCATGCCACAAAGTGGCCCACCAGTTTCCTGTTCTTCTACAACCTTAGTCTCCTGTCCACCACTGACATACACCACAACTACAGTCATCCGAAACATTCTGTGAATGACAGGACTCTGAGTTCTATTGGAAGTCTGATGTATACCGGGTGAAAAGGAAAGGTGAGAGTACAGTACCCTGCAGTACTCCTCTGCTGCTAACCACCTGCTCAGACACCCCAAACACACATCCACTCCCCCAGTCTCACAAACTGTGCAACACATCCCCTCAGTCACACTTCGTTCCCCTAGAGCATTAAAGCCACAAGTCTGTCTTACCCATGTACAAACTTCAGTCGCAGGCCAACATCAGGGCACCGCTGTCTCTTCAGAGATCCCACAAGCTGCTTCTTCTCTCTGCTCTGCTGCTTCAGCTGAGGTAGATCCTCCTTGTACACCTGAAGAAAAACAAAATAGAACAGAGAACTGAGAACGCAGAACAGAGAACAGTGGTGCTGGAGCCTCAGACACTGAGAGGAAGATTCCAAACAGCAATGAAACAAGAGTCTCTGAAGTCAGGCCATGTTTGCTCAATTAAAGTTTGCTCATCACACACACACACACACACACACACACACACACACACACACACACACACACACACACACACACACACACACACACACACACACACACACACTATGTCCTCGGGGCGATGTAGCCTCTCGAATTCACTAGCAGTCGAACTGACAGAGAAGCCACAAAAATCGTGCATCACAATGTATAATACATTCTGTTGCGACTACAATATTTAGATGAAGTAAAAAGAAAAGGCAGTGACATAAAAGGAGTTCATGGTTTGATGTCGGAGCGGAGTACATTTAAAATATCCTGGAAAGGGTCTAATTAGCCGGCTAGCCCTGTAGCGCCTCAGAGGAGCTGTCAAGCTGAGTCAACTGAGTAGACAATGAGCCTAGACGGGGGCAGGGCCTCTCCTGAATAATTCTTTCTTGCACTTTTGTTAATATTGAAATATGACCAGCCCTAATCAGCATACAACGCTACTACAAAATGTCTGCACTACAAATCATGATTCATGTCAATCACTTGCTCGTGCTATAGCCAGCTCGCTAGCTCAACTCGCATCGCACCTGCAGCTCAATTACCACTGGCCCTGAGGCAAAACTGATCTGCAAGTCTTGCGGACAGAGAGAGACAGAGAGTCAGGCTAGGACGCGGGCTGGCAGGGAGCGAAAGTGAGCCGTTTGGAGTGTTTAAAACTTTTAGAACGGGGCGCCTCCTTGATCAGTCATGAGCCTGGCAATGCTGGGGCCTCATATCTGCCGGGAGACAGGCGGCAGCGGGCTTTGTGACTGCTGCTGCCCACGCTGAGCCGGCAACGGAGGATGCCGCAGCTGCTGCCGGAGATAAGGCGTGTGACGGATGCGGAGAGGCTGGGTTTGGGGGGTAGGAGGTGAGATTGGTGGCGGAAGGGCTGTGTGTGTGTGTGTGTGTGTGTGTGTGTGTGTGTGGGTGTGGGTGTGTTTGTGTGTGTGTGTCTGGAGGGGGTGATGAGGGAGCGCAAGCGTTAGAAACCCGAGACCCTGCTCGGCGCAGATCCCACACAAAAGCCCCCAGATAGAGCGAGCGGCCGAGTTCTTTCATGGACTTCCAGCTTCTGCTCTATCTAACGCTCACCCCTCCTGATCCTCAGACTGTCATTCAGTGGCGGCGGCAGCAGCACATCTGCTGTCCTTCACCTTCCCTGACATTGAAAGCCGCGTGTATTCCTCACACGTCTCTCTCACACACACATGGAAGAGAGAGAGAGAGAGAGAGAGAGTAATATCAGATTGCCTCTGCTTTTGCCTTTCATCTCCCACTTCTAAGGATGTGCCGAGGGTCTCAGTATTTGGATGCGGTCACAAAGCGAACAGCCCACATGGTATTATAGTTAGTATTCAGATAAGTGTGCACAAAGACTCACTGTACCCCACTAGCTGTGACCTTCTTTCATGTGAAGTTCTGTGGTTACTTTGGTTGGTTGGTTGTTTCGTTCTTACAAAGGCAATGCTAGTCAGACTTCTTACATACTTCATTGTAATATTCTCTGTGTGTGTGTGTGTGTGTGTGTGTGTGTGTGTGTGTGTGTGTGTGTATGTGTGTGTGTGTGTGTGTGTGTGTGTGTGTGTGTGTGTGTGTGTGTGTGTGTGTGTGTGTGTGTGTGTGTGTGTCTGTGTGTTGTCCAGAGAGAACACATGAACTGGGAACCAACCTGGCGGTCATAATTGATTTGGGTCTCCTGCTCGATGTCTGAGTCCAGCTCTGGAACATCTGACAGGTCTGAATCCGACTCCTCGCTGTTGGAATCCGCATATCCATCTGCAAACGCAAGAAAAACACACACTGTGACTGCAGAAGACATTCACAGGTCTGGATATTATGTGAATATCAATGAGATGTTGACATGAAATAGTATTTCCTGGATTAATCAGTGGTTGGCTACAGGTAATGCAGGTAACACAGCTCACCTTGATGCAGGGGTTCTGGTACTCCATTCATGATGCCCTCGGGCAGAAACCTCCACTGGAACACAGAGTGGTCTGCCCCGCCCGTGGTCAGCACCCACTGGAAGTCATGTGACCAGCGCACATTGGTTACATGGGCGGAGTGGCCAACGTACTTCTTAAATTTTGCACCTGCGGACAAAGCACCAAAGGGCATGTTGCAAAGAAAAACAACACATATTTGGACAGGCAATATCTGACACTATTTTATCTTATGATCTTACTGACTGTACTGATCTTATCCACATTGCCGTAATTTCACTATATTTTAATTAAATGTTTTAATTGCTGAGCCAGCAGAGTGAAAGAGTGCAATAACTGAAATCATACCTTTCTTCAGACAGGGGAATCGGAAGAGCTTGACAAGGCCAAAGTCATCCCCGGTGACCAGGACAGCACTGTTGTAGTTGGCGTCCACGGAGTTGATATCGTTGATGTTGGTGTACTTGGGCCAGATTCCGGTCACCTCCGGCCCGATCACGCACGTCCACGAGACCCAGTGGATCCCTTTGGTTTCCTCCTTGGTGGTGAGGTGCTTTCCCGCTGTGGAGTCGAGTTTAGAGGAGAACATTTACAATAACAGAGGCAGCAGGGACATTTTAACAGTCAAAACACATCCTGGTTTAAAAAAATAAAAAAAAATCTTTGTCTTTGTCTTTTCCAATTATATTAATATTACTACAATTAGTCACACAATGCCTTTGTTTTCCCTTTTGAGACCAAACACAAAAGGTCCCTGTATAAACACTGGAAGATAAGATGACTCTCATTCCGATTAATTAAGTCGCAAACACACACAGATCTCAAAGTGTTGATGAGGGGATTAAATGCTTCGCACCTTTTAACTCTCTGCACTTAATTAGCATGATAAAGAAAAAACAAAGCACTGTGCGATACATCTGGGCAGGGGACGCAGTGCTGCACTTGCCTTTGGATAATATGTACATATGGTATTTGTTTATACTACACAGTGATGCTAGAGAGAACTGTAGCTAGCAGAGTTTCGATTAGTGAAAGAGCATTTCCAACATTTACTAAACAATACAAGATCCTGGCCTCAATGACTTCAGTGGAGGACAAAGTAAGATATTTTACTTATGATCCTTGAAAGAACAGGGCCAGACAGTTTAAAAAAGACAAAATGCTGTTTCTATTCATTGCTTTTCTGCCACTGTAATTTTACCAAAACAAGTGGCCTTTTAAACCTTATTAAAGTTTTTTTTTTAAGATCATCGAAATCCTTGAGAGCCTGAGGTGCATACATTTCAACTGCGTTGCCCCGACTCACTTGGCACCCTGTAGAAGAGGCGCTCTCCGGCCCCGTCGTTGGTTTGTAGGAACTTGCTGTCGATGGACCAGTCCAGGTGCGTGATGAAGCTGGACGACTTGTTGCACTCGCCCACCTTCTTGTAGCGCTGGGCCACGGCGTAGATGTCCACCAGGCCGTCATTGGAGCCCACGGCCAGGTAGGTACCGTCCGGGGAGAACTTCATCTCGTGGACCACCTCCTTCCTGTCTTTGATGTGCACCACCTCCGTCATGTCCCTGGAGATGCCCCCCAGATCAAAAGCAGGGAGCAGAGGTGAGGAGATCAGAGGCAGACAGGCAAACAAACAACACACAAGCAAACAGATCAGACTGAGGCCTGGCTCTGGAGATGGGGCTGGCAGGGGGAGGACACAACCATGGAGGTATTATAGAGACCTGGAGAGAGAGACAGATGACCACTCATTTAAATTAATTTCAATGGCTGATCCTATGCTAGCTAGCTCAGCCAAAGACATATAAAAATGACCATAGTCATCTTCTTTCATGTTGCTCAGTTTTGGCACCAAAACCATGAAGAGCCAATCGCCTAAGCTGCAAACGTCACATGAACGATGACCACAGTTACCAAAAAATACACTGTCTGCCCACACTGGTGCATGACTGAAACCAGCTTATGGGGAGCAGACGTCATGCACCAAAATAGCTGATGCTAACTGACTAAAGATAACCCCCTTAATGCAACAGGGCGGGGGGTGCTGGAGAAGACCGTCAGGGGCCCCTACAGGGGCTGCGTTATGAAGGGGGTTGGAATGGAAGCTGCCTTATGGGTTCATTTAACGCTCTCTGAGCAGCACCAGATGGAGGAAGCACATTCATCCACCCTAATGAGCATGACCCTTGCCCGTCGCTTGTTTGTTTCACAGAAAAGCAATTTCATCCAGCTGATAGTTTATTATCTCTTTAGAAACAGATCGCTCTCTTACTTAATCACCGTTGTCATCACAGCAAGGCGTGAGCTTTTTCATTTCCGTTCTGAGAAATGAGAGGCAAGCGTGAGAGGCAAGCGTAAGAAAAACTGTGTCGAGTCAACGGTGCTGGAAGCCACGGTCCTAAATTCCTGAGCAAATATAGATATGCTTTCCTCTGAGCAACTGCAGGTGTCCCCAGGCATTCAATTAATGTAATCTCCGCAGAACACCTCTAACAGTACAGACGGCACTGTTTCCATGTTCTCTAGACAATGTGTAAAGACATGTGTACTGGCTCATTGCATGAATTATTCACGAGCTGTGAAACAACAGAGGCAAATTGAAGAGCGGACTACCAAAAGCATCCGGAGAACTCCGTCAGAGGATCCGAAAATCCCAGTGCAAATGATTCATAAATGTCCTCAGGCACTCAGACCATCCATTTTTTTAATAGAGTGAACATAAATGGCAGCCGCTTACTTCAAAATGCAGGGTGGGGATTAACCACTTCAAAAATATTGATTAATGGCACTACAGGCCAATTTACAATAACACGGGGGAGGCTGAGACTGGCGCAATGGTTCCCTGGATAAAGTAAATTAAACTGCGCCTTGGACCAGAATTAAAGTGATGAATTCTCCATCTTTTCAAAGCACTGTTGACAGAAGAAAGCTCTTATCGTGGGACACAGCAGTCTCTGGATATTTCTTGCTGTAGAGGGATGTATCGGAATACAAATATCAGCCTCGTTTTTGAACATGGCATCTTATTTAACACAGCGCAGCACCATCTCAGTGTGAAAGACCATTAGACATAGTCGTATTTTTTGCAGAGCTCTAGCAAGGTACTGTCAAAGTACCGTTAATACCTTAGAAATACCTGCCACAGCAACCCTTTCATTATGTTCAGCATATTTACAGTGCTATTCCCAAATGAGGACAACTCAGAACACATCCAAAAAATAAATCTGTGATCAGACTTCAGTGTGAGTTAGTTCTCTCCAAATACCACCCAGTGCAAGCCCTAAAAAACATTAACTTGGGGAAGGTTTCAGGTGGGAGGTGGCTATGGTAGTGTGTGGGTGGGGGTCCTCGTGGTGTGTGGGAGGTGGTGGTTGTGGTGGTGTGTGTGGATAGAGCTTCTGGTAGCATGTGGGTGGAGGTTCTGGTGTTGTCGTGGGAGGGGGTTCTGGTACTGTGTGGGAGTTGGTTCTAGTGATGTTTGAGAGGTGGATGTAGAGGTGTGTGGAAAGGCGTTTTGGTGGTGATGGGAGGTGGTTCTGGTTGGAGGAGGTGGTTTTGGTGGTGTTGTGGTACCTGACCCGCAGCACAGTGAAGGAGCCGTCCTTCATGCCCAGGGCCAGCTGGGAGCCGTCACTGCTGAAGGCCACGCTGCGCACCGCCTCCTCCATGTTGCAGCGTGCAATCAGGGCATGATCCACCAGGCTCCACAGCCTGCCAACACACACACACACACACACACACACACACCAAAGGCAGGCAGACAGACATCAGCATACCTAGGTATCTTAAACTCATTCACTAACACGCAGACATACACAGACACACACACACATACACACACAAACACACACACACACACACAGACACACACACACACACAGACACACACACACAGACACACAGACACACAGACAGACACACACACACACACACACACACACACACACACAGACACACACACACACACACACACACACACACACACACACACACACAGCCGTCTCCATCTGTCGAATCTATTCAACTGAATGAACACAGAAAATGAAATAAATGATTTACTACAATTACTCTGCTCGCCCTCTCCCAAAAAAAACTAAATAACTAGCTTCTGCTACACAGCTATGGACAGCGGCTTTGACATTCCTGAGAGGTTGTTTTTTTTGCACCTTACTTCTTATTACTGTAGCTGTAGTTTGTCTCCTTTTTCTTCTCCAAAAGCACACACAACATTACTCCCCCTGACTGGTGCGACTCATTAGCTGGCTTCAGCGGGTAGCTTGTGGGTTCTGGCAGACACCCGGCAGTAGTCATAAGTAACAGTAGAATACACTGTACACAGTTCACACACACACACACACACACACACACACACACACACACACACACACACACACAGACACACACACACACACACACACACTGTGTGAGGGAAGAGGCTTAATTGGCTGATGAAAAAGACAGTGAAGTCCAGCAGTGCGGGAAGAGAGCGGGCACTGGCTGGGCACAGTCCAGGCACCGCCGCAGACCCCCATCACATGCTCCACCATCCACACAGCCTCATTACCACAGTCACTCTCCACCCTGGCAGCACTTGGGATCGTGCCCAGCTCAGACCGCACACAAAGACACACATACGTTTGAAGGCTTTTATTTTGATCTGAAGGCAAAAGCAACAAAACAAGATCCAAATGCTTTGGGAAGAGTCAGTGATAAGGTGACAGGTTTACACGGCTCACACACTTGTACCTGTAGATACAATATAAGAGGAATCATATCCTCCTCGCCATATTTGTATACTCCCGATAAAGCCTGAGATGGAGTCATATTTGTATACTCCCTAAAATGCCTGAGATGGAGTCATATTTGTATACTCCCTATAATGGCTGAGATGGAGTCATATTTGTATACTCCCTATAATGGCTGATGGAGTCATATTTGTATACTCCCTATAATGGCTGATGGAATCATGTTTGTATACTCCCTATAATGGCTGAATGAGATGAAGTTAAATGTCGCTAGTCTCTTTGCCTCCCATTAATGCAACCCCACCCCCCCCCCCCCCCCCCATTTCTGCAGTCCTTCAATTCAATTTTTTGTGAGTACTTGTACTTTTGTGAGAATCTTCTTAAAATAATATTCAAGTTATTGAGTCCTACCAGTGTTTTCATTCATTTTAAAACATAGCAGATGTGTCCATATACAAGTCAAAGCAGCCGCCAAACTTCAGTGATAGATACAGACTTCATATCCTCATTAACTATTACAGCAGCAGGGGTATTTGGAATGTGTTAAAAAAAAGTCATTGTCACGGGGCACTGTGGCGCAACCAGAAGCCCCGACCACATTCGGGCTTGATGTCCATGGAGGACACAGGTTCGATTCCGGCCTGATGTCATTTCTCCTGTTCACTCCCCACCTATTCTCCCTCTCAATTCCTGTCCCACTCTTCACTTCAACTATCGATTAAAGGCCAAAAAGCCCAAAAAGAAAATCTTAAAAAAAAAAAATGATATGCTGCTATGATGGAACCACTTCATCTTCCCACTGCTGTCTGGCTACATACAGTCTTTTGCAGTAATTGCATTCATTTAGTGTGTGAGCAGTTGACTCTTTCTCCTGTTGAGTGGGGTGCAGTTTACAGTATGGGCTGTGCTTTGATGTGTGCCAGGTCGCCAAGCTGTGCTTGTTTGGAAGAGACTGTGACCGTGCTTAAATCATAAAGATTTAGCGTGTCTTCCGAGATTGAGGGATTTGTCAGCACGGAGTGAGACACTGAATGGTTGGCATGGCTTGAGGCTGTTCCAGAGCTGTGTTTTTGGGTTTGCCTGAGGCGTAGAAGTGAGGCTCTCGCGTTTTTAATCTGTAGCTGTTGAAGTGTGTTGTCTTTTCTACGGAGCCCCTTAGGTGACATTGGATAAAAAAATAATAATGCGTGGCCACAAGATAGTTAATGCGTGGCCACAAAATAATAATGCGTGGCCACGAGATAATTATTGCAGTCATTTACATCCTGTCATTTAGCAGACGCTTTTCAAAGGAGAGAACTTCCAACAAAGGAGAGAACATTCATTTCCATGCAGAGACTGTTGATTGATAACATGGACAAGTTTGAATTGATTTAATTACATTTTAATTTAAAATCACTATTATTGACATTGTAGTGGACACTATGGCCACAATTCACCATACCGTACTTACATCTCTTTCTGTGTTTTAGGGACACTGTCTCTTTAAGGACGCGCTGCTGGTTTGTTGTTATCATGTGCAGCGTTACATGGCATTAGTATCAGTTTGTTGGAGTATGATTAAATAAACGACACGCTGTTGCGTAGTCAACGTGAAACTCTCTCTACTTCGTTTATTGCAATCTCCACAACATTACACTTGGCATGACAATATGACAAAACTATTCTTGGATAAAAAAGCAGACTATAATTTCCTTTATTCATTATAGGATCACTGTACATCACTGACAGCTCGATAACCATCCCGCTACTGAAACTGAATTATCTTGTGGCCGCTCGTTATGATCTCTAGGCCACGCATTAACTATGTCGAGGCCACGCATTAACTATCTTGTGGCCAAGCATTATTTTCTCGTGGCCACGAGTTTGTATTGTGTGGCCACGCATACATTTTTTTTTATCCAATGTCACCTAAGGGGCTCCGTACATTTCTAATAGTCGCTTAAGTTGGAAATCAGCAGGTCTGTTATTACTTTGTAGTTTAGGAGGACAGCTGCCCCGTCGGATCCAACCTGTGACAGCTGCAGTCATATACGGTGACAGAGACTGTTTAAATCAAGCCGGTTCGAGAGTACTCCAAATACAGCTTTTCTGATGTCCAGTTTGCCATTTTGTTTCAGCTTGAATCTGGGGCTTATAATGGTAGTGGGTATTTTGTGCCGCTGTAGAAAAAACAGGAATTTGTGTGAAAGTTCTCCATCTGTTTGATCATCGCTGTAGAGCATGTTAAGCAAATGGCCTTTTCTGGTGGCAGTGTAGACACCAAGACCCCTGTCTCTACGTGGCTGGAAGATTATGTCCCAAGGTGTATGTCTGTTAAGGCAGAGCCATTTTCTCATCATCTTGAAATGTTCCTGGTTTAGTGCAGACAATGTCTGTTGAGGCATGTTGCCATTGGAAAATTAGTTGCTGGATAATGGCTACCGGGACCACCCTTATGGCTTTGACTTTTATCATTATGGGAAGGGGTTGCACAGCCAATCAGTCCAAGTCTTCTGGTGTCGTGACCTTGTTTTGTGACCCGTTCCTCCCAATCACCAGCGACATTACATTTTACGGCCTAGACAGGAGTATGTACGTGCTTACAACCGAATCAGGTTTCTGCACTACTGTGAAGACAGGAAGCTTGTCAGATTCTGAATTGCGCCGTCCGCCACTGCGTTATTCATAGCATGCTGCACATGTTGCATTTTGTTTCACTTACAAATCCAGACCACTTCATAAACGCTTCAGTGTGAGAGAGCATGCTATCAATTACACTTTCATCTCTTGAAGATATTTCAACATCGTCAGAATAGCCTGGCACTGGGTATGGGGATCACACACCTACTGGTGTGCACTGAAACATCCATTTCAGCCATGGGTTGATTGCCAGTATAACGCTCCATGGACACCCAGTCTGTATACCAATCTTGAATGGTATTGCATCAGTGAGGGCTTTTCCACGAATGACCTGAATGTAGGAGTTATTGTAGATGTCTTTAGTTATCTCTATGTATGGCAGTGGAAGGAGGATTTGAGCCAGCAGGCATTTCATGAAAATGATAAACTCAGTAAAAATGAGATGTCTCTCAAGATAGATGGATCATCTGGGATATTGCCTTTTTTGGATTCAATGAATCAGTTCCCCTTACCATGCGCCAGGCAGATGTGAGACACCAGGCAAGAGCTGGACCTGGCAGTGGTTTAGGAGCTTTGAGGGTCTCATAAGTGTACTCCACCAAGTCTGCTTGCTTTAATCTTTGGGTCTGTTAGGCTCACACTTGGAGGTGTAATCATTTTGCACAAGCTGTTGATTATTTACACTGGCTGATTTTGTGTTGTGTTCCTGTTGTTGAGGATCATTTGGATTGCTTTGGATTTTCTATTTTGCCACAAGTATGCCAGTTTATCTCTGCCCACCTGCCTCAATCTCCACTCCGGGGCAGACCGAGCGCTAGTTGGACGACATCCCACAAGAAGTGCAGATGTGCCTCAGTCCAGCTGCCAAAGGAGTCCAGGGGTTGGGCCTCAGGGAGCCTTTGGTTGAGTAGCAGCTTCTTCAGTACGGGATTGTGAACGGTGGGAGCGGTAATTCAAACTGCATTCCATTTCGATGGGTAAACCTTATTTAAAACCCTATTTAAAATGGGCACTGGGTCGTGGATAAGCCATTTTTGTTTATGGATCCTCCCAGTCTTTACAATGTCTTTGAAAGCAATCTTTACAGTCGTCATAAGACACATTGTAAACAGTTGTAGACTCACCAAATCTCTCTTCCCTGCATTAATGTTGCTAGTCACAATGGATGTTTGTGCGTCAACACAGGTGTGGTTTGAGGTTATCCCTCACACACTTTAATGCCGCCATGTTGGATATAGCCGCCACTCTCACACATACTTTTCAGTGTTCTCTTTCACACACACCCACACGCATACACACACACACACACACCCACACACAAACACACAAACACGCACAAATACACACACAGTCTAAGACGGTCAACGAGAGATGGAGCCACTAACCGTACAGAGCGGTCATCGCTGCCAGTCACAGCAAGAGGCTTTTTGGGATGAATGTCAAGCGCCCAGAGCTCGCCCTCACTGTGGCCCTGCATGATGAGCAGAGGCTTGTCTCTGTCCCGCACCATCACCTCAAAGATCTCACTGTCCTGCGTCCCCGCCAGGATACGGTCCGCCTTCCAGCACACGCTCCGGATGGACAGCCCTGAGCCAGAGGGAGATGTGGGGAGAGGAAATGACAAAGAGGGAGAGAGAAAGAGGGAGGGAGAGTGGAAGGTAGACAGAGACAGAGAAAGGGAGAGGCAGACCGAAACAGAGAGAGAGAGCAAGAGAGAGAGAGAGAGAGAGAGAGAGAGAGAGAGAGAGAGAGACAGAGACAGAGACAGAGACAGAGACAGAGACAGAGACAGAGACAGAGACAGAGACAGAGACAGAGACAGAGACAGAGAGACAGAGAGACAGCACTTTTATTTTGATCATACAGTACAACAGAGGCCTCTAGCAAAGACAGTCTGTTGTCATCTATAATCAGTGGTATTATTCAGAGCTGAAGCATCCTGATTACAGTGGCACTATGCAAGCAGGTAACATTCAGTAATGGTGTGCAACAGTATATTGATGATATATGGTTATACAATGGAATAGTGTGTTCTTACAGATGGGCTGTATATTTACAAATGCAATTGTCTGTATTTTGTGGGTTCCTATACTGTGTGTTCAGCATAATGAGAGAGTAGGAGTGGAGTGGAAGACTCCTGTAAGAGAGATGTGAGGGACAGGAGACAGGAAAGAGAGAAAGAGATGGATCACAGCACTGAAAAGAGCAAGCGAGCGAGGGAGAGGGAAAAACAGGCACATCAGCAGAGACACTTGGGCACACATTCCTCTAGCAAATCCCATGGAGTAAAAAAAAAAAGTTCAAGCACATGCAGTGATACAGCAGCAGTTATGCAGCAGCTTCCAGACACCTGTAGCAGGGATTCAAGGAACTTCTGCACTGCCCAGACATTGCCCTGTTTTAGAGCTAGAAACCATGACATACAGGCCCTTCCATCACTTAATGGAGCAAATGGCTATGGTGCTTTACAGCACAACATTTATGGGGGCTGACAGGAAGGCTAGACAAGTCAAATGGCACAAGAAATTGCCCTGCAACCTACACACAGGCAATACAATCATTCACTGGCAGGGACGTCTCCTGGCAAGCAGCTTAGAGTGAGAGGGCTGCTTCTGCGTTAACTGCAGCAAGGCTGGAGACAGAAGCCCAAGAAAAGCTTGAAGTTCGATGTTAAGAAGTAAAATATTTTCAAGAATTTAGATAGCAACCCATCATGTTAACCAATGACTACATGTTGCTGTTATATGTTTACCTGACATCCTGTTTACTCTTTAAGTCTAAGTGCTGCTTTTGTTTTATTTATCCATACTATATCTTTTATCATATTTACTCTTTGAGTGCTGTTTTATTCTGTTTGTCCTTACATTATCTTTCACCATATTTACTCTCTAAATACTGTTTTTGTTTTATTTATCCATACTATATCTTTTATCATATTTACTCTCTCAGTGCTGTTTTTTCCTGTTTATCCATACTATATCTTTCATCATATTTACTCTCTAAATGCTGTTTTTCGGTTTATCCATACATTATCTTTCATCATATATACTCTCTAAGTGCTGTTTTGGTTCTGTTTATCCTTACATTCTCTTTCATTGGAGAACCGCCTCAG
This sequence comes from Sprattus sprattus, assembly GCF_963457725.1. Taxonomy (NCBI): domain Eukaryota; kingdom Metazoa; phylum Chordata; class Actinopteri; order Clupeiformes; family Clupeidae; genus Sprattus; species Sprattus sprattus. Next base: position 22,673,097 of record NC_137910.1, on the reverse strand, counting down.
CCTGGCACTGAGTACTACTCTTCCTGCTGTGCCTTAGAACCCCACCCCACCCAGCCCATCCTTCATTTCACACACAACAGCCACCCCGCCGGGAGCCATCTCCGTCACGTCAACAACTCCCTAGTGAGGGGAGCCCACACCTGCCAACCAGCCCTCATCACACATCTTATGATCTGTGTACAAACACACACATACATATACACACACGCACACGCGCACACACGCACACGCACACGCACACACACACACACACACACACAAACACAAACACACACACACACAAACACACACACACACACACACACAAACACACACACACACACACCTCTGTCAGGGGGATTGCCTGGCAACCACACGCTGTCAAATAACACTCACAAACTTCAAACAAGACCCTTCAAGCAAATACCTGCTCATCTATTCGCTTATGGCCACACAGCCAATCAAATGTCAGAATCCTGTCGCTGCACCTCTCAGCAGCCATAGGAGAGTAGAAACCTCTGTGTTTCCCCCTTTTGTTTTACTCCATCGCATAGCGACAGGAGGAACTGGGGCTAATTAGATCTCTGGAAGGGTTTGGGGGGAAGCAAACAGCGTTCTCAATTCCTGTTTGCACTCATGCTCAGTGTGCAGGCAGGGGAATATGTAATTAGTATGGCTTACTTACAATGACTGAGCTCTCTCTCTCTCTCTCTCTTTCTCTCTCTCTCTTTCTCTCTCTCTCTCTCTCTCTCTCTCTCTCTCTCTCTCTCTCTCTCGCTCTCTCTCTCTCACACAGCATCAGGTGTGTAGGAGGCTCTAGTCTGGGTAAAACAGTGTGAGAGTCAGAGCCTTTTTAGAGCTGCTTCCCACAGCAAGAAAAAAAGGAAAACTACATAACACTGAGTTGAACACTTAGTTTAACAGAACTCGAATGGAAAATCAATGGCAGAATAATATTGTTAAAGGAAGAACCGGCGTTATCGCTGTGTAGTATTTTTTTCTACTACAATTTTTAAAACCTGGATTATTCCTAGAGACTTCTTTTTCTGGAAAATGTCTATGAGAGCAGATGCTTGGAGCTCGCTTCGAAGCGCCAGAACATGCAGCAAGCATCAAGGCATCAAGTCCACTACAGACACGGCCGTTGCAGGACATGTCATCAGAGGACCCTCCGCTGATCCCTCGCAGGCTTGTGGGAAGCTTTAATTAATCCTGCCTGGCCAGGAAATGTCACCCATTAGCATTCATCAGCTCAGCGACGCGCAAGATTCATCTTTGATGTGCTTTTGTTGGGCGTCTCACAAGCCCTTTCGGCGAGGAGGATGTAAATGTCACGCACGGAGACAAGGACAAGGTAAAGAGGCCTGTAGAGCAGGAGTGCAACTCTCCTGTCAGATATCAACTGATAAGATCAGCTGTATGTTCCAGAAAACCTTGCCATCGGCATTTGCTGCGTTTGTCCTTTCTTCATTACGTAGAGTCTGAAGGCACATGGTTTCAATGGGAATAACAATGGGGATTCTCAGGCTGATAGTCTCAGAATTGATAATTATGGTTGAAGGCGCAAAGGATAATTACACCTAATTAAACTCTTGAATGGCGAAGGGGAGGATGCCAGAGTTCCTCGTAAACTAATCCCACCTGTCATAATCTACCACACCTCTTTGTCTCACATACACACACAGATACAAAATCACACACACACACACACACACACACACACACACACACACACACAGACACACAGACGCACGCACACACACGCATGCACACACGCACACACACACACACACACATCTTTTGACAAGGCTGCTGTCTCTCCTCTTCTCTCCTCATATCACCTCCACCCTCCTCCTCCTCCTCCTCCTTCTTCAGTCTGTATGGTTTGAGCCGTGGCCGGAGGCGGTGAGAGTTGGGTTTGATGCGGTTCCATCAGCCCGCAGGCTCTCCCTGAAGGCCCCAGCATGCTAATGAACACAACTAATGCACGCTGGATCACAGAGCATTTCTCATTAGCCCTTTAACATCGAGCCAGGTCCACACCTGCTCCTGTCCACACAGATTACACAAGCCCAGTAATGAGACTGTCAACGCCCTGCATAAATGTCTGGGGTCACTGTTGTGAGTTTTTGTAAATGGTGGTGGATTATTACATAGCATATGGGGACAGGAGTCAGACACACAGCTTCCGGACCTATAACTGCTGCTCCAAATCAAATATTTCTGCGGAGGATAATTGGCTAAGCTTAAGTTCCCACTCTCTTTGGTCTCTCTTCCCCTCTCCTCTCACCTTTGTAGCCCTGCTCCGTCTCCCGCAGGTCAATTTTGGTGATGGGTTTGAAGTCGACGTCCCAAAGCCTGATGCAGCCGTCCCTGCCTCCAGTGGCAAAGCCCTCCTCACAGGCATACATGCTGAAGATACCAGCCTGAATACACAATACACACACATAAAGACACGCACACACACACACATACAGAAATCACACACACACGCAGAGGTCAGTTTGGTTAGTCTTGGAGGTTATATTTGGTACACATACAGCACCAGCTAACACTACGATGAGGACATATATTACTGTCACTCACTCATGTTCTTAAAAATGTCACTGTATCCTGATCAAAACTAAAAGGCACTGTGAAGGTGAAGAATGGTTTGAGGGATGTGGGAAGCTTCTCTTCTTACCCCGTGCGCCGCTTGAATGGTGTGCACCAGGTTCAGCCCTTTCCACACGTAGATGTCCCCGTTCAGGGCGCCCGAGTAGGTGATGTCATCCTTGGCGGATGCCACACACAGGATGGTCTGCAGGTCCCCTGTCTTCCCAAATATCCCTCGTTTAGGCGTCAGAGCGTTCCCACACATAGCCCAGAACTGGGATAAGACAGAGGGATCAGACAGGGGCGTCAAAAGAAGAGCCACTTGCCAGTTATTTAAAAAAGAGACTGACATGAAGCAACACTCAAAAACTAGAAGCTGTATATACTTTGGGGATGAATGGCGACGACTGGTTAGATGTATCAAAGGATAAGGCACGAATAAAGAGGCATGAGTTCTTTACTTATATAAAAAACATGCTTGATTTAACAATTTTCATGTTCCTGGTTTGGTACACCATGTCCTCCAGACAACCTGACCCACAAAGGAATCAACCCTTGGTACCAGGAGGCAACAGTGGTTTCATGGCAACCTGCTTTAGCCTGGCTGCTAATTGGCTCCTGAGCTCACCTTGATATGTTTTACCCCACAGCTCACCAGACGATGCTGCTGGAACGGGTCCCAGGTTATGTCAAATATCTGAAATGACAAGTTATGTTCACATCCACACACATGAATATATGACTCCTAGATCCTACACATATGTACACACAAACATGCATATGAACATTTACACACATTCTGTTATTCACTAAAAACAGCCCAGGCAAACATAGATGTCTTACCCTATCAGAGTGTCCTGTTGCTGTTGCCAAAACCTTCCCTTTCTTCCAGTCCCAAACACACACTGTATTTTTAGCATCAAGCCCCACAGAGGCCAAACGCTACAATAAGAGAGGAGAGAAATTGGGAGAAGAACCTTATCAAAAGAGGAACAACATCCAATCAGTAATTTAAACAAAGACAAGTATGTGTGTGTGTGTGTGTGTGTGTGTGTGTGTGTGTGTGTGTGTGTGTGTGTGTGTGTGTGTGTGTAGGGGGTGGGGGGTGTAGAAAAACATCTATTCGTATGGGGAACATTTCTTTTGCCAGCTGTCTGAAAAGTCCCAGCTGCGCTTGACAGAGAGAAACAGCTCCTCCATCTCCGGATGGTGCAATCACCATGTGGCTTTTCAAGGAGGTAATCACGGCTGCGAGCGAGAAGTGTGCCCGTCTAACAGCCATTCAGAGTAAGACATCACCACTGGCGGGGCAAATAGCTTATTAAAACATTCATAACTGAGGATTGTGGGACTTTCTCTCCGTGGGTTTATTTCTTTAGGCTTTTACGATGGCAGAGAGCATGAAATTGTGGCATCTGTGTTTTCACGATGGGGGTATCACCGGGAGGGTTGAGGGGCAAAACAAGAACTGCTATCAACTGCTCTTCTCCGGCACAAAGAATGTGCAAGAGAAAGACAGCTACAGGGACCAGCAATGCCTCAGGACCGAAAAAAAAACATTCTTGGGAATGACTCCAGTACAACTCATGTGGCATCACATCACACGGCCTACCATTCCCACGGGATGGCAAAGAGATGGGAAGGGAGGAAGACGAATGAGCCAAGTCCAGATACCTCTCAGCTGCATCGGAGGGATGTTCCAGCTCCAGTGCGCCGCTGTTCTGCTCTAAGAATGCTGGGAGCATCTGTTCATGATCAATGCCAGTCGCCTGTTGCTTTCGCTGCCTACCAATAACCTTCAAAATCAATTATTCAGCAGCAGGGGCTGTTTTTCTCACTCCAGACTTCAGAGAGAGAGAGAGAGAGAGGGGGGATGTTTTTTCTCTCTTTCGGCTGGCCTTGACTTTATCAAACACTTCATCGATGGCTGGGCTGTCAGGTCAGTGGTATTCTCCTTCCCCTGGAGAGACACCAAAGGGGATTAAACGTGAGAATCCAAATCCATTCCTGCTCTAGTCCAGACGGTCATCGGGCCTGTCTGTGACATTACCCCGACATTAACCTGAGCCATTTACTCTTAATAAACAAGGAGGCTTTGGAAGAACAGCCATCCAATCCATTTCAGTGTGACCCGACAGAGGCCAAAAAAAAGCATACATTATTTTTATGACTGACTATAAAGATCCATAAACCCTTTGCTTTGCTGTCCTTTTCTTTGCATTCCCAACTAAAGCACTCAGGTCAATTCTGCCTAATTTGCCTAATAATATGCATTCATACCCAGGTCTAGTTCTGAAGGCGAGAGGCGTGTGATGCCTGTCATGGGTGTGATCTCCCTCTGTTCTGCTCTCTGCTTCCTGAATGCTAAATGCTGGCTCTCCTCTCCCACCCAATTACTTAGTGGCCGACTGCGGCCATTCTTTACCAGGCACAGAATCCGCCTTGGCATCACATTTATCAACTCTGTAATTGGGGCTCGCTGCCTGCTCTCTGCTCGCTCCGTCCCAGACCGACCCCCTGCACGGCTCCCCAACTCAATTCCCACCACGCTGTGGGTAGGCTGGAGCTCCGCCGCCTTCATTTAATTTATTACCATGGCAGCGCTCTGCTCCGACACACGGTCTCCTTACGGCTCCGGGTCTGAGGCTCAGACAGGGTTGTCATGGCAATGCGGTTATTGATCCACCAACAGGTCTCGAGAGTAGTGGTGGGAGTGTGTGAGAGAGAGAGAGAGAGAGAGAGAGAGAGAGAGAGAGAGAGAGAGAGAGAGAGAGAGAGAGAGAGCGCCTCACCTGTCCGTCCGAACTGAAGGCCAGGCAGGCGACCCCGTGAGAGTGTGTGTCTTTGAGGATGGAGACGGTCTGCACGGTAAAGGTGTCCCAGACGCAGATGAACGGGTCCTTGCCCACCTGCCCCGTGGCCACCAGAGACCGCTCAGGGTGCAGAGCAAGACTAGAAAACACACACAGACAAAATGACCATGAGAGTGAATGAGAGCAGCACTTATACAGCAACCAGGTACACCAGGGAGACATGCTGTATAAGTTCAATCATTTAAATATCGCTCTGTGGGCATGTAAATCAACATACACATTGATATTCAAACACATAACCAAGAGCAGACCGCCATGTTATGGTTATGGAAATGAAATGGTTGATCCACGACGTGAATACTAACTAACGCTATTTAGTATTGCACCTAGGTGACTATGTAGCCCGGACAAAATAGTACAGAGAATTGAGAAACAGTCCACATAAACTGCAATGTCAACCCTCATAAATGCCCCCAGTAGTGGAATAAAGAGGTCTGTATGCTGACTGTTTGACAGGTTAGATACAGTTATCTTCATATAATACTGTGAGTGGACATCTAATATCTATAAGCCGTAGTAACGTGACTAGCTAACATATGTGTCCTCAGTAATGGAATAAAGAGGTCTGTATGGCAACTATTTAACAGGTAAGATATTCTTTATATTCTCTCTAATAATATAGAGTTGACCATCAGCTATCAGCTACAGCAACATGGCAAGCCAACAACTCAGTCACATCATGAACACATGAAGGTACAGCTCAGACGAGGGCACACTATGGGCATCATGAACAGATGAAGGTACAGCTCAGACGAGGGCACACTTTGGGCATCATGAACACATGAAGGTACAGCTCAGACGAGGGCACACTATGGGCATCATGAACACATGAAGGTACAGCTCAGACGAGGGCACACTATGGGCATCATGAACACATGAAGGTACAGCTCAGACGAGGGCACACTATGGGCATCATGAACACATGAAGGTACAGCTCAGACGAGGGCACACTTTGGGCATCATGAACACATGAAGGTACAGCTCAGACGAGGGCACACTATGGGCATGATGAACACATGAAGGTACAGCTTAGACGAGGGCACACTTTGGGCTTGGGCTTCTCCACAGGGGTTAATTTCCCCTGCATGATGGCGGCTGAGCCTCCAGGTCCCTGCAGTAGGTTCTTCACCTCCCCAAGGGGGAGAAAAATGTGAAAGGTTTTTTTTTTTTTTTGCCACACTCACCGGTCGTTGCCCTGTGTGCTATAAATACACTTGGATAATGGCACCATTAGTGAGACGCTGGCAGACACTTGCTCACGTGTGCAAGGCATGGGGGGGTGTCAGGCACCATTTCACAGGCACTGGGCTGAGCAGAGGAGGGGGGGGCCACCACACTGACCTTGACTGGGACATCGAGCATCATTCAAAAGTGACACACACACACACACACACAAACACACAGATACATGCATGCATATACCCATTCACTTAGACAAACACACACGCACACGCACACGCACACGCACACGCACACGCACACGCACACGCACACACAGATAAATGCATGTATATGTACTCTCACACACACACAAAGAGACACTCACAGACACATGCATATGTATACACATTCATACAGACACACACACACACACAGACACACACACACACACTCATACACGTCAAACCATCAGGGAAACATCACTTGCCATCTGTTTCGACTGCAAGCACACCCCATCACCCGACACATTCAAAATGACACCTCACCAGGTGTGCCAACCAAACAACACCAACAGCTACAATAGCAGCAGCAAAGGATGTGGAGAACAGGAGACTCCAGACACCAGACTACACCCCTCAGAGACTGACACCACCACCACCACCGCCACCGCCACCCTCTCACCTCCCCCACACTCACACACGGACATACACACACAGACACACACACACAGACACACACAGACACACACACACAGGCACACACAAACACACACCTTTCCATTTCACCTCACACTCTGCCGCCAAATCAATAACTCATCTTTGGCGGGTACTTTGAGGCCGTTTTGATGCTGGCGAGAGGTGCCGCTGCTGATGCGCCCAGGGGCCCCGTGGCCTCTGACCCAGTCTTCCTGCGCCGCAGCCGCCTGTCACAGGCAGCCTCCCTCCCAACCTCCCGAGAGCACAGGGGAGGGGGCAACAGAGGGAAAAAAATCCCACTAAGGCAGAGTGTGGATCACCGCTGCAGCACTGCATTGCTAGTGTGTGTGTTCAGTGTTGGTGGAATGGTGAAACATCACACTTTATTTCATTCATTTGCCTTCGTCCATCTCTGATTTAAAGGGAGGCACAATACATTCCATACATCATTATATTACTGAAAATATACCTCTTTCAGTACTGCAAGGTTGAGTTTCCAATATCTAAGAATGTATCGAAAGTGTTGCTTTAACAAAACCGGGATTGAGTTATTATGTGTGTATAGGTATCATTATGTGTGTATGTTCAGCTTTCATTAGTTAGTTAATTATGCGTATACTCGATAAGTTGTAATGAAGCATCTTGCCCTGAGCAAGCCATAGAGAGCGCAAGCGTGAAGTGCATTATGACAGACTAATAAGCTTCAGGAGATTAATTTCTGGAAGTGCTTCCTATTCTGTCTGTTTGATCCAGCGCTTTACTGGGGAATGACCCAACATTTCAGCCAAGCAGACAACCAATCAGCCTCCTGGACGGTTTCCCTGACAACTGAACTAAAGCCTGCTGGGGGAGGGGGAGGGGCAGGGGCAGCATTCAGTTTTTGAATGAAGCTGCAGATAGGTCAAGCTTCAATGGGCCATCACAACTTCAGATATTACTGAAACCACATCCGTACACACATACACAAATATGTATTACCAATAATACATGTTTCTAGTGACTGACTACAGGCATTGCATAACATCTACCACACTGTGGCATTTCAGAACATACAATGTTCCAACAATATGACAGCACTGCTAATATGAGATGTGTAAAAGGTATCTAATATGTTAAGTGTAGGAGCTGCTGAGATGTTAAGTGTAGGAGCTGCTGAGATGTTAAGTGCAGGAGGTGCTGAGATGTTAAGTGTAAGAGCTGTCTGAGATGTTAAGTGTTAGAGCTGTCCGACTGGTTAAGTGTAAGAGGTATCTAATATGTTAAGTGTAAGAGCTGTCTGAGATGTTAAGTGAAAGCGGGGTCTGAGGTGTTAAGTGTAGAAGCTGCTGAGATGTTAAGCGGTGTCTTTGATGCTACATGTAGGAGGTGTCTGAGATGCTAAATGCGGGATCTGTCTGAGATGTTAAGTGTAAGCCGTGTCTGTGATGTTAAGTTTAAGTGGTGTCTGAGATGTTAAGTGTTAGAGCTGTCTGAGATGTTTAGTGTAGAAGCTGCTGAGATGCTAAATGTGGGAGCTATCTGAGATGTTAAGTGTAGAAGCTGCTGAGATGTTAAGTGTGGGAGCTATCTGAGATGTTTAGTGTAAGCGATGTCTGTGATGTTAAGTGTAAGCGGTGTCTGAGATGTTAAATGTAAGAGCTGCTGAGATGCTAATGTGTCTGAGCTACACCTCAGAGATGTATTCATCTTTCCCCTCTTTTCACACAGGAGCAATTGGGTGCCCTTCCCTCTCTTCTGAACAGACCTCCTCACTATGGGTAGTCATCATGTCATTTCAGAACTCCCAGAGGCAAATTGTAAATGGAGCAAAAACGGGGCTAATGCATGACTCTTTCCCTCACCAGGAAGACTCTTATCTCTCAGCACCAAACACTCCTGGTGCTCCTGTAACACCACACTGTCTTCATCTGTCTATCTATCTATCTCTCTCTCTCTACCTCCCTCTCCTCCCTGTCTCTAGTTCTCTCTCCTGTGCACAACACTTCCCCTGCACGGCTTGGGATTTGTGTGAGTGTGAGAGAGAGAGCAGGAGAGAGAGACGGGTGAGGCACGTGCCTTTGAGTGTGAATCCAGCAGGGAAACCTCCCTCTGTCTCGCTTACTTCTTCCAAACTCACTCTCTCTCCCGCTCCCTCTCTCTCCCTCTGTATCTCAGTCTCCTTCCATCTCTACTGCTCTCTTCCTATGTGGACTCAATTGGCCCGTGACTCATCTGTAGCTCTATGAATTCACCTTCAACAGAAACACCCACACACACACTCCAGAACTGTGAGACTCCTCTGCTTCATTGTCATACCTCCTCAGGTATGTGTGTGTGTTTGTGTGTTTGTGTGTGTGTGTGTGTGTGTGTGTGTGTGTGTGTGTGTGTGTGTGTGTGTGTGTGTGTGTGTGTGTGTGTGTGTGTGTTTGTGTGTGTGTGTGTGTGTGTGTGTGTGTGTACTTGAGGGTTAGAAAGTAAGAGAGAAGGCATTTGAGTATGTTTGTGTGTGTGTGTGTGTGTGTGTGTGTGTGTGTGTGTCTGTGATGGTATGTGTGCAAGACAGAGAGCAAGAGAATGATGAGAGAGGGAGCGAGAGGGAAAGCAGTGTGAGTAGGTCTTGAAACGCACACTGCATCCAGTGCAAGCCTGATGACACTTGAAGCAACAAAGTAAAACCAAACTCAAATTCAAAATCCTGAATATAAATTCCCACTGGTCCTCTAAGACTACAGTGCCCTTGAATAATCTCTTCTCTCACACTCTTCACACAATCATGACATTTGGAGGCCATGACTCAGGCACTGTCGTGTGTGCATAAACAAACCTGCTGCCCTGCTCTGCAACATGTTACTTTACCAGTCAAGACCGATACAACACACACCGGTTCTCCAGACACTGACCCAAACTGTGCTTCCTCACACACCTCTAACCTGACCACCACCACCACAATCGTCATCATCATCCTCTCCACCAACTCTCTCCACTTAAACCCTTTTGCCCCTAAAACACTCACGCGTCCCTGTAATAACCTGCGCTTTCACTGCCCTCAAATGAGCACCTTGTTCAGCCAACCCCTCATAATTAGGGTTGGTGAATTCCTTTTGAAATTCCTGGAGGCCAGAGTCCTTGGGGCTGCCACCATCTGCTCCACTGGAACACGCTAGCAATACAACCTCCGTCTATTCTTAGCGAGCACACAAAATCAGCGCAGGCAGGCTATAAATAGCCCAGAGAGGCCATGCGGAGCAAGGTAGCTTCCACGGTGCAGAGCAGTAACCCAATTCATAAAATCAGCCGAGCTGGGGGGTGGGGGAGGGATGGAGGGAGAGAGGGAGGAGCTGCCAGAGCTGAAGGAAATGGTGCCGTATTGGTTTTAAATGCCCCTCTGTGGCTTCTGCATGCATGCAGCATCCTATTGCGTTGCTATGGTGATGTCATGGATTGTTTTTGCGAGAGATGAGCTCCTTGGCATCAGGGACTCCATCTGACTTATGTCCAAACTGTCTCGCCTCTCCCGTGGATTTACAAGACCTACTGATCCAAGGCCCTGGTCTCGCAGCGAGATGGAGACTGAGAGGAAGACGTGCAGGAGCCCTGGTGCGATTTGGGAAGAGTGGAGTGCGGTCACCTCTATCGAGTATACACCACTTCCCGGATATCGCTCGCCTTCCCTGTCGGAGGTGCTCCCACCTAGGATCCGGACGAAGATACCACATCGATGACTCCACTGCTATCGGCTCCTTCTGGTCCTCATCCCGCCGCCGACCTCCGAGAAATGCCCCCAGAAAGGTGGACCACAGCGTGTTAGCCAGACTAGCCAGGTCGGCCACCGCTGGCTTCTCCAACGAACACAGTGACATCAATCTTGGACTATTTAACATCTGCTCATTAGTTAGGCAGGCCTATAACCTGTAAAGGTCCTGCCAACTGAAGTTGTTGCTCTGCTGCTGCTCTGCTTTGTGCATTTTAAAAACATTTTTTAACTGTATTATTCACTGTTGTAAGGCGACCTTGGGTTTCTTGAAAGGCGCCCTATAAATAAAATGTATTATTATTATTATAATTATTATTATTCACTGGAGGGCATTAAAAAATAATAAACAATAAATAAATGCTGCCTTACATGAGATGTAAACACACACACGTGTGCACAGATGTGGACACATATACTGTATATGTCGCATTATTCCCATATTCACACGTGCCCCCCACACAACGCTGAATAAAAATTATTTAAACCATCATAGAGTCTGATTAGCCTTGATGAGAAACTTAAAACAGGAGCAATAGTGGGATCTAAAGGCCATCAATTGGGGGGTCTGTCCGAGGCTGAATATCCTTAAACTTAAACAGCTTCAGTTCATTTATAATGAGCTCCGTTCCTCTGAACATTTTAAATTGCTTAATGAATAATACAACAAGGCAATTTGTCGCCTCCACACCAGTTCAAATTAGGAGACCGCCGTTGCAAAATGATATCAGTGGGAAAATTTGTCACACATTATGACAATACTTACTTAGATTATGACATCTGGCAGAGGAAAGGTACTGCCCTTTCATGCCCAAATGTTGAGGGGATATCCAAGAGGCCTGAGTCACAATGAGCTGTGTCGGAAGTGAGATCAACCCACTGAAACACAGGAGAGGAATACTCTTTCACATCACAAGCCAACCTACCCGTGTCTCCGCCTTCACTTTGGCACATTGCAAGGTGCTATATGGAATTGTGATGTGCCTATTACTGTTGTTTTTTGGGGCTCTTCCTGGATCACAGCAAATTCACTGTATTTTTGAATTGAAGTGTGTCTGTGTGTGTGTGTGTGTGTTTTCGACAGGATGACAATAGCGACTGTATCCTTTGAGGTCCCTCCAAAGCAGATTCCATCACTGAATAAACAGTGACACATAGGAGGCTTAGACACTTATCACTGTAAATAGGGACTCCCATCTCGCCTGATTCTCTATAGTGATAGAGCCTGGATTGGAGCCTTTGATGCTTTCACTGCTCCAAAATGGGCACATGAATTATAATGTATAATTCAGTGGTGTCTCTGTTGTTGTTAGAAAAAAACACTGTGCCGCAGCTTAATATTTATGCTTCCCTTCTATCGAAAAAGCAAGACTCCTGTACACAGTGTGTTACAATATGCTCCTCAGACAAGACACGAGAGTTTCAAAATTACCATCTTACCCAAGCACCTTTGGGGTTACCATGGTGCTGCTGTCGAGACCGGCAAACACAATGCTGTGAATAAAAATAACTTGAGGAAAGAGCAAGAAAAGTGACAGAAAATCCGGGCAAATAGGAGTTGTGTTAAAGTGTGACAAAAGGAAATTGGGGCATGCATTACTTAAGGGCAAAGGGCGCTGCGACAGGGACCCAGATGCCTTATCTTTTGAGCCCTAAATCCCACTGACTTCACACAGTACCCAGAGAGACGGAATATAGAGCGTATACTGAAGCGGCAGCAGGACACAGAAATTAAGGCATGAGGTTTAAGTTAATTATGGGGCTGTCAGTCAACTTGCCATTTCCGAGCAAAACTACAATCAATCCCATTCCCTCTATGTGTTTGACATAAAAAATTCAATTATATACAACTTTGATGCAATGACTTGAATGACTATGTCACTACCATTGAATAATCCGACTGGGCCATTCTACTATGCAATCAGGTGTGCAACTCCATATCGTATTGATTCACAGAAAAAGTCTTTTCATAGTCCTCAATCTTTTTTCTCTGACTCAAGAGAACCGAGAAAGGCCTGGAGAAAGAGGAAGATCAAGAGACTGACTAATCACAGCCGTTCCTCTGGGGCCGGGAGAAAGAGAGTGACAGAGAAAGAGAGAGACAGAGAGATACAGAATTTAGGAAAAAGACTGAGGAACAGGCTGTGAAAAAGAGAAAGAAAGAGAGAAAAGAAGAGAGATAAAGAGAGAGGGAGCGAAAGTGAGTGAGAGATAGAGAGAGAGGGAGAGGGAAAGGGGGAGGGAGAGGGAGAGGGAGAGAGAGAGAGGGAGAGGGAGAAGGAGAGGGAGAGGGAGAGGGAGAGGGAGAGGGAGAGGGAGAGGGAGTGGGAGAGGGAGAGGTAGAGGGAGAGGGAGAGGGAGTGGGAGTGGGAGTGGGAGTGGGAGTGGGAGTGGGAGTGGGAGTGGGAGAGGGAGAGATTAAGAAAGGCAAAATGGCCTATGAGCAGAGGCTGGCGATAGAGCAGTGTCTGCCATGGCCAGGTCTCTGCCATCGCCCCGGGGCATCAGTCTGGCTGCGTCACCACCGCGGGCAGCTACACACGCTGGCAGTGCAGCCGCCAGCCCCATGTGCTCGACTGGGCATTGGCAGCGGAACATGCCACATGCCATCAGCCAGGGAGCGTTGAGACGCACAGACTCACACTGGGACTAAGCTGTTCAGCAGGACTTGTGAATGGGAAGGTTCCACAGCCTCTGTTGAATCACAAACCTCCATAATCTGATGGAGTAATAAAGACCCAGGTGAGGTTTTATCGTTCCCCAAAGAAACATTATTAATATGTTGGTCCCGGGAAAAGGCAGCCTGGGGATAGGTATTAAATCATTGCCACAAAAAATGTGTGATGATGAGGATTCTGCAAATTTGGTTTGATGTTTTTTTTTTGTAAGATACACACTGTCGACCATTTAATCCCACACTACAAGTTTAGATGGGGGTTAGGGTGAAATAGTGATGTATTGTAAAACCAACAATCCAGTTGGAGATAAAACATGTGAAGGGACATGCAATTCATTTTTTTTTAAAGAGTGCAAAGTTGCCTAATAGTAGCCTCAAATCTCAAACTGAAAAAAATCTCTGTTGATCTGTTTCATTGCAATGAGATGTGGGCTTTGATACCGTCCAACAGTTGGACATCTACCATCACCTGTTACCTGTAAAATTCACACCTTTTGGAATACATAACGACCTCTTCTGTATGCCTTTTTGCTCTGTTTTTATTGCCATTCTATCTATTATTTTACTGCTTTGGTACTTCCACATATCCCACAGACTTTTTTAATAATGATGTCTATAAAAGTAATTTTTTTACTAAGAACTGGTCTGAACTGTGTTGAACTTCACCCTTCCTCTAAATAAGCTTCCTTGAGCTTAATGAACCTTCCTTAGAAACGAGTCCAGCATACCTTTGTTATCTTACGACATGGGGCTTAAACAGGGACTGTTTGTACGGTTGCTCAGTCGAAGTGGAGTTATGGGAAAATATTGTCATGGTTACAAATGCATACAAAATGTGGCTGCATTATAACGTAATTCAGCAGCTGTCATCGAGGAAAGGACCCTTTAAAGAACCTTCTGGCAAAACTTCACAATTTAGCTGATTGTTAAAGAATAGTTGATTGAGAAAAAAAAGGGAAAGTCAGGGTGGATGTCTCCAACTATATACTATACGTATATAAACACGTTTATAGTAAACAAGGCAATGTTCACCAGCCAATCTGCTGTAAGCGGCAATATGACAGTAAGGATTTAGCAATTGCTGGTCATCAAACTTGGTGAACAAACAGAACTGCCATATTCCTCTTTGATTATGTAAAATACAGCTTCAAGCTATATTTGAGTAAATGCAATGGGCTTTTGGAGGCAAAACCACTAGTGACCTCTCTATCCATGCACTATAATGAGTTTTTTTTTGTCTGTGAGAGGAACTCTTTGTGAAAGGTCACAGCTTCAACCTAGCTCCTCAGATCCATGAAATCATGAGCACTTAGAGCTCTGCCTGGTGCTAATGACCCCACCAGAGAGGCACTGAAGCCAGCCTCTGATTCAGTCATTACCCCTGATTAATACGGACGGGCAAAGAACACCCTAACACATTTCGGTGGACGCACACTCCCCCTACTTTCACACAGACATACACAGAGTCTCTCTCTCTCTTTCTCTCGCATACAAACACACATACTCTCTCTCTCACACACATCAGAAGCATAGCCAGACATATTTATTTGGGTGCGCCTATATGGGATATTGGGCATGCAAGAACCAATGCAAAAGTGATCTGTAAATGATCTCAGTGAAATATTATTCAGACTATTTGCCAACAAACAGTGTCATTCATTGTATCTACAGCAGGCTACTGGTTTTGTTTACAGTTTAGCTTAGCAACATATGATAGTTTCAAGAAATAAGGTGACAGAGGCAAGCAGTAACGTTTCTTCAGCCACCATGATTTTCTCAATAGCATTATAGCACAACTGTTGCATAAAAGCAATGTCAAACACATAATTGAGGCAATTGCAAAGGTCTACTCACTGAACTTCTGTAGTATTGAACATTACATCACATCAGATTTTCTGTTAGCAAGGGTAACCAAACAACAATATGGCCACAAACCTAGACAGCTCTTTATGACAGTCATTATCTGTTCCTCTCGCTCGATGCATGGACTATTAAAAAACATGTCCTGAAATCTCAAGCTTACTAGTTTGCGTGATCTGTCACTGACACTGATTGAATAGCATAAAGGCAGCACCTGCACCAAACCTACCCTGTGTTCATTTGAACTTTGAAATTCCATGACAAGTCTCCCTGCCCATTTATTTATTCTTATAAGTGTAAAACATAATAAGAAATAATATTAAATCTTTTTTTAATTTGTAGCCAACACATTTTTTATGATTATGCTGGGTGCAGGGGCCTTTCTTAGGGACTCTGGCCCCAAGCAGAAGTCTAAGCATGGACACCCTAACCCTACTGCCTAACCCTACATCTACAAAGGCATATAACAGATGAAAATAAAAAGAGCTGGGAAACAAATGTGGCATTACGAAATAAAAGTAACTTGAAATAAATAAATGTGAATCGAAATAAAAGTTCCCTGAAATAAATAAAATAATTTATTTATATTAAAGTAACAGTATGCAACAATTATACTTCAGGATTAGGATAAGGATAAACAGTTTTACCTTAAATAACAGCTTGAAAAAAATTGTGGCGCTACAATGCCTTTTAATATGGAGATTCGCCTCCGTGCCATTGCCATACCAGGGTCCATAGGCATATTTGTAACTGCTAAATATAAGATTGCCTGACGCCGCCTGGCTTTCTACTGTCTGCCGAACTATTAAGTAGCTTAGTAGCCGTCTTGCTTTGTCTTGTGTTGCACTTGCTTGATGTTTGACTGTGTTAGTACAGTTGTTGAGTAATTAGTTTGTCATAATGTCAGTCAGCACATTTCAAGAGATTTTGTTAGTTTTAGCCGCTAGCATATCGTTGGCGAATAGCAATTGATCCGGAATGCTTCTTTAATATATGTATTGTCTCATTTATTTATGTCAGGTTTTATTTCAAAGGCATATTCATTTATTTAATATTGACTTAAAAGGCATTCCATCACCTTCTTGAAAGCTAATGATATGGGGACCCCAGAGAGAGTTTCTGGACATGTCATCTCCTACACAAAATCATAGATTTCAAGAGGTTCTCATGGAATGGTCGTTGCAGTGGACTAACGCAATCAGCTGGGAACGCCTTCCAGGTTGGGCCTTTAGAGTAGGATGGCACAGGCACATCCGGGCTTACCCAGGGCTATGCTAGTGTCACACACACACACACACACACACACACACACACACACACACACACACACACACACACACACACACACACACACACACACACACACACACACACACACACACACACACACACACACACACACACACACACACACACACACACACACACACACACACACATCTCTCTCTCTCTCTCTCTCTCTCTTGTGCATTGCAGTCTTGACTCATGCAGAAGAAAGTTGTTTTTTTTTGGGTGAAAAGTTCTCTCTGAATTCGATCCCCTACAGACTGAACTCTGCTGCTACAGATAACTCAATGTGACGGGCCGCGCCAATAACCACCCCTAAGCAGAAGAGTATCACATCTCAGGAAAGCTTCCTCAGAGCACAAATAAAAGGCTACTGCATGGATTAAATATTGGAAGTATGAACAACAGAAATCGTTTGACAAAGTTCAAAACCGATTGGTCTGGGCTGGAGTGGAGGGTTGTTCTTGACTTTCTTCTTCCTAAAAAACATTTCACTGTCCTTCAAGTGGCCTCCCAAATGCAGCGATGTCTGGCAGTGACGGATGCTTCCGGAACCAGGATCTACCCTCTAGCACTGCAGGAAGTGGGACAACCAATGCAGGACAAATACTGAGGGACAGCCATGCATGGCCTGATAAGAAACAAAATAAGCTGGGGGGTAAAGGTGCTGGGCAGAGCAACCAGGGGCAGTGAAGATGTGTGGATCAGATCACACAACTTACAGTATGGCCGAAACAGGCAATGTCTCTGCCATACAATAACAGTCTCTATGTTTTTTGAAATAGTGGTCATATGAATTAATTAATTCTGCTTTGAAGCACTAAAAATACACCAAAACTCAATGTTCATCAAATACTAAATACATGATTGTGTATAGTAATCCTTTAAATGCTTTGTTTCTGTTCCCTTTTTGAAAAACATGAAAAATCACCATTTCTCACAGTATGGCAAATGCAGGCAATGTCTCTGTCATACAATAACAGCCTCTAACATATAACCACTACTTTAATGTCTAAATTAGTATTACAAAGGGGGAGAGAGATTGAAATCTGCCTTGCGATGACTTTACATATCCCTGTATACAGGACAATTGACTGACAGGAGATGTGTAAAATAACATTGGTGTGAAAAATAAGGTGATCTTCGAAACCACTCCATCAGATCTTAGGTGCTTACTATACGGTCATTGAAGAACATGGGGGAGAGAGTTGTTGCGTGGAGGATGCAACTACCCCCCTTAGCTTTGCTGTTTTTTGGAATCACGGTTACATTCATTAATTCATTAATTCAACACAACTCAATGTCCATACATGCAATACATACACTATTGTGTAAAGTAATCCTTTAAATGCTTTGTTTCTGTGCTCTTTGAAAAACATGAAAATCATGTTTGTGTGCTGTCAGACAGGTGGCTGAATGCGAGGCATAACATTGCACTAGTACTGTAAGCTGGTGTTCTGTATCTCATTGCCGTCTCGACTTGACTGGCAGTTTAAAAATTAAACATGGAAACAAGCGTCCAATGGAGGTGCATCCATTATTTCAGAAGTGAGCAGCCTAACAAGAGTTTGAGTACACCTTTAGATTTTCTAGCACTGCAGTTGCAACCACCTACAAACCAATTATTTGCCATAAAAAGCAAAAGCATAATACTTTAGCATTATACAGCTGCCATAGAGGTACTCTTGATTAATTAAATATTGCATAGTAATGACACTTGTAAAAAATATTGTCATTATCAAACATTTTTAGCTTAATTGAAGGGTGCCATGTTTAAGGGACATTGTCACTGCTTTTTAATGTCAGCAATCTGGAGGACCTACTCATTCTGCCCCACAACAGTAATTCCAATCATGACTGCTTGTTTCAGAGCAAAGCCAGTTGGTGATATGAGACACAAAAACCAGCAACCCAATTATGGCCGGCTGACTATGAATGAGCCCTGAGGACTGGAGTGGGTCCTCTTGGAAAAATAAGTTATAAAAAACCCTTGTTTCAGACAGTTGCAGCGAGAGGACAGGAGACTTCAATTATCCAGAGCAGACGAGTGAGCACCCATACATGAAAAGGAGTAATTACAATGGGTCTAAATTGGGAAGGAACATGACCTTGTGAGACGCTGGCTTGTACGCACAAGTGCATACGCGTGTGCACGCACGCACACACACACACACAATAGGCACCTGGCCCACTTCAAGCACCTTTGAGCTGCAATGTGATTGGCCACAATGTGAGCAATAGCTCTCATCCTACCTACACAAACACACACTTACACACACAGGTTTACAAATCCACCTTTATTCGCACACATTCACAAATGCAACAATTAAGACACCTGACCAGAGCCCACACTGTGAGATCAGGGTGACAAGTCATCCTCCTCAACCAAGTCCACACAGGGCATTTTGTATGCCGTCAAGACTAGATGTTTAAAGAGGCATCCACTGTGAAACATTTAGATACATCAAAACACTCGATCTCTTGAGCCCTTGCACACTACACTTGAGTAAGCCAAAGGGCCCATTACTCTACACCTCTACATGTCTCTGCTGCTCCCCGTCCTCTTAACTTTAAGTTATTATCTTTAATGAAAGGTTGCTTCGGCTCTCCCAATTGTAATTACAATTCATGAGCCGTCGCACGCCAGGTTTCCTTTCAGGCAAGGGATAAGCGTTCACTTTCACTGACAATCTCCCACAACCCACAACCACGGACTCAGAGGCAAAACACCATCGGCAATCATTAGCTCTGTTACATCTCCCTTCCCATCTCTTGAGACAAACATGTTTATTCTACAGTCTCTCTCCAAACAAACTCCGGGCGCCTGCTTCAAAAGTATCCTAACAACTAGGATGCAAATGATTATTATCTCTGGATTTGTACCCCGAGAAGGGAAAAGGAGAGAAAACTGATGCAATAAAGCGTCAGTGGGAGCACGCCAACAGCGGTGCTATTTTGCTGGTCAGATTAGATCGGAGGCTTTATCAGTGGTAGCGCCAGAAAAGCTCATGGGGAGTGATGCTTTGTAAAGGGCAGCACAGCAACCTTCCACGCAGAGGCCACCGATTACACAAAAGGACAAGCAGTGGCAAGCCCGCCGGATAGTAAGCGCAGCTACACCACAAGTGGATGATACAGCACTACAATAAACTGCCTCTATTGAACCGAACTCAGAGCCATCATGTCTGCCTATGAATAGTTTGCTGGTGAATAGGGAGTTCGATGTATAATGACAAAATCACCAACAATTAGGGAACATTACATATTGATTCGAAGAAGTCGAATATTTCTTCGCCAGGGAAAGCGAATTGTGTAGCAGCAACTGTAGCATTTGCAAAATATAAAGCTATAAAGTAGGCCATATGCCTGTGTATTTTCTACATACAGGTCTGCATATATGGTAATCTCGTAACATTTAAAACTGTTGACACCTGCCTCACAGAAAACAAACCAGAGTCCTGGTGACATGACAACCACGCAAATATCGGATTTACAGCTAGGTCTATTGTTTGTATTGGAGTCACTATGTTGATTGAGAACGCTTGGCTTGACTTCAGATAACCTAACTACAAACTAAAGGGGATGTATTGTATTGCATCGCGAGACACACTTTAACGGTAGATATAAAATATTGTGCAGACTTCGTTATAGGCCATATATTTCTAGACATGCTGCATGTTAAGCAACAAGTGCTGTCTTAGAGAAACGTTTATGTCTAGACAGACAGTGTAGTTTATCCTGCTTGTCTAGGAAATGTTGGATAACATAATGAGATCCACCTGAAAATTATACAGGTAGACCTACAGTTTAAAAGTGGGAGATGGATAAATGTATCAACCTGTGTTGCAGTAGTGGTCAGTAAGGAAAATGTCTTTCACCAATAGCCCTGGTTTTATCATCTTCCATCAACACAAATGCAATCATTTATGCGGTCAGCTACCCAATGTTTTAGTCAGTTTTGTGTCAAACACTGGGCACGGGGTGTGGTGGGGGGTAGGCTAGGCAACCGTCTATAACCTGACAGCAGGGTTAAGGGCGTGACAGCCAAGCAAATCCAAACGTCAGCTTGCTGATAATGACATTAATTTAGATTATTTTAGATTAAGTAATATCAGATTAAAACAGTTTATAAAAGCATTAGCGATGGCTGGTGGCGATCTAACAGGAGGAAAAGTGACTATCACGCTCTAATGAGCACGGCAAGGGGTGTTATGTTCATGTGGCTATGTTATTAAGGTAAAATAATTGTGCGGAGTTTTTGGGGGAAACACACAAATCCACATAGATATATACCGTTTCCCAGTGACTTACCTGATAATATCGTCATTGTGCCCAAGAAAGAACTTCTGCGTGTGTTCTCTGGTGTTGTACACGACGCCAACTCCAGCAACGAAATACACCACTTCCTTGCCTGCGGTGTAGTACAGGTTGTTGCGGCACTGATGCCCTCTATACCCGTAAATCCATTCTAATCTCAGTTGGCAACGGGGTGCAGTCCGATCGGCCATGGTAGTTAACAACTTCTTATGGTTGATGTTTCTTAGAAGTTCTTATTTGTCTCTGTCTTGAAGAACATCAACGCTGCCCGTGATTTGCTCATAAAAATACTTCAGTGACACAGGCGGTCCTCCCAGTGTTAGTTATGTTGCCACAGGGTCAGTCGCTCATCCAACTGATGTGCACATCAGGATGTGCTTAACTGTGTCGAAACATTTTGGAACTCAAGTATGTTTTTAATATCCTTTAAAATGCGAGATACCTTCTCTCATTACATCAGAAGATTTCATGCTGAATAACTTTTCACAGGGTAAACAGAGACCAGCCATTTCATCCACAAGAACATTTAAAATGTGTAAAAACACAGGGCTTATTTTAAATCGTACACGAATTGTCTCCCAATGTATGTAGCCCAGTGGTGCAGAATAAACAAATGACAAATAAACGGAGAGGATTCCGCCACTGCTAAATATAATCCCCACACTAATCCTCTGTCGTACCATCAGCCATAGTTTCTGCAGTTTTTACCGAAAAAAAACTACAGAATTTGACAAAAATATGGAACATTTTACAAGCTCGAAAAACGTATGACAACCATTCACAAATCAGATTTGGGGAAATCCCAGAGTCTTGAGCTCGCGATGAATTGGGATTTTGCGCGTTCAATCAATCCCGCAAAGTGCACTCTGTCGGTTGTAGGACCACCTCGCTCTTGTTGTCGGTCGCTGTCCCTGCTACGACACCGCCCCAAATATAAGTCTTTTTGTTGTTAACTTCCGTCCAGATGCAAATAATTGAAAAGCTTCCAGATGTAACTGTTGTCAGCGCGTCTGTGTTGCTTAGTCCGCATTTCAAACGGATGAAAAACAGATTCCAGGACAGGGAGTTATCGTAGAATGCAGCATGTTCAAATTGCCAGTGACAACAGTAATATAAATACATTTACCGAAACTGGGCTCGTGGTTTAGGTTTGGCAGAGCCAGGCATGGCTCCTGTTAGTCTAGTACAACAAAAATCTAAGCGTTTCTCATATTATATCCAGAATCACCTCCTTGGTTCCTAGGTGATACTTGTTACCACGACGCTATGAGCGCCGCCTCTGACTGCGATAGAAATCGGCCTGCTGCAAAGGTTCATGGGCAATCGAGGATTTCGTATCAATTTGATCCCGCAATGTTGAAATAAGGTCTTCAAAACTACAAGAACCAGCGGGCAGCGTTTTGTTGCTATCCATGGTGCTGAAATTGAGAAACGAGACAGCCGTGTGGTGAGTATAGAAACAGCTGGGTGGTTGGAGGTGTGCAACTATGATGCAATCCAGAATAGCATGTTATATCCTTTCATTTAACATAATCTAGAGTTTAAATGGTTTGCCTTTGTACTGTTTTTCAGTATTTTAGTTTAGCTAATGTGTAGTACTGCTGATACTACTGAACATGTACAGGGATATTTCTGATTTCATATCGCCAGGAGGTTCAAAGGAGATATGGTTGTTAAAAATAATTATGTAGAAAAACACGTTGCTTGGAGGTAGAGGTCCGTCATTGACGGAGGATTTCTTGTGAATATAGGTTTAGGAGAAGCCATTGTGGCCAACCCAAGACCGGATTAATGTTTGTCAAATATGTTACAGATTTCATTTTTTTCAATGTGTAAAAGGAAACAAATATTTACAAGTGATTCGAAAGGCATCAGACTGTGTGGAAAAGAAATGTTGTGTTGTGAGACCTACTGATAGTATCAATAGTAAAACTACTTTTCCTTCACAGCAATTGTTTATCCTGTTCCCTTTCATACAAGGCTAAAACTCATCTGTTAGGCCTTTAGAAGCCCATACTTGTATTTGCTTTTATTTAAAACAAACAATTTTCCTCCCAGTTTCTTACCTGCAAATCTCAGTTGAATTTCCTGTTTGATTATGTTCTTTGTGAAATTGTAATTGGAGAGTGAAATATACCAGAGCATATAATATGACATATGCTCATATGGAGGCAGTCTCTGGAGTATCTGCACCATTTCTGCGAGAAAAAACTAACCAGATGTGAAGAAAAGATTTCACCATGTTTTGTTTCCCCCCATTTGGAATGACTACTCAATATTATATAATTGTTCAGTTATTATCTTTCTTACATAATTGTACTGCATAAATGTGTGTGTCGCACTTTTGTATGTTAAACAAGCCTTTCTAAGCACCATTTATTATTTAAATGAACAGAAAATAAAAATGTAGTGTTATGTACTATTTTGACAATAATATTTGTGGTTTTGGAGTCATACCATTACATTGTAGATATGTATATTCAGATCATATATCTAATGTTAAACAGAAAGTACTAGGATTGATATAGGAATGGAGACCAGACTAGTTTATTCTGTGGAGGCCAGGGTCAGAGCTGACCAGTATCTGGTGGTACAACATTGTTTTCTTCAGGGTATAAGATACACCAGCTTGATGTCCAACATGACTGAATGTTTTGAACATGCATTATGAATGAAGAGCTCTGCCTATGTAAACAGCATGTATGATTGTATTTACATTTACATGACATTATATGTAGTGTCAATATTTGCTGTT
Organism: Sprattus sprattus; assembly: GCF_963457725.1. Lineage (NCBI taxonomy): Eukaryota > Metazoa > Chordata > Actinopteri > Clupeiformes > Clupeidae > Sprattus > Sprattus sprattus. The sequence continues at coordinate 22,649,168 of NC_137910.1, read as the reverse complement.
CTCTATTCACCTGACAGAGGGTTTAAAGTAAAGGCAAAATCCAGAACTTCCCCACAGAGATGTGATGGTCTGGATATTGACTATATTACTAATTATGTAGTTAGTTTATTAGAAGGGTATGAAGTCAAATGTAGTTCAGTGACCTGAACTCTTTATTACATATATGCCTGTAGGCAGCTATGCAGGAATTTGCTATGCTGGAATGTGGACTTGCACTATTAGCTGGTGCAAGAAGGAGCAATATGGATACTGCCTTAAAACTGAGACACTATTGACCAGCAGCAGATGCACTCTGTGTGTGTGTGTGTGTGTGTGTGTGTGTGTGTGTGTGTGTGCACAGAGGACCCTGGGAGATTAATGGAATCTATTACCTTGCGTTAGTGCGGCTCAAAGTATTGACGCAGTTTCAAGCATTAAAGAAAAATTATGTTCTCATCAAGTCTGGTTGTAACATTATGGGCGTTGCATTGTCAGTGAAAGGTTCTGTAGTCATCCAGGTGTGTCCTCCTGAAACATTATGTTCACTGCCTCCCACAATTCTTGTATTAAATCTTCTATACATCAAAACTTGACTGGGTATTGAGCGTCGGCCTTTCGCAGTGTCCTGACGCCAACAGATAACCTAGCACGGCCATGGAAGAAGCAGCAGATTAGTAAAATCACAAGACAAAACCCCGAGCATCAGACACAAACTCAATCATTTTAAAAGCATTTTAATGACTTTGCACATATTTAACAGGGGTAAAAGGCTACAGGTGCAGATTCATCCATTTTAGGGGCCATGTGTGACATGTTGTATTGAGACCTCAGGGGGACACCTGGCTTCATGGCATTGTTGATTGTTGGAAATATCATTACCATAGTTACAGTGACAGAAATGCACACTACTTATCAAATAGCCAGAAATAGCAAAATGAGAACACGCAGTGCTATAGCCAACAAGCAAGCAGCCATGTTTCAGTCACATTTACTTGTCAGGTAAAGGCTGGACTTCAAATTTTCCACTAAACAACAATGCTTTAATGTGTTTATAATACATCTATATTCATACTTCTTTTCTAAATAAATTTTAACCATACATTATAATGCAACTCAAGAACAAAACAAAAAAAAGGAAAAAAAAGAAAACAAAACAATGGCGCTTAAATGTATTTGTCTTGTATAACTAGTCCTTCATCAATATCCAACCTGACTGGTCATATCTTATCTCTTAAGATTCCCAGCATATGTTATTAATATTAGGTATTATAGTGGCTTTGCATTGTATGTGTTTTACACTAAGTTTATTATGGTCTGTAGTTTCTTGAAGCTTATGGCTGGAGTATTGATTTGTTAATTAAATTCAACAGAAAGTAAGCAATTCAACACCATGTGGTTAGAGTCCAAAGCACCAACGCCTTGCTTCTCACCAGCAGAAAAACAGAAGCCTCACAAAACTGAGGGTAGACCCTATAAACTGCGCACAATTTCAAAAGAGAAAGAGAGAAAGAGAGCGAGAAAAATGGTAAGAACAAAAAACGATGAAGTCAAAGCAAGACATGATCAAAAGTAGGAAAACATAACAAGGACCAAAGCAACCCTAACAACGGAAACACGTCTCTCGTGGGACTTTTGCGGAATGACTGGCGATGGAAGCTGCCCAAAGCATCACACACCCTTGTGTAATTTTTACATTTTTTTCCCATTTTCTCTCTTTTTTCCTTATTACAAAAGAACGCCAAAGTTGACCTCCGAACCCACCCAGAGGGTCATTAGGCACAGAGTGTGGAGTTTTGGCTCTGAGCTTGCATGCTGGAGTCTTGCAATCGGTTTCTGTTTTTTTTTTTTTTCTTCTCATTTAGGAAAAAAGGATGAGGAGGAAGAGGAGGACAAAATGGCTGCAGTCGGAGGATCTTGAGCGACTACTTCTTTTTGCTGAAGAGGCTGAAGCGCTTCTCCCTGTCCTTATCGCGCTTGCCGGGGCTAGACTCAGTGGTGGGCAGGGTGTGTGCGCGGCTGGAGGCGGGCGTGCTGTGGCTGCTGGGGGCCACGTCGGAGCGGTCGGATGGCGTGGCGCTGGAGATCGCCTGGATCCAGGAATTCATCTCCTCCTGGGGGCCAAACATGGGGATTAGACAAGAATTACACAAGACAGTGTTCAAAGAGTTCAAAATGATACCACAACAAAGCACCAGAAAACACAGAAAAACCTCACAGAAACAGTGGGACAGAGAGGAACGCCCAAAATGTAAGGAAGTATTTAAGATTAAAACAAAAACTCACATCATCTTTGGCTTGGAAGAGATACTCGTTTCCATCTGAAATTCTACAAAAGCACAACACGAGGAGAAAATGTAAGGATCAGTTAATCACAAGCCATTTAGCCATTACTAAATGTAAATAATTCATAGCGATTTTTGATTTTAGATATTTCATAAATAGTGATTTTGACTGTCCCCTCAAAACTATTATTGTACGTCGAGAGGATGTTTTTTCAGATCAAAAATGAGTCAGTGCCTTTTTAGACTGGTTTAAACTGTTCCCTACTTGAGTTTGAAGACGTGTTTCTTCTTCTTGTAGTCCAACGCCACCTCGCAAACAGCGTCCCTTAGGCTGATGGGGATCTCGCTGTGGTAAGGGATGCCCTGGCTGGCACTCTTGCTGTCCTTATAGAAGCCTATCTCCTGATGGTTTATCACACAGTACACATTGTGCCAGGACCTGAAACATACCAATCAACGCATGAGAACATGAAATACAAGCAGCAAGCCAGAAACCCAGAGGACAGCACATGAGTAGAAGTAATTGTGTATTTGTGTAGTGTGAACATGCTGTTACTTGTATTTACATGTCCATGTGTATGTGAGCTACTGTGCATGTGGGTGTTCAAGTAAGTAAGTAAGTAAGTGTGTGTCTATGTGTGGGTGTAGATCTTTAAATAGTAAAAGACCTGTGTGTGTGTGTGTGAGAATGTGAGTGGGTGAGTGAGAGAGTGAGAGAGTGAGAGAGTGAGAGAGAGAGAGCGAGAGAGAGAGAACATGCCATGAATGCATGTATCCCAGTGTGTCTGTGGCTACCTGTTTGAAGCTTTCTTGTTGTGGCCCTCCCACTCGTGTTTGCGATACAGGAAGCCTTCCATCTGAGTGGCCGTCTCCTGGGGCTTAGCCGGCAGGGTGGCTGCCTGGCTGGGTTTGGCCTTCCGGCTTGCAGTAGGAGAGGGGCCTGGGCTGGGCTCCACCACTCCGTTAACGACATCACTTCCTCCCGCAGCCTCCTGCGACATAAACAGGCACAGCTTTAGGGAGGCAGAAGGCAGAACATCTTAGCGGACGGATACGTAATACGGCATTACAAGCACAGCACAGCACAGCACAGCCAGTTACATGCACAAGAGGATCAGAAGCTGTGTAGAAACAGAACTTTTTCAAACCTGGGGACAAATGGGGCTCCATACAGGTAGAGGTAAATGGGGAGAGCTACTCTCTATATAGTTTAAAATCAGTTTCTACCGAAAAATGTGATGGTAGTTCACCGGCCTCCAATTGTCAAATCTGTGGCAATTTAACAATTACAACACAGCTTCACGTTGAGAAAATGTCTTTGGTCTGTGGAATGGAAACCCTCTTCACTCATCTGCAAAGTCATGTTTCTTTGACTGTCTCTCGCTGTCTCTGTACATTCTCTCATTCACTACCATACATGCCCTGACATTTTTGAATAACTGCATAACACACTGTTTGGACACATATAGATTTCCTTCCGAGCTATCTCTGTCCACATGGCTTTGAGACGTGACCCTCTCTGATGACTCACTACCTTCGGCCAGTCTGAGGCTCTTCCTGTCTGAGGGAAGGGATGCCTCTGGCTCTGACTCATCACAGATCTGTCCAGGACCCCGTCAGTGAGTCAAGTGAGTCTAAATCCTGTTCCCTACCGCACGGGCCAGCTCTAGCAGAAGAGCCACGTCATGGTGGCCACTGAGAAGCTACAGACCCATTAACATTAAGAGATTATAGATGCGTTCCTGGTTTGAATTAGAGGGACTGATTTGAAGCAGAGCACTGTAGTGCAGAAAGCAGATGAAAGAGTACACCAGGCATGCAGAATCAGAGGTTAGGACGTTAGATTGCACACACACACACACCGCACACGCACACACACAGTTACAACACGGCAACAGAAAAGCTCCTTAATGAGGAAGGCAGAAACAAAAACAAGCACATAAATAAACAAATAAAGTGAAATTAGCAAACAATTTCTTAAATTGCTTGAGGTCATTTTGAGGGCTTCTTAATAATTATTCTGTAATGGTCAGAAAAGGCAATTTGCCTGTTAAAAGGTCAACACCACACACACCCAATGCAGTTTGTCAGTTTATTACCCCATTACTGAGGTCTTCTGGACTGGACCAATCCTGGACGCTCTTATTGAGAATCTGTAAGAAGCTGGACCAATCCTGGGGGCTTTTACCTAGAGCTGGTCAGATAACTGAGCCATGTCCCAACAGCTACTTAAGAACTGACAAGTTTATATTTGGAATTTTCCTGAATATCAAGATGTGCTGATCATAAAATATCAGGTGAGCCTACAGTATACGCCCCCAAACACACACACACCGTGACACATACACACCGTGACACACACACACGTGACACACACACACACACTCATACACACACAGTGACACACACACACACACTAAAGGATTATCACATGTACAGTGCTTCTGCATACATACATGCCCTAAATGCCCCCTTACATGTGCGGATGGGAACTAGATATGTTTCATAGGGAAGCAGAACATGAACCCATGATTAACAAGCAAGAGGATTGAAACATGGATCATACAACACAACAAAGGAGTAAACTCAAATCCACAAGGGACAACATGCACATGGTCACATGCAAAAATGATATGCTGTATAATAAACACCCAGTGATGTTACAGACAAACAAGGCTTCTCCCACAGGCAACACAATGACAATGACATGAGGACATACATAGAGGATGATTCATCTGACATACGTTTATTGGGTAGGGTGAGTTAGTGGGGTGGGGGTGGGGATGGTGGTACTAATGGATTTCAATGAGGGCTAAAACAAGCAACACAGGAGGAAGGGAAAGGACAATATATGTGAGAACACATGACATGAAGTACACCAGTACACTGGAGACAGACTGAGACTTGATTAGCATCAACAATGGACACCTCTAAGGTCATGCACACACACACACACACACACACACACACTCATACGTACATACACACATGCAGTCATAAGGACATAGCAAACGGTGATTCAGCGAAAACAGGTAAATTCTATAAAGCTAAATCTATTGTTGGAATGCTGGACAGCTACAATAAACATTCTAGAAGGATATGGACATGGACCAATGGGCTGAGTGTTTAAGGAAATGCTGCTTCCTAAATTCATTCAAATCTATAGACACATGTAGTCTCTTGGATGCAATGGACTACTTAAGGAGAAGACCAACAAGCAGAGGTTCAGAGGAAAGAGAGAAAGACGCACAGAGGGACATGAAAGGAGGATGAGACGAGAAAATAGTGGAAAACAGAAGGCGTGAATTGGAGGCTTTATAGCAAAAGAAAAAGTACAAAGTATAACGATTTAAGCTGCAAATACATACAATATACGTACATAGCACATACAAACTCAACCACACACACACACACACACACACACAGAAGGACAGCACTCACACAAGCTGATGCATTCTTTCATAACAGATTAAGAAGACTGAAGAATCTACGATTCCCTTCTTATACCACTCAAAGACCTACAGTACAGTCCTGGTTCTATGACCCATTAGGCATTGCTGTTGTGAGGCACTAAGGCACTAAACTCCTTTACCTCATCTTCCTTGTTATATACACATCATATATATTCTCAAATCACTCCAACCAGGAACAAATTAATCAACTTGCATCTACAATCAACCACACATCAGTGTTGACTCAACAGTGAATGCCCCATCCATAACTATGAGGCACAGATTGGTACGATGGGACTGCAGTCCCACATTAGAGTGTAGCATATGAAAGAAAATAGATTCCTTTGTGCCATTAGATTTGAGGGGAATTCACACTGGTATGCCACATTATTACTTTGAACCTGAAACCCCTGTAAAGACATTTCTATTTTCAAATCAAGCTAATGTTCCACATTTAAAAGTAAGCTAACATAAAACTAGACCAATAGGCGACAGGACTTGGATGAGACGGACAGGTGGGCGAGGGGGAATGGGGGGTGAAACTGAAAGGGGAGCTCTGGAAGGGGCATTTGTGAGGTGGAACCATCAGCCCAACCACACCCCAATGGCCTCTGATGTCAGAGGTACAGAGGGGCATTGGGGAAGCGGTGGTGGTGAAGGGAGGGTGGGGATTGGGGTCAGGGGTCAAGGGGTCAAGGTCCAGCTCGGCCACTGCGCTCGCCTGCGCTTCGTCGGCTGTAGTTTTGGTAG
>NC_137910.1:22622585-22642505 GCF_963457725.1 Sprattus sprattus | reverse complement strand
GGCCTTTCAGAACTCTCTCATTTCAGAAGACATAACCACAGCAGGATATGTGTTACTCTTTTCCTCTGCTGTGTTTTTAAAGACACAGCAGCTCCCTCTAGTGGGCACTCACTGTAGTTAGTCTCTCCAGGGCAGCGAAGCGCTCCTCCCAGGTGGCAGCAGACTTCTCGAAGGCCTCGTGGCGCTTGATGAGCTTCTCCACGTCGTCCACGCTCAGGCCTATCTCACGGCTGCCCAGGTACGGCTCCTGTCCCAGCAGCCAAGCCTCCGCCACCCCCGCGTCACGTGAGAACTGGTGCACCTCCAGCACTGGAGAGACGAGAGGCAGAGTATGAGTACACACACACGCACGCATACACACGCACAAGCAAATAAACATACGCATATGCAAACACACGTGGTTAGGACCAGATGTTTCAGAAACATGCAGCGAAACACAAGAATGCAGTCTAGCATTGAGAAAACGACACCGGCTACACACACATTCACATGCAAAGGCAGAACAAAGGACTGTACAAATACATTTCAAATTTACACAATGGCATCACCATCAGTGATTCACACTCACTACACTCAATATACATTCACAATCCAACAAGTTTGACTGACGACTGGCAAACAAATTCACGTGTGCATAGACACACACACACACACACACACACACACACACACGCACACACACACACACACACACACACACTCTCCAACATATACACACTCACAGGAGAAACTTCAACTCCTACCCGTCACATGCACCTCTTGATGTGAATACATTTTGCTAACTTCACTTTGAGCTTAACGTGACATCCTGTAACTCAACACAGATGGCACCAGTAGAATTTGAGAGATATTCACCCAGTCTCAGCCACTCCCATCTGTCCTCCCACTTGTCAATCATGTCTTTCCTCTTATCCGTCAGCTGTAGCAACTTTTCTTTAATCTGTGTCAAAGGATCAAAAAATGTATTTAAAATATGCAACACACATTCTGTGTCAGACATCAAGGGCATTGCCAGTACGAAAAGTAGAGACATACGGACTTAAATATTAACTTGATTGAGAGGGCTTTAAAAGATCTCTACAACAGACATGCATGAGGAACATTTACTTTAGATTTCTACTTTCACCATCTAAAACCACGAAAAAAACTCTATATACAGTATATAATATATAAAAAAAACTATATGTATATATATATTTAAACAATAATATGTCATGTAAATATTATCTTTCAATGTTATTTTTTACAGAAGGCAAGGGGCAAAACCATGCAAAGCCACCTCTTTGAGAGCACACGGCATGAGATCTATTGTCACAGACCTCCTCTGATGAATAGTGCTTCCGTGCCAGCAGGGCCTTGCCCATCTCGATGCAGGTCGTGAAGCTGTCGTTGCGGGCGTCAATTTCAGCTTTGATGCCCTGGTGGTTGTTCATCAGGAGCTCCACAGATGACACATCCCTGAGAACATCAACATCCACATGCAGTTGAGACGGGGTTACATCACTTCCTGCTCTGCTCAAGCAACATGTTTCATAGGCGACAAATGAGTTTAGTCCCAGACGACACCAGTTCATGTCTCCACTAATCAAGTGCATTTAGGGTCCCCGTCCTGGCTCTAGTTAATGCAGCACCTCAGCTGTGATTGTTCAGCACGTCTTGTTTCCCTGTCTCCTCCGTCAGGCCGCTTTATTCAGCCTGTCTGCTGAGGATTCATTAACTTGTCTCTAAGCGTGGCATTTACAAGTGCACCTGTCACCTGTTCAAGGGGGCCATGTCACACACAGGGAGACATGAAGAAGAGCAATTATGCTTTCAAACTTCAGTCTCTCTCTCTCCCTCTTGCTCTCTTTCTCTTTTAACATCACTTGTAGGCTCTTTGAGCTCATCTAGCAGGTCATGGTGCTGTCAGGTAAGGTTGAGGGTCTTATTCCCAGGAAGACCAGAAGCTATACACACGCATGCCCTTCTCTTTTGATACAGACCATCTTTTGATAAAGGCGGCCATAAGATCTATATTTAAAGTGTACCTAGGCTTTGATTAGGGCATCACAGGAAGCTGTGTCCACAGATTCACACACACACACACACACACACACACACACACACACACACACACACACACGCACACGCTTCCCCTGAAGCAGAGCATGACTCAAACTCAGAGCAAACGCAAACCAAAAACACACGCACGCGCACGCACACACACACACACACACACACACACACACAAACTGTTGTACCTGGGCTTCTCCTGGGCGTCAATGAGGCGAATGACATCCTCCATCCACAGCATGAGGTCGCGCACCATGCTGAAGAAGCGGAACTTGTCGCTGGTGTCCAGCAGACGCACACGGCGCCCCTCGCAGGCTTCCAGAAGGCTCCGCCATGCCTCCAGCACCTCACCCTCACGCCGCGCAATGTCCTCCGCTTTGTCGCCTGCATACGCCGACTGCAGCCTTGCCGCATCTTCCTGGAGCGTCTTCACCTGCGCAGAGCAACACACATGACATCCTCAGAGCGGAATTCCAAGTAGGTTATAATATAATATAATAAAGTAAAAATATTTCAAAATCTAAGTATAATTCCTAGGATGGCTCATAAGGTAGCTTCTAGCTCACTGCCTAAGCCTTACATTTTGGAGTATTATGGAATTTTCAATTGGAAATTATAATACTACTGTGTTTATTAGTAGAATATGATCATCACAAAGTCATTTTGTAGAATAAGAGACATTCCTGCCATAATCTACACTATATATGCTATATAATGTATATGTATGTGGACAGGTACCTGAGTTCCTAGGGCCTGGATGTCATGCTCGAAGGTCGTGTGCATCCTCTGCAGTGTCTCTACTGTGTTCTGGTCGCGGCCGAGCTCTTCCGGAAGCTTCTTGTGTTTGTCCAGGATGCGTCCCAGCACCTCCTTGGCGTCATGGTAGAACTTGTGCAGCTCGTAGGAGGCGGCCAGAATCTGTGTACGTGTGTCGATCAGCTCCAGCAGGTCTGCCCACGCCTCGTTCAGCCCGTCCTTCCACTCAGCGATGGTGGCCGCGTCCGAGTGGCCCGAGTTGATGAGCTCGTCTGCCAGCTGGTTGACGGTGTCCACGCGCTCCTGACCAATGTTTCCTGTGTCTCGTGCAAACTCTCGGAAGCGCTCCTGCAACATCTGGGGAGGTAAGAGAACACAGGCACTTGAGTCAGGACTTTTCATTCATGGGAATTCAGAGAATTTTATACATGCACACAAGGTAAAGAGGTCTGTATGATTCACAAGGGTTGATGACAGTGACAATAACAATAACCCAACAAAAATCTAAATCAAAAGATAAGAAATATTTTGACTACCTAAAAATCTGAGTACTGAATGATTACCTCTAATGGTAAAAGCTTTACTGAAACAAACACTACAGTAAATGAATAGTTTAGTTTGAGACAGTGCTTTTAATGTGTTTCTGAGAAAGACAAAGACGATCGGCGTACGGTCACGTGTTCGTAGTCCTGTCCAAGCTCATGCGACCCGGCCACCACCTCCCGCTCGGCGATCCACTGCTCCAGGTCGTCCACCTCGCGGTTGAGCTGGAAGAGCCGGGACCTCTCGTCCAGTTTGGCCCTCCTCTCCTCCGACAGGTCCTTCAGGCCCGCGTACAGCTTATCCACCTGCGACTGCCTCATGCTGATCCGCTCACTGAAGTAGGTTAGAAACAAGCACAGCACCATATTAGCGCAGGACAGATATTAAAGATGAAAGCTGAAACAACTGGACGATTTGGGCCACCCGAACCTGACCCCTCTCTCTCTCTCTCTCTCTCTCCCTCCCTCTCCCTCTGCTTTTGGATTAGACGTTAACCCAGGAGGATTAAGGGAGATTTTAGGGAAATCTGCCAGGCACTGCCTCCCCCTCCCCTGCCCAGCCTCGCCCACACCCACCCCGGCCTGCCCGAGCCCGACCCTGGCCCACCTTTCCGGGTGTCCGGCTGCCACCAGCCCCCTGCTGGTCTTGGAGAGCTGGTGCACCGTCTCGGCGTAGTCCTCCACCGCCTGCTCCACAATCTGGTGCTTCTTCAGCATGGCCACTGAACACTGCTCGTCCTGCAGGGGACACAGAGGGACAGTCTCTTTATGTATACAAATGACTATCAAGCATAACATTGCACAATTAACTATAAAAGTCAACTATCTAAAATGCATTCTTTCCCTTGGAGAGGTGCAAAAAAGACGAGGTGAATTGGGCTACTTGAAGCTAGTAAAATGGCACACTAGTCATGTTGCAGAGATACAAACACTGCAATGTCTGAGTTGTTAGTTGTTCAAGCCTTCGGAGTGCTCTGGTGAGGGCCGAAGTGCCGTATAGATGTAAGCCGTGCAATGGTGCCGGTGTGTGTACTCTGTGACCCTGCACACGGTGGCCTCCCTCGGCCTTCCTCTTCACACCCCTGCGAGCCTGCCTGCTGTCTGGAGTATGTCTGCCAGTGGCCATCACCACCTGCTGCCCTTTACTATGCCTCGCAACTTCTCTGTCTCTCTCTCTCCCACACACAAACTCACACTGAATATCACAATCCACATCCACACGTCAGACACTCATGAATGGCATGTCATTCTGCAAGCATTCACACACACACGTGCCCTGACCTCAGTCCTTGGCCTTTTCCTCTGTCACCATACAGACCTCCTGCGCTCTTATCCTGGCCCAAAAACTCCCATCTCTTTCACACACACACGCGCATACACACGCGCAAACACACGTGCACACACACACACACGCATAAACACACTTCCCCCACTCTTCTCTCACCTTGGCCTTCTCCTCTGACATCATGTAGAGCTCCTGCTCGCTCATCCAGGCCTCGGCCTCTGCGGCGTCAAAGTAGTACTGCTGGGCCCTGTGGGCCTCCTCCAGGCGCCCATGCCTCTTGCCCGTCTCCTCTATGATCAGCGCCCACAGGCGCTGCAGGTCGGCCAGGCGCTGCCGGATCACGTCCCCGTTGGGGCTATCCGGCTTCACGATGATCTTGCTGCGCTCGAAGATGTCGTCGTAGCGTGGCTGGTGGCCCTGGACCTCCTTCTGGAGGGTCTGCAGAAAAGACAAGAGTCGGGTGAGTTATTTTATTGTTTGTCATTTAAGCTTCAGCACAAATGTCTCCAATACACAGAAATACTCCATCTAAACTTGTGTCAGTGGTGTTTTACATGTAATCTAATCGATTCAATTCAATTCATTTTTATTCTTCTATATAGCGACTGATGTCTCGAGACCCTAAACAGGGCCTAAGGCCTGAATCCCCTGGAGCACGTGGGCAACTGAGACAATAGAGAAAAACACGACTCTGCAGACAACCCTGACAAACGACAGAGAGGGTGAGTCACCCGCCTTTACCTGGTTCTTCTTGATGAGAAGCTGGACGGTTTGTAGGTTGTGGCCGTGATCTGTGGACGCGGCCATAGGCATTCTCTCCTCAACCCACAGCTGCAGAGGGCAACACAGGGGTGGTTCATACAAACAACAGATGGAGTGATGGAGAAAGTCATGGCGGGCCTATAAACAAAGTCTGGAAAGATAATATTAACTACGTACAAAATGTATGCTCTCCTTCAAGACACCCTTTAGTATTCTCGCAGTATTTTGAAGCTAATTTGGCACTGGGAGACTGGGAGTCTAACCCAAATAGCGTTGCATGTGTAGGGGGCATTTCCCTTTGATTCAGGCTGAGCGCCGAGCAGATGGACTCATCAATGAGAGCCGAGGGCTGAGGCTGTGAGTAAGAGCACCTGCAGCTACATTCAGCAACTGCTCCTCCCCACAGCAAGAGGGAGAGGAAGAGCCTAGGGTTCTAATTTCACTCACACAAACAAAAAAAACACACCCACACAAAACGCAAAAACACTCACACTCACACAAACCTAGTCTCTGTGAGTCTCTAACCTCCTGAAAGGTGCCAACACTCAATTTTGTCTACTTGCAGTGTCATTTAGAAACACTTGTACAAGATGCATTCCAACACCCAACGCCACCAACAACCGCCTATATAACAGACATAATGGTGTTTGTACTCACAATCTCATCCTCCACGTCGCGGTTGAACTGGTGGATCTCGCGGGAGGCCATCAGGTTGCTCTTGCGTTTGTTCAGCGGGTCCAGCAGGCCCTGGAACTTCTGCTCCACGCCGCGCCGCCGCCCGTCCACCTCGTCCGAGTCCTTGCCCTCCTGACGCAGCCTCTGGGCCTGCGAGCGCAGCTCCTCAACCTCCTTCTGACGTACGTCCACCTGGCTCTCCAGCATCTAGGTCAGCCGAGACAGGGGGCGGGGGGGAAACACAGTTAGACAGGCGTGCTGTGGGACATGGTAGGTAAGGAGAGGCTAGACGGCCCGAGATCTCTCACTCTGGGACTTGCTTCACTGCTCACGTACCAAAAGAGCTTCCTGCCTCCCCTACTCCCCGTTCCTCTGTCTCACACAGATCCAGTCACACGTGCACGGATATCCATCTGGCTTCAGCCCATAAGCCGCCTCGCCCTCTCTTACAGACATGAGCACAGTCACACACTATGGTAAGACCTCTCTCTTACAGACATGGGCAAAGTCACACACTATGGTAAGTCACTGACACTTTTATCCATTGGCTCTCATCTCTCACCCTGATGTTGACGCACACACACACATGCATGTTCTCTTACCCACACTCTGTGGAACACACACTCCCTCCTCCCTCCTCTGATTCTCTCTCTCTCTCTCTCACATACACGCACATGCGCACATGTGGTGCGCACCGGCACACACACACACACACACACACACACACACACACACACACACACACACACACACTCAGTGTAAAGGCATGGTGCCGGCTCCTTCATCAGAGGCGAGAGGGATGTTGCATAACTGACAGAGGGGGTGTGCCGGTAGTTATGTAACTAGTACAGATTTCCCTCTCCCTTACTCCTCTCCCTCTTTTCCTCTCCCTTCTCTCTCTCTCTTCATCTCCCTAACTCCTCTGTCTTTCTCTCTCTCCCTCTTCCCCTCCCTAACTCCTCTATCTCGATCTCTCTCCCCCTCCCTTCCCTCTCCCCTTCCCTTCCCTTCTCTCTCCATCTCTCTCTCTCCCATCTCTCTCTCTCTCTCTTTCCCATCTCTCTCTCTCTCTCTCTCTCTCATCTCTCTCTCTCTGCGCTGCTCCTCTGCTGGCAATGGAAGGGGCTTCACTGAAGCGTGATAGCAGGTGAGAAGATGCAGTGGGAATGTAGCACAAGACTCTACTATTTCACATTAATCATTCATTCATTCATTCATTCATTCATTCATTCATTCGTTCGTTCATTCATTCATTCATCAAAGACCTTTTCAAGAAAAAAATGGAGAGAAGGAGAAGAAGAAGAAGAAGAAAGGTTGAGAAGAAGAAGAAGAAGGGATGAGAAGAAGAAGAAGAAGGGATGAGACGAAGAAGAAGAAGGGATGAGACGAAGAAGAAGAAGAAGAAGGGATGAGAAGAAAAAGAAGAAGGGATGAGAAGAAGAAGAAGAAGAAGAAGAAGAAGAAGGGATGAGAAGAACAAGAACAAGAACAAGAACAAGAAGAAGAAGAAGAAGAAGAAGGAAAAAGGAGGAGAAGAGTGAGTTGAACTCACCTGTTGTTTCTTGAGCAGGATGTTGACGCTGGTCAGGTCCTTGCCGTAGTCGTCCGACTGGATCTGCCCCTCCAGGCCCACCAGCCACTTGTCCAGGTCGGCGCAGCTCTGCGTGAACAGCTCAGCCTTGTTGGCGTCGAACAGGCACTGCGCCTTGGTCTGCGTGGTGGACTCCAGGTCGGCCCACTGCTTCTTCAGCGTGCCCAGTTTCTCCTTCACCACCGGCTCTGTCTCCGGCTTCTCCGCCACCAGAGCCGTCCCATCCTTCACGAAAACGAGAGACGTGGACATACAAGGTCAGTTCATACTGTAGAGCAGGGGATGATAACAGAAGCGGTTATTTTGTTTCTGAATACATACAATAGAGGGGGGGAGCACAACAAACATCTAAATAAGAAGCTGGATTAATCGAGGCGTCCCAGGATCAGTATTATTGTTTCCGGCTAAATTTGTGAACTAAACACACTTTCACACTATGGATTAGAGTCGAGGCTCAACGGAGATGCATAAACTGGCAGGTGATACCATAAACAGAAGCACAGAGCACATTTTAGATATTCTATTATATATTCTTATATGTTCAGATATATTCTTATTATTTTACCCCCAATAGGTTTTATAAGTGGCTTTGGAAAAAAGCGTCTGCTTAATACCCTAAACTTAAATTAAATGAATGCTGGTTTGCAGACCTTCTCGATCTTGTCCAGCCACTCCTTGTTGGACTGCAGTTCAGCCATGAAGGCCTGGTGCTTGAGCCACTTGCTGTGCAGGTTGCGAGCCTCATCGTACGACATGTCTTGTGCCGTGAGCATCTTCTCACTGCTCCACAAGGACAGCTGAACACACACACCAGAGTGGAAATTAGTGCATTACACTCCGAGACACACACACACACACACACCGTTGACACTGTGGTCTCACACTAATTGCTGTTGCAATGTATCACTGTCCAGAGGGTCCAGATTGTGTGTTTGTGTGTGTGTGTGTGTGTGTGTGTGTGATGTGTGTGTATGCCTGTAGACTGAAAAGCCCTCAGAAACACCCTTAGTGTTGTTAAAGGCAGCAGCTAGTGGTATTAATCTTTTAACAGATTTGTGCTCTCTAAAGAAACAACCAAGTGATGAAAATAAATAAATAAATGTATAAATGCAGCAATCCTCCTTCAACAACCTATTTCATTATAGCACCACAACACTAAACAACACCACTATAAACATCTGGAGTATTCCCTCTAGACATTACTACTACATTATGCATAGTGTGTTCTCTTCATATTTCACTAAACTCTTGTCACTGCCTTCACATATTAAGCCATGGACAAAAGTATTATAAAATGTTTGGGTGCCGAACTGAATATATATCCATTTGGCACTGCACAGAATCAGTCATCAATGCCTACATGAAGCTGATCTAAAGGAGGTTGCTTGATCAAAACTAAAACGGTTTGATGGTTCTGGAAGACAGTATTGACCATGGGAGGAGAGTGAGGTGGCGAGAGAGAGAAAGATAGAGAGAGAGAGAGAGAGATAGAGAGAGAGAGAGACGTGGTGAGAGAGAGAGAGAGAGAGAGAGCGAGAGAGAGAGAAGGAGGAGATGAGAGACAGATAGAGAGACAGAGAGGTGGCGAGAGATAGAGAGAGAGAGAGATAGAGAGAGAGAGAGGTAGAGATGGTGAGAGACAGATAGAGAGACATAGAGGTGGCGAGAGAGAGAGAGACAGAGAGAGAGAGAGAGAGAGGTGGCGAGAGAGAGAGAGAGAGAGAGAGAGAGAGAGAGAGAGAGAGAGAGAGAGAGAGGTGGCGAGAGAGAGAGAGTTTACCTCCTGGCAGTCCTGCAGGAACCTCTGGAGGTCTCTGTTGTCCTTGAGCTTCGCCAGGAGCCCACTGGCTGCCTCACGGTTCTTCTTGTGCCTACAAACACACACAGAAAATACTTTGACTAAACACACCTTCACTCAGTAAAAGCGCTCCATACAATTAAAATGTCTTCCGTAGGTCTTAATGTACATCACATATGGATGGGAGATGGGAAATAAAACAAAATGTCTCGTGGACGTCTCATATGATATGAATGGGAGGTCACTACCACTGGTTACAACACTGATAAACAGTACCTGGCTTACGAAAGTACTACTAGGTCAAACACGGTAGCCATGTGTCTCATGCTAATCACGCCAGCTCCGAGGCAGGGATGCTGGGGCGTACCTCTGGTCGATGGAGTCCACCTTCTCTTGGATGCGGTCGGCGCTGGTGTTGCCGTCGCTCACCAGCCGGCGGCCCGTCTCCACCACCGCGTTGATCTTCTCCTCGTTGGCGTCCATGGTGGTCATGAAGTCCTCCTGCTTCTTGATGGCTCCCTCAGCCGCCTCCAGAGTGGTGGGCATCTCTGTGTGGGCCAACACATACTCCTGCAGGAGAGAGAGAGAGATGAGGAAGAGAGAGGCAGAAGAAAGAGAGAGAGCGGAAGGGGAGAGAGAGGGGGAGGAGAGTCTGTCAAGAAGGCGCTGAGTCACACCAAAATCCCCAGTTGACCGTGACGGGGTGAGTAGACTGGCCTTCTGTTTGGACATCAGAGTGTGTTCCCTTTGCTAAAATAAACACTTATCTCCCCTT
The DNA here is from genome assembly GCF_963457725.1 of Sprattus sprattus. Classification (NCBI taxonomy): domain Eukaryota; kingdom Metazoa; phylum Chordata; class Actinopteri; order Clupeiformes; family Clupeidae; genus Sprattus; species Sprattus sprattus. Next base: position 22,632,269 of record NC_137910.1, on the reverse strand, counting down.
CGTGTCACTATGGCTATAGAAACTCTGCGACTGGTGGCTTTAAATGCAATTTAAAAGCCATTCTGTACAAGCAACAGAGTCCAGCTCCTCACCCCACACAGAGATCTGGAAAGCCTTGTCGACTTTTATTAGCGTCAAACTGATAAGGCTGCCCTCAGGGTCATGCAATCAAAGAACTCTCTCCTGTCACACTCATGATGAATTGTAATGGTGAGCTTGTTACTCTATTGGTGTAATATTAGACTGGGTCTAAGAAGAACAGTGTTCAAATGATCACTGTTCCAGTAAAAAAAGTAATACATATTTAATATGCCAACTTTCATTGTAAATGTTCACTATATTGCAAGGTACTCTGGATAGAGGGTTTAAGTTGACTGACTGCAAAAACCTTTAAAAAATGAACTGCCATGTATCGAGTCCCACTTACACATACTGTGCAATAGAGAACCAAAAGAGGTTGACTGATTTGAAGATAAAGACATTAATACATTAATAGATAGATACTTTATTGGTCCAGATTGATATTTAGTCCAGTAACTACTGCTCAATGTCAGTCTTACCTGGTTGTTGAGGAAGGCCTCAGCCTGCTTGGTGTCCCTGAGGAACAGCTGGTAGGCGTGGGACTGGGACAGGAGGTTCTGCCGGTTCTCCCACATCTTGTGCAGCTCGTTCCAGCCGGTGTCTAGTGCCTGCAGCCTCTGTCTGAGGAACATGTACTGGGCGTCCGTCTGGCCTTGCGTCACCATCTCGCCCATGTCGCGCATCTTCTGGTAGTCCTCCTCGTAGTTGCGGATCTCATTCTTGATGCCCTCGTGCTGTGTCAGCAGCTTCTCGGCCTCGGTGAGGGTGTTGGGCATATCCTCGGACGCGATGGCCGTCTGCGTGCGCGACAGCCACGCCTGGAAGTCGTCCAGGTCGCGCAGGAACTGCTGCAGCTTGGACGACTCGCCCAGCGACTCCTCACGGGCACGCAGCGTACCCTTCATGTCGTCCCACACCTCGTTGATCTCACCCAGGCTGCCCTTGATGCCTGGCGCCTGGTCGGGGTGCTCGTCCGCCAGCCGATCGGCTTCCTTGCCCAGGTCGCCCAGCTTGTCCTCGATGGCTGCCAGGTCGCGCTCCATGCCCGTCAGCTTACGCTGCAGCGCCATCACGCCGGCCAGGTCGTTGCCCAGGTCCTGAGTGGACTCGATCACCTTGGTCTTCTCGCGGATCCACGACTTGGTCTCGTTGCACTCCAGGTGGTAGTTCTGCACACCCAGCGCAGAGTTGAGCGCGTCCTTCTTCTGGTCCACCAGGTCTCGGAACTGGCTCCACCTTAATCGAGACGACAGAAAAATTTCTCTCTGATGCCTCCCAGCCAGATAATAGCATAGTAAAGCATTTCATTCTCCTGGTGCTCCACCGGTGTGGAGAATGAGGGGATTACCTGGTGTTGAGTTTATCCTGCTTGGCTTTGATCTCCTTCTCGCTCGGGTGGCCACTGTGGATCAGCTGCCTGGCAATCTGGTTAACAACCGCCACGCGTGAGGCCTGGTTGTTCATCTCTGGCTCCAGGCTCTCGAACCTGCCACATACAGACACACACACACACACACATACACACACACACACACACACACACACACACACACACACAAAAACACACACGCACACACACACAAATACAGACACACCAGTCAGGAGAGGGTTAAACAGCAGAACGGAGTCACCAAGGACCATAGAGTGGTGAGTTCAGTTCAAACATGTACGGCTTGGTTTTTCACTAAACGGTGGTGGAAAAACTAAATTTAACACGGGCATATGGAAAGCCTGGGATGCAGTCCATGTGCTGCACTGCGTGAAAACACTGTGGGAAAGGAGCAATCCCCTGAGGGCAAAACTCCACGGCAACAGTGAACAGGCTACCGCGCTGCTGACCAAAGCAGTTTCCGAGGGGGGAGTAACATGCTGCTACAGAACAGATACTTTACATTTATTGGTTGTAAAAATGTACAATGGGCTCGGTTCCTGTGCGTCAAAGTAAATTACAGACATAATTTTCCCACCAGTGGCATTACCTCACCCATTGTTGCGCTTAAAAACTACCTTTTCATGTTCTACATCCCACCTTTAGTTTTCAAGCCTACGGAGCAAAAAAAAATCTGCAATAATGATTTAATAAAACTGCCTTTGCTACTCTCACACACACACTCACACACACACACACACACACACACACACACACACACACACACACACACACACACACACACACACACACACACACACACACACACACACACACACACACACACACACACACACACACACACACACACACACACACACACACACACACACTTTCCCAGAGCTAACTGTGATAGTGCTAAAGCGATGCTGAGAGGGGATATGAGTACATTGGGTTGCTCTGGACTTGGCTTGATACTTTAACAATGTTGTAAAATGTAAAATGGTGGAATCAGTTGGGATGAAAGCTGTACTGCAGATAAATAAAAAAAGCTTGATGAAATTTGCTCTGAGAAAATACAAAGTCTTGTGGGAACTTGAGAGATTTTGATTGCTTCTTTGTTCTTCTGGTGTATTATGAGCAGCAGGTCTGGGGTATGAGGCCTGTGGGTTGGCTTGTTTGCTTGTTTCCTTACCTGTGCTGGATCACCTCCAGGTCCTCTAGCTTCTCGGGGATCTGCATGCTGTTGAGCCACAGCTCCTTCTCGTCGATCCACACCTCGCAGGCATCCACCTCACTGAACATCTTATAGAGGGCCAGTGCGTCCTGCAACGCCTGCTTGCGCAGCCTTGTCAACTCCGCCACCTCGGCATAGCGCTCATCGATGCCCGCCAGGCGACCTTTAACCTCGTTGGACTCGGCATGCTGCGGCGGCAGGATATTGGCCTGGTCGTGCAGGGCGTCCAGCACGGGCCGGTAGCTGGCGATCTCCTCGGCCACGTCCTTGTGCTTCTTGATGAGTGCCTGCGTGGAGAACTCGTCAGTGCCCACGTCGGCGCTGGACACAATGCGCAGCACGTCCAGCATCCAGGCGTCCATGTCGTCGGCGTCCGCCTGGAACTGGTGCATGCCGCAGGCCTCCTGCAGGCGGTTCTTGCGTTCGGCGGCCAGCCGCTCCAGTGCGGCCCACTGCTCCTGCACGTCTTCGATGCGCTCACTGATCTTGTCGGAGCCAAAATGGCTGGCGGCCACCAGCTCCTGGCCCTGTTTCACCGTCTGCTGTAGGCGCCCCGCACGGCCGTTCATCTCGTCCTCCAGAGCCTTGTGCTTGCTCAGCAGACGCACCACGGCAGTCAGGTCCTTGCCGCAATCGTCCGACGACATGATCTGCTCCGTCTCGCGGATCCAGCCCTCCTCCTCCGCCATCTCCCAGAAGAACTTCCACAGGCGTCGAGATTCCTCCAGGCGGGCACGGCGCTCGGCCGCCAGCTGGTTCAGCTCCTGGTAGCAGAACTCCATGTGGGCAACGCGGTCTCGGATAACTTGTGGGTCGCATGGTTTGTATCCTGCAGGAGAGAGATCTTAAAGCTCAAAACCGTTGAAAGAAATCTGAAGATCATAACTGTACTGTAAAGAAGATCATAACTGTACTGTAAAGAAAGAAATAATGTATTTGGAAATATGTACTACATAAGTGTTTAACCAGTAATCAATTACAATCAACTTTGGCCTATGCATGTTTTCTTGAAATAATTAATACTCCTTTCCTTTACATACATAGTATACATTTATATATATTTATACAGGTTTAACTAGTAGTCAATTACAAATCACTTTTAGCTCAGGCATGTTTCTTTAAGTAATTTACTTACACACACACACACACACTGAACAAACTGTATCTTTTATCTAAATACACATTTCTATATGTATACATGTTTTACCGCATATACAAACTAAATAAGTTGGGTTGAAGACTGCTGTCTCACCCTCAGTGTCCAGGATGAACCTCTGTGCGTTGGAGTTAACAGCCTTGACGCGGTCGGCCCGGATGGCGATGTCGGACTCAACCAGCGCGTGCTTCTGCATCAGGTCCTCCACACCCAGCAGGTGCTTCCCATAGTCCTGAGACAGCAGCAGCATCTGCAGGAGACAGCACAGCTCTTAAGCTCTCTGCATACGCTGGCTGGGACTGACTGATGACATGCAAATGCATTGGTAATATTCATCCACTTTCCAATTCATCTCATCTCACTGAATTACATTTATCCAGTGTCCCAATCTCATCTCATCTCTTTGAAGATCCAGCAGACTAAGGCTTTATGAACCTACACTCACTCTTTCAAATCTTCCCCTTCTTCTCTCCATCTCTGCACGTCTATCCCCCCTCTCCAGCCTACCGTCATCTCATTCATCCAGTCAATTATGTAGTGCCTCTCCTGGAACCACCTTAGCAGGCCCAGATTGATCTCCAGTTATCTCTCTGTCACATCTCTCTCTCTGTCTCTCACACACATCTACCCATCAGCCCTGCTATTTTAATATCCTTCAATGTCTCCCTCATCTTTATCTTGTCCATCCAGTCCATGATGTTGACCATCTCCTATAACCCTAGATTCATCTCAAATGCAGCTTTCTCCCTCACTCCCCCCCCCCTCTCTCTCTCTTATCTATCCATAAAGTCTGCTACGCATCATGCGCATCCCTTTCTCACCTTCATCTCGTCCATCCAGTCCATGATGTAGAGCATCTCCTGGAAGACCCTCTGCAGGCCCAGGTTCATCTCTAGCCTCTGCCTGCGGGCCCGGAGCAGCTCCAGCAGGTACTCCCACAGCCGCACCACGTTGTCCCTGCGCGCCATGATGCGCTTGTTGTCGTGGTAGCTCTCCGCCTCCAGCTCCCTGGCCACCAAAAGTACCGCCTGCACGCGCTCCTCGTAGGCCGAGATGTCCGTCTCGATGGCCTCGTGCTTCTTGGTGGCGGCCTCCACGGCCTGCAGGTCAAAGCCAAAGTTGTCCTGGCAAGCAGAAACACAGGATCTTGTTAGCACAGGGTGACAAGTGACCAGAGATCCAAGATGACATGTTGGGATACGAACTCTGAACTAACAGATCATAGATCAATTACAGAAACAATGAACTCTATTTTACTCAACACTTTTTCTCATCACAGAGGAAACATTTTTTTACACACACGTTCCTCTGTAAGCCACCCTTATATTGTGGAGGTCCAAGAAAAACCAAGGTAACATGTATATTCACAATAACCATTTATACATTCCATACATATCTGCAATAAACCTTTGTATTGTTATAAAAAGCACCTGTCTGAAGTGATTCATAGCACAGCTGTACTGTGAAATGTACTCTTTCACCAGACCAAGGAAATTGAACACAGGAAATCAGTGAATAGGCCTCATTACAGTGTTGTGTGCTTAGGTCATAGCTTAGGTAAAGAGCAGTCCCCCCCCCCCCCCCCCCCCCCTCCCACCTCATCACAGGGGTATCCTCTGTGATCCAAGTTATTCTTGGGTGATTTCCACCAGCATCTCCTAGTGAGGTCTACATGCTTATAGTCTGGGAAGGGCTGAATTGTGTATCTTGGCCAAGGCCACTTAGTGCAGACATTTGCTAATGGAATTATGTGACCTCTGGTTATTTCTAGAGTTCTAAAATTAAGCATTCCTGGAAGAGGAGAATATTTGAGTTCTATTTTCAATTTCAACAGGGAAGTCATAAAAAAAATCAGCTCAGAGTAATTGAAGGGTTTCATTTCTCTATGTGACCACAAGGGTATGCTAAGGACCAATAAAAGTAAAAAAGACAGTCTAGAAATGGAGGCCTTCATCAAGCTTCTGATGTGTATTTCTGTGAGGATGAGAGGGTGTGTGTGCTTATACGTGTTATACCTGTGAGACGAGGCGCTGGTTCTTACTCAGCCAGGTCTCTCTCATGTCTGTGTGTCTGTGTCTGTGTGTGTGTGTCTGTGTGTGTCTGTGTGTGTGTGTGTGTGTCTGTGTGTGTGTGTGCGTGTGCGTGCGTGTGTGTGCGTGTGCGTGCGTGTGTCTGCGTGTGTCTGCGTGTGTCTGCGTGTGTCTGCGTGTGTCTGCGTGTGTCTGCGTGTGTCTGTGTGTGTCTGTGTGTGTCTGTGTGTGTCTGTGTGTGTCTGTGTGTGTGCGTGTGCGTGTGCGTGTGCGTGTGCGTGTGCGTGTGCGTGTGCGTGTGCGTGTGTGTGCTTATATGTGTTATACCTGAGAGACGAGGCGCTGGTTCTCACTCAGCCAGGTCTCTCTCATGGCTGCCTTGCGGTCGAAGCGGCGGGCGAGCTGCTCCAGTTTCTCCTGACGAATCAGCTCCGTCCTCAGAGCCAGCTCCCGCTCATGCTCAGCCTTCTCCAGACGCTCCCAGGCCTAAGGACCAACCGCATATCCTTCACTCAAAAACAACCCCAACCCGCACAAACACAGCCCTGTCCCCCCTTTCCATACCAGTTCTATCTAATAATTGGAAAAGATCACCTAGACTGCTTCAACCTAGACCTCCCGTGGACTACTGAAGAACAGGATTCATATTTATAAACAGGATATAGTGAATACAACCAGATTACTTATACACTGAGGGCAAAAGCACAGTCCACTTTTAAAGCTTTGGGAAATTACTGAAAGGTCTTTCAGGCCCCCTCACCTTGTTGATATGAGTTTGATACGAGTTTGATACGAGTTTGATACGAGTTTGATACGAGTTTGATGTGAGTTTGCCCTATCTTGGCTTGTAGACTTTCACTCTCACACACTGACATCACACTCACCTTGTTGATGTCTGATATGAGTTTGCCCTCTCGTGGCATGTAGACTTTCTGATTGTTGGCGCGCATCTTGCTCTGGATTGTGAAGAGAAGCACTTCCAGGTTGCCTTTCTCTGTAAACCTACCAATGGATAAGAAATAATCCAGTTTGTCTGAGAATTTGACAAAAACAGTGCATATTCCAGCTACATTTGTGTATAGTATTATGTGCATCTGCATGCATAGGCACAATGTGAATAATTCTATCTAGCACTGCACTTAGACTGTGTACAAGGGGAAGATGCGTGTGAGGGGACAGAGGGGTGAAGTGCTCTCCATGTTGGAAAGGAGCAGTGCTCACTTTGGGGGCTTCTCAGCGGTGCGGTAGGTGTTGAAGGCCTGGAGCTGCTGCTGGACGCCCACCAGAGAGTTGGCAAACTTCCGATTGTTGAGGATGATGATTGTCTGCTCGATCCACTCCAGCAGGTCTGAGGCCAGAGACTCGTACTTCTCGACCATTTTCTCCGCCTCAATGGCGTTCTCCAGCACCTACAAACAGTGAGAGTGTCAGGGTCTGGACACATGTGATTTATGTAACAGGCCTCAATGGCCTGACTCGTGGATATTGGAGCAGACTTCAGGCAAGATTGTGTAAAACTGATTAGGGAACAGCAGGAGGCTAGTCTCTTTTCCATACGGACACCCAAAGGAACTTCAATGAACTCCCTCACCTTTCCAATACGCTTGCCTTCCACCTTCAGGGCCTTCATCTTGGAGAAGTAGTGGTAGTACGTGACCACATAGGTGATGATAGACTTCTCGTCTGGGTGATCCACACTGATATCTGCCAAACAGACATAAACACATGCAGGTATCCGAGGTCAGAATCTGAGGTCTTGCTTTGAATGTCCACATGGTGTAACCCCTGAGACAGACCCCAGACAAAACAACCCGGGGCTTGGTTTCCTCGTAGATCCGGACAGAAAAAAAGGAAAGGGGGAATACGTGTGGTGGGACGACCCTGCGTTTGGGATTGGCTGCAGGAGAGGCCCGCTGTTTTCGCTCAGAACAATGTTCTGAAGCTTTCTCACGCTCAGCCTCTTTGTTCCTCTCCCTGCAGGCTTCTGAGGAGCCATGCTGGGCTTTCATGATGATACAGTAGTCGCCATTCAGCTACCTACTGTACTGTGGCCCGGACACAACTCCATCTTGCCAACAGGGGCCAAAATCCCAGCTGGCGAGGGTGCCCAAATGTCACCACTGTGTGACAAGCTGTCAGCTGAAAACTGCCTATGTGTTGTATGAACATGTCTCTGTGCGTGTGTGTGTGTGTGTGTGTGTGTGTGTGTGTGTGTGCCTCAATGAGTGCATATGTGTGTGTCTATCTGATCCTGTCTGTGTGTGTGTGTGTGTGGGTGTGTGTGTGTGTGTCACTATCATTAGGGTGTTAAATGGGAGCCAAGACCTCTTCAGCTGACAACTGCCCCCCCCTCAGTGCCACTGTAGTGTAAAAGCACTGAGGGACACAAATGTGTGTGTATAGATGTGTCACCCTGGTGCAACCAGCTGACTCAGCAAGTCCACCCTTAACCACTTCTCCAGGAGGGCATTGGCAGGAACAGGCTGCCATTTTGTAGGTGGTAGCAGCAGACAACAGAGACTGTCTCCATTTTCTCATTACAGCTTATCTGTGCGCCTCTGATTCGGCGAGTCTCAAAGAGCAGTGTCCTAATTCCTTATGTAGGACACGAGAAGCCCGCAAACTCTGGGCTAGGAGTCACAAACCAGCTACAATCTTCTCTCTTGTCCCAGACAGAGGATAACATTGTGACAGTCAATAATCCTATCTTCTAGCCCTTTTATTCTTGTTGTTATAGTTGTTGTTGTTGTTGTTGTTGTCATGGTACCCGTTGGCCTCACTCTGAATTGTTAGGATACAGAGGTGTGGGTTAACCCCCCCCCCCCCACACACACACACATTTAGTCAGTTAACAAGGGGGTTAAACGCCTAAGCCTGTTAGGGGGCCATATTGCAATAGAACGAAAATGAGTAAACAAAGAATAAACAAGCGAGCTGTTCCGGCGGAGGAACCCAGTGGAGGTAACACCGACAGATGAGCGAGGACAGATGGACTCACCCTCGGGGTCCAGGAGCATGGTGAGGCCCAGGTGCTGCTCAGCCAGGTTAAAGGCGTTCTGCAGATTGTGATGAGCGTTGGACTTCTTCAGTTTGTCAAAGTCAATCAGGTCGGGCCTACATAGAGAGGGAGAGGGAGAGGGAGGGAGAGAGAGAGAGAGAGAGAGAGAGAGAGAAAGAAAGAAAGAGAGAGAGAGGTTAGATGGATTCTAAGAGCTTGTTTTGAGTATTTGTGGGTGAGAGAGGTGGTGTCTGGAGGGGATGCTGTGCACCTGTGTTTGTGGATGAGGGCGTTGAAAGCCATGCCATCTCTCCAGCTGGTGCTGAAATTGTGGATGTTGACGTTTGGGTATCTGCCAGAACAAAATGGGGTTGAAGTGAATTTTCTAAATAACACAATGGCTGTCTTTAAATAGCAAACAAAACAAGCATGTTAAACCTGATCTTCATAAAGAGCCATGAAGACCTGTCTCATCTTTAACCATCAGCGGCTGTGTGTGAATGTGTGTGTGTGTGTGTGTGAGTGGGTGTCCAAGATTCAAGTAATCATAACTAAACTTTAAAATTGTGTATTTTCTAATAATGATTGTTATTTTTGAGTTATTGCTCTCAAAGCTATACAATAAATATACAAACCATCAAACAGTTTCTGTGAACCAACATTAAACATCTTGGGGGTATGCTGGTGACTGTATTGTGCTTTTCAGAATGAACTGAGTGACGTACACAGCATTTTCACTACCCTGATATTTTCAGACAGCGGCTTTTCACATTCGTCACATCCTCTCCATTCATGTCCCCTAAAGGTGATATT